>NC_140942.1:115768048-116090548 GCF_014529385.1 Adiantum capillus-veneris | reverse complement strand
ATCCAGAGCTTGTGCCAAGATTTCAACCCTTGCAGGCTCAGTTGCTTAATGTATCTGCCAAAAGAACTGTTGAATTTTGTCAGGACATATCTGAAGAAAAGTCAATTGGTGAAGATCAATGAGAGAGGTCACCAGGGCAAGAGGATCCCTCACCCTACAAGGCTGTGGTGCCCTCTACAGTACTTCTGAAGAGAAATACAAGAAAGAGGAATATAGACTTCTCAGATGATACAGATGTGCTAGAAGGAAGTCCCTGTGCAACTAAATGTAAAGACAAAGAGGATGTGTCTTCTCTGGAAGACCCAGCTGCAACTGATGAGAGGCTGTTTGATTTTGCAGCATCTTGTGGTGCTGGGGACAAGTATGATCTAGTTCATTCTATGTTTAATCCAAAGTTTGACATTGAAGACCTGTTAGCTCAGCACAGTAATTTCTTGCAGTCCTACAGAGATAAGTTTGAAGTGATGGTGCAGGTAGGAAGGGTTGTTCTGCCTACTATGACTCTTGTGCATTTAAATGATTGTGGTGGAAAGGGACAGGGAGTGAAGAAGTATAGGGAATTACCACCCTCTTGCCAACATTCAGCCTGCCCTTTGCATCAAAAAGAATGCAAACTCATTCAGGAAGCCTTTGGCTTTATGATTTACCTGAACAGCCTGTTTGGATTCCTCATGCAGAATCCTGATGAGGTGTTAGAGGAGCAGGATGCAGCACCAGATGAGGAATGCGAGGAGACAACTCATATCCAAGAAGTCGAGGAGGTTGAAGACACAGTCGACCTTGAGGTTGAGGCAATTGAAGTACAAAGAAGTAAGATGCTCTCTGTGAAAACCACAGAAATCAAACTTCCATTGGATGTCAGTAACTTCACTGAGAAGCATGCTCAGATGATGTTGCCTGCTGTGCCTGACTTCAGGATTGGAGACAGGACCTATATTTTCTTACATGATGTGCAAAGTGTCTTTTATTTAAGGGAGGATTTCTCCCTGGCTATTATTTCCAGAGTCCAAGAGGAGAGGAGTGGATTTGTTTCAGAGGATAGTAGTGATGATGAGGCAATGGAAACATCTAGCAATCCAATGGAATTCCTTCGAAGATGCTTTGAGAAAGCTGAAAAATACAAGGAGACACTACCTGATGAAGCCACCTTCCAAGCAATAAGACAAAGCCTAAGACCATCGAAAGTAACAAAGAAGTGGAGGATTGGTTTAACCATTCAGGTCAGGGGTCAACTACATCTGTAGACCTGTGGCAAGAAAACCTCTTTCTGCAGGATGAGAGCTTCATGGTAACTCTCTCTCTCTCTCTCTCTCTCTCTCTCTCTCTCTCTCTCTCTCTCTCTCTCTCTCTCTCTCTCTTTGTGTCATTTCTGACATTGTATGTGCAGTCTTGGATTGCTGACAAGGATGACTTCCTTCGGCGCCGGACAAGAGAGTATCGAGGAAGGGATGCGGCCCTAGCACAATACCTTTCAAAGCTTTGCGAGTTGCCGATAGTAGTTTTTCACAATTCCATGTCACAAGAGGGTTCAATAGAAACTTACACATTCAAGACACTATCACGCTTCTTGGGTGGACCGGTGCTGCCCAAAAGTGCAGATAAAGTCATTCTAGTGGACAAAGTGTTTGCTAGAGATTGTTTTGGTTACTGCCCAGGCTATACAGGTGGTCGGGCAGCGTATTACTACACCTACACAGCAATGGCACTAGCTCTTGGTAGACAAAACCCAGATGAACTTTTAGAGTATGGCAAACATCTCATGATTCGTTACAAGGGTGACGTGCCAAAAAACAAAATTGAACCTGCAAAATCTTGATACACTTTAAGTAGCAATTGTATAAGATCATGTATTACATAAATTTTGTACAATGTCATCCACTCAGAGTATCTTTCTCCACTTGTGATTCACATACACCATTGTCTCTCTCCACCTTCGTTGACTTTCACGAGCTCCGGAGTTGTTGTATGCCATTGATCTTTTAGCTTTTTGTTGTTGTAAATGTCTGATGGCTTGTGTTGTTGCTGAATTTGCCAAGACTTCTTTTGCCTGCATTTGATGAATGATTCTATGATAGAACCATTCAAATAGTTCTCTCAAACTGTTAGCCTTGATTCGAGAGCCACCATGTCGTGTGTGCATGAAATAAGCA
This sequence comes from Adiantum capillus-veneris, assembly GCF_014529385.1. Classification (NCBI taxonomy): domain Eukaryota; kingdom Viridiplantae; phylum Streptophyta; class Polypodiopsida; order Polypodiales; family Pteridaceae; genus Adiantum; species Adiantum capillus-veneris. The sequence continues at coordinate 116,088,398 of NC_140942.1, read as the reverse complement.
TTTCTCGCCATGCAATGAGACTTTTCCATCCCTTGGGTATTCCATATTGCCGGGTTACCATACTTCTGTATAAAATATGGCAAATGATTGAAGATGATGTGCTGGATATGAAAACAGATTAGTTAGAATGTTTTACAGTCACATATTTGCACATAAGAGAGAAAGAAATACATTATAATACCATGTAGTGAGTAATCTGGGTGTCTGTCCATGCTGTCTTGAATGATTTTTTCAGAAGGTTGAGATTTTCCTTGAACTTGTTCATATCACCTTGTGACCAGTCATCTTTGTCGCACATCAAAAATAGGATGTCTATTGATCGCCAAACCTCAGCCTTCGCGTTACGAGTAGTTGGTTCGTGGTCTTTGACTGCAATATGTAGCTTTTTCCAACTCTGATACTCTACCTTGCTAACATAAGATGTGTTCTATATTTTTCCATGTTTTATTAGCTTTGGATCTCTTGTACCTTGGGGCTTAGATAAAAACCTCTGTGCCTTCACCCCACCGATGGATGGTTTGCATGGGACATCCTTCTCAGCAGTTGATCTCTTTTCATCCCGCTGGATTTTCACATTGCCACCATGAAGCCCCATATCTGACAGTACCATTTCTAAGCACTGCAAGGCTACTTGTCGTTCTGCAGAGTTCTTAATCTTCCAAGCAAACCCGATGTATAAGTAGACCAATTTCTCCACAATTCTACAAAGGGCATGCATTGTACAAATGTGGACATTCACAAGTGGTATTTTCAAAACTGGTCGAAAAGCAGGATCCTCAATGTGACGTGTTGGAGCTTTTCTCCACCACTTTGGGTCCATGACCTTTGCAGGCTCCATGCAGAACAAACACGGTGACTTTGCCATTGCACCCATTCCACAATTATACATGCACTTTAATGTTTTAAGGTCACCTGCAAGATGCCACTGAACTTGAAAGTCTCCCCTTCCATCTAGACGTAGTACCTCTCCCTGGTTAGTCTGTCGATCAATCACCTCCGGAATATTAGTTCGATGGAACACTCAATATAGAATCTCATGATCTTCTTTCTTTACCTGCAACACAAAATAAATGAGACTTAAGTAGATCTGAACATTTGAGCTTACTTGAAAATATCGCTTACCTCAAACGCACCAAGCCACCATATGTTAGATTCTGATTGAACACTAAAATATAAAGGATCATCACTGGGACACTTTGAGAGGGCTCTATTCATTAAAGTAATAGTAACACGCTCTAGCTTTTTCTCTTTAACAAGCTCACACTCATCCAGTTTTAACACAAAATGTAATAGCCCACGTGACTCTTCAAATGTGATGTTGTAAAACTCCACCATTCTCTTCTGTAGTATCCGCAGGTCCATAAAAATATTGTTGAACTCATCATATGCCATGTTCGCTCCATGGCCACTGTAAGTTGCTTTAATATGAAAGGGCTGTCCAAGATAGTCTCCCTGTGCCTCGTTAAGCTGAAGCCTCTCTTTCCAAACACTTGAGGCTGATGGTAGAAGTTTGGATTTTATACCCTTCCTAACAAAGATGGATGAGACAGACTTTTGGATAGCCGAATATCCTCTTTTGCTTACACCAAGTGAATCAAGTGTGCCTTGTATCTCTTTTGCAGGCACTGAGTTCTCTGAAATAAAACGGTCCACTACATTTCTTTGTAGAACCTTAAACTTCTTGTCATGTACTATATCTGCTGCCAGGCTTCTACTTATAAGTGGCTTCAATCTCTTTCCTATATTGGCTTTGGGGTCAATGTTTTCCTTGTCAGGATAGATTGAATCTCTACATGAAGACAATGCATAAGTAAATAACAGAAAATTTGCTTCACTAACACTATTTAGGCACATGAAAACAATGCATAACAAGAAAAAACAAAAAGATTACTTAACTAAGACAATGTAGCCAACCAAGAAGCATCACCTTAATGCTCGGATTCTTTTCTTGAGACCTCCTGATGCAACCTGCAATGTTTCAAGATTGCGCAATTTCTTCTTTCGGATACGACCACCCAAGATGGTGTCCTTCATTTGACAACTTCGCACCTTTCCTTTCAGTTCTTGTACCTCTGTTTTATGTTGCAAAATGGTAACCTGATCTGTAGAATGTAAATGTGAAAAGTGAACAATCTCACATTGTTGAGCTTGGAGAATGCTCTTGTAAGTTTCAGCTTCTCTTGTAAGTGATTTACAATAACCCAGTAGGCCCTTTTCTCCATCACCAGCAAAGGTCAATAAGCTTGTAGGATTGACAAACGGTGGAGACGCATTAGTTATTGGATTCTTAGGGTAGAGAGAGCCTCTCGTCCAGATATCTATGTGTTTAGCTCCTTGAGCTCTGAGCGTGTCTATGGAAGCGGGAGGTATATGTGTGTTTGTTTTACTTCGCTTAATCAATGGTTGGTACTCATTGTCCAAATCAATGTGAAGGTGATATTTGGCTCGTTTCTGGGTAACATTTGTGCCATTTGAGGAGTGCGCCATTAGCCAAATGTGCAGGTTTAATGGAAAGTGAATAGCGGCTGCGGATTCGTCCCTCCATGTTAGCCTCATTCCCTCCATATTGACGAGGTTCATTCAATGCAACTGAAAAGAGGATTATCCCTCAATCACTACGAATGAATGTTCAGAAGAGTAAGGAATCTACTTAAAGTACACTTTTTGAAGTTTTACTATGAAAGACCCAGCTCTTTTATTTGCCATTTTTTCTAGAGAGAGAGTGCAAAAAATACATTTTCTTAGAAGGCCCTCCAAATGACCTCCGAAATTTCCTAATGAATCTTCTAATTTTAGCGGGTATTCCGAGACGTCGGGTGTGTTTTTGTCTTAATTTTACAAGTCTCGGGGTTTAATTTAAGTTAAAAGTGACCTAGATAGTCAAAAATTATTAATTCTTAAGGTACCGGCAAACCCGGGTTGTACAGGCATAAGCATGCATACATACACGGGCATGTGTACCTGGGCATGTACGGGCCTGCATGGATATAGTTGAGTATGCATAAATATGCTTATACAATATCTATGGTCATAACCCTTATCCACTAACCATTCAAGTAATTATGGGAACTGTCTCTCGGCCCAACCTCAGGAAACTCAAAGAGGTGGGCAAGAGGACTCAGTAGAGTGGGTTGGCAAGCTTGGGGCACTTCACTGGCACTCCCCCCAAGCCCAAATCGAGCGCCCTTTCCTTCTACCACATGCTAGAGAGAGAGGAAGTGAAGTGCATGGCCAAAGGGCCAATGCACAAGCCCCTCACCACACAAGACTACAAGAGGTGGGCAAAAGCTTCCACTTCTCACCCAGTCTCTCTTGCATGGCATGTGCCCTCCTTGAGGCCTACAAAAGAGGAGGCATCCCCCAATTCAGCCCACGAATTTTTCACACACACACTCATACTCAGCTCACACATACACAGTTTGGGCAAGGTGCTGCCAGCACACATTGGAATTGAGAAAAGTAACGGAGTGCTGCCAAAATTCCATCAAATCAACCTCAAGGATCAGCAAATCGAGGCTCATTTGTCTCACTTTTACGGTAAAATTTCAATTTGAGTTCATAATTACTCTCCAATCTCTCTATATCTCCTATTATCCGCCAAATTTAGGCATAAATTGCCAATTCTGCTACCAGTTAACTCCTAATTCATTACCTAAGTATCCAAATCTCTTTTCCCTAATCCCATCACTATTTATTCACTAATCCTATTCTCAATTTCAGATTTTTAATTGTGATTAGTTAGAAGGCTTAATCAGATAGTCAATTTATTTGATTATGTGGTAGGAATTTGACCATAAATCTGATAATAAGGTCAACCTGTTAGTCTTAATCTATTCATGCATTAGGGAAATACTTAATCAAGGATTAAAAATCCAATTTTTCATGGGAAAGCGGAAAATTAAAGAAAAAGATTAATTAACCATTTTCCTTATAGTTATTCTCTAGTTTGTACCCATTTAATTCATAAAAGGGATCAGATTAGGTCAATCTTACCATTTAATCATATAAAGGTTGATATCTCATTATACTAAGCGAGGAATTACCTTTCTAAAGCTAATTTACCATTTAAGAATGGAATTCCTTCTTCATTTTCACGATTTATTTGCATCTTTTACACTTATCCATCATTCAATTACTCCAACTGAGTAACCAATTACAAGAACTAAACTTTCTGAATGATCTAAGTTAAGAATCTAAATTTAGAGTAGATTACCATAAGCACTACAAGAGGCTATTCATATTAGCGACGCTCCCACAGCGACGCTAAAAAAAAATAAATCCCGGTATCGCTATGAGCGTCGCAAATTTACAAGTAAATTTGCGACGCTCATAGCGACGCCGGCTGGGCTAAAAAAAATAATAGAGAGCGCCCAAAAACTCAGATCTCAGATCTGAGTTTTTCGGCGCCCTCAAGCAAGGAGCAGGTAACGCTCTCCCTCTCTCTCTTTCTTCTCCACACACACACACGAGGAGAGGAAGGAGAGCCAGGTATGCTCCTTCCCTCTCCTCACTCTCATGTTCCCTTCCCCTCTTTCTCTCTCCCTATCTCTCTCTCTCTCTCTCTCACACACACACACATAGTGTTTTTGAGAGAGAGAGAGAGAGAGAGAGAGAGAGAGAGAGAGAGAGAGAGAAAGAGTACAAACATAAACAAAAACGCACACACACATACATAAACAAAGAATGCACACACACATTGAGAGAGGAAAAGAGAGAGAAAATATGCATAAACAAAAAAACGCACACATTGAGAGAGAAAGAGAGAGAAACTAATTTAACGTCGTAGGAAACTAATTAAAATTAAAAGACCTAAAGATCTAGCCGACGAGGAGTTGAACTCAAGACCTATTATTCAAGAGGGAAATGGCATAACCAATCTATCATACTTGGCATGGGTGATAGAAAGGTTATACCATTTATCTCTTTTTATTGGCACACACATCCACATACGCGCACACACACAAGAAGAAGAGAGTTATAACGTCGTAGGAAACTATCCTAAAAGACGTTAAAGATTAGGTTAGATGTAGACTTACGTTAAATTAGATTTAGGTTTATTTAAGTTAAATTAGATTATATTTAGGTTTATTATTAGTTAGATTTACCTTTATTTACGCTAGATTTAGATTTACGTTATATTAGATTAGATTTAGGTCTCCATAGACTGCGATGCCTGCATGAAGTGGGTGAAGAAACCCCTCAATGGAATATAGGGTATTGCTGCTTTCACTCATGGTGGGCTCCGTCGATCCAAAAGTACTGGTGAAATGTCTTCAGAAGATAGGGAAGAAGGTGGATCTTCAGGGCGGCAAGAGTCACTACATCCCCAACAATGACCATCTAGACAACCTCTAGTCATTCAACAACAACTTCAAAGTTAGTAACAAGAGCAAGAACGGTCCAAAGGGCCAATTGCTGTCGTCAGATGTGGATGGAGATGAGGCAGCGTCACCGCCGGAAGTTAACTCTCACATCTTTAGTGATGAGAATGCCAACTCTTGCCGAGTTATGTGAAAAATTATGTGTTAAATCAGTTTTAAGGTTCTTATAATCCCTGTTAGTTTAGTTCTTTGTTTTTAATATAACATAATTTACGTTAGATTTAGATTTATGTTATATTAGATTAGACTTAGGTTTATTTAGGTTTACCCACACACACACACACACACACACACAAGAAGAAGAGAGTTTTAACGTCGTAGGAAACTATCCCAAAAGACGTTAAAGATTAGGTTAGATGTAGACTTACGTTAAATTAGATTTAGGTTTATTTTTAGTTAGATTTACGTTTATTTAGATTTACGCTTATTTACGTTAGATCGAGTCCACGCAAGAATTACTTACGGTTTAGGGTTTAGAGTTAGACGAACAGTGAAAAGATCTACTGTGAAAAGATGTTAAGATGCTGTGAAGTGCTACAGCTAGAGAAGAGGCAAAGGGGTTTTGTCCACTACATGCAGTATCATGTAGACGTGGGTCTGTAGATTTATTGTACCCACAAATATAGGTATTGACCAATAAAGACGAGATTATAACCCGGTGGTTCTGATCTCCGTGCACCTCTAGACCGAGGTGTGCGGGGATTGGATATGACTAGAGAATGTGAGGTAGAGAGAGAGAGAGAGAGATAAGACGAAGAATGCTATAACCGTCGCTATGACCGTCGCTATGAGCGTCTCTATATAGTGACTCTCATAGCGACGCCTATAGCGTCACATATAGCGACGCTCTCGTAGCGACGCTATTAGCGACGCCGGGGGTTATAAAAACCCAGTGTATTTCCGTTGCTAACAGCGTCACAAGAGCACACAACCTCTTGTAGTGAATATTAGGTCAAGATGCTAATCTAAATTGGTATTATTAAGACTTTGATCACCTTCTCTTAATCCAAACCTCCCCAAATTGTAAGCTGACGAGAGATTCACCAAACCTTGCATTGAATCTACCCCCTTCATTTAAGAGTAATTCTCGATAAGGCTAACCATATTGTTCCTAACCATTGTGGTTGCTATGGTAAATTTATATTAGTTCCTTTTCCGAGTTCATTAACCTTTAGTAGTGATTCCAATGGCCCCAAAGAGAACCCGGTTTGGTGGTGCAAACGATCATGAGGCAGGCACTAGTAATGCAGATAACAAGGGCAAGGCTCCAGTGATAGACGAAGTACCGGACGACTCACGAAGCAACCAAGAAGAAACTATTGAGCTAGGTCCAATTTTAATTTAAGTACAATTTAATAACATTGCATCTCGATAAGATAGGAAAATTAAACTATCCCGAAAAATGTTGGAATGACCCAACAGAGACCACGGCATCCTTATTGTTGTAATTAAACTCAAGTAGGAAAGAATGCTTTCAAGAATATACTATCTGAGGTAGGAAGGACTGTTTGCTAGGAAAATTTGACTCGACCAGTTTATTTTTTTTAATTCCAATGTTGATCTAGTCCTGATCTCCCTCTTTATCATAGGAGGCGGCTCGCGAGGGATCTCGCAGTAGCTAGTGTTTTTTAGCGTAGGGCCTATCCAGGACTTGCTTTTTATGCGGTGGATACCCACGTCTTGCTCTCTATGTGGTGGGATGTCCATGACATGATTTCTATGCGGTGGACAGATCTAGTTGTATGGGCAACTAGGTGACAATGGGTGGAGTGAACACTCGCTGGGGGATTTCGTACCTCCAGAACATTGGAATTTGAAAATGAAATCTGTTATTGAGTAAATTTTTCTGGAAAGATTGTATTGGTGCCGCTTGAAATACTCTTTGAAGGGCTGTCTGAATATAAACTGTGAACTGGAATTAATTAAGGAAAAATATATGTTGAACAATGATTGTGGTAGTAATTAGATAACCAGCTCAGTGTGAGTATGGGGTGGATAGTGGGGGCTTGGCTCGGGTTGCCTATGCCTATGATGTTAGGAAATAAGACGTAGCTAAATAGATAATTGAGTAGATTACTTAATGGAGAGAGACAGATTTATATACACGAGATTATAGAGTAGAGAGAGAGAGAGAGAGAGAGAGAGAGAGAGAGAGAGAGAGAGAGTACACACGATATACGTGGTTCACCCAATGTGGGCTACGTCCACGGGAAAGCAGCCACTCAATGGCTTTAGTACTTCAAAACAAGAAGTAGTTTACAAAGGGATTATACCCTTAATGGAGCTCCCGCTTTGCTTCACTCTCACCACCTCACACTCACCTTGTTGCATCAACTTCACACTATGAAATGTGTGTAGAAATGGCCTCCTTTTATAGGCCAAAAGGGTTGCCCTCTCTTATGAGAGACAGCCATGTGTAGCCGCCCTTGTGCGAATAAGTCGAAATCGGACCCTCCAATCCGCCCATGTGTGACCGCCCTTGAGAAGACAAGTCCGCTTTTGAATTCGGCCACCGGCCATCGGCCATTGACTTCCGACCACTGGCCATTGGCCATTGACTACCGGCCACCGGCCAAACGACCTGTTGTTTTCCGACCACTTTCCGACCGCCGGCCGGTCATAATATTCCGGCGGAAAAAAAAAAGTCTCGGGGGTCTCCGCCCCCAAGGCCTTTAAAGTTTCCCCTGATTCTTATCCGTGAAAATTTTGGTTTCTGGTGAGTGATTTTCCTTCACGCACGATGGCTTCTCCTCATAATGGGGGCCTTACAAATGTGCGCTTTTACCACAGAAAATTACAAGGGTAAATCAGGCTCCATACTTAACATATGAAACGGGTGGTCCCGATTAGTCGGGAACTCTCTACCCCTGTAAATATCTAGTTACGAGTCAGACCTCCCATTAGCCCAGAAGTAGAGAGAACCCAAGTATTGTCAGTTTTCCTCCTTTTGGAAGGTGGGGTTAAGGATGACTAGTCGATCTTTCATTGCCCCTCAAGCGGTAAGATCTAGGTGGCCGTGCCTCTGAAACATGGGGAAAAAGGCATCTTGATCTGATCTCTTTTGGAAGGTGAAAGCTAGGACCGTCTAGCTTAGGATAGTGCAGTGCTTTCCCTGCGAAACAGGGCTAGGACTCCTCTCTCTGACAGCTCAGTCTCGAGTTACTTGGTGACAAGAGACTGTTTGTCAGTTCATTTTACCCATATTGTTTGTTTTGATTAGGACCTAGCGACCTGTCAGGTTTCTCATCAGATCCGTTATTGAGATGATGGTGTAGGGACCTCACAATAGATTACATGAGGGCACATGAGCTGATGAGCTCAATTTAGTACGATGGAAGAGCATTGATGACAGACAAAGACGACACCAAGAATCAAGTTTTGATCACAACTGAGGTGATCAATGAGGCTCTCCATTTCTACCCCGGCACTTATGGTTTGCTACAGTGACCTGGAGCTTCCACTCAGGCTGATATCCCAACATTTCAGGGTGCAGAAGCCCCCAAGGTACACATAACCACTACTCCACATCGCGGTGGTGATGGCCTTGTCGGTGGCAGAGAAAAGACAAATCAGATGCAACTACGAGAAATTCATACTAGAAACTTTGATAGAAGCCAACCTCAAAAACTTGTCAAAGAAGCTCTATATGAGTGCAGGACCAATGCTCACAAGGATTGCTTACCAGGCTTTGGGCATGATAGATGATCTGCCAACGGCCGGGTCACAAGCTTCCTTAATCTAGCATGCGAGGTTTGTACCAAAAGCTGTGAAAACAACAACCACAGCAGCCTCATCAAGATCAACTAGATCATCAAAAAAGAGTTCTAGTGATGATGAGAAGACAGAGACAGACAAAGAACAGGACTCTGAAGGCCTTAGACAAAGAAGAAGGTAGTCAGAAAGGAGCTGAGGCAAAAGGCCCTTCAGAGCATGAGCCAAGTGAAGAGGAGGACACATCCTCTCCATTGGATAGAAAAGGTAAGAAACCCCGATCAGCGGAGCAAGTACTGCTGGATGAAGCCATGGCCAGGGTAGAAGCAAGGAAAAAAGCCTTAGCAGATGCGAGAGCAGCAAAAGAGGCTGCTAAAAAAATAGCACAAAAGATGGCTGCGGAAGAGGCCAGATTGGAAAAAGCAAAAGGCTATTCAAGAAGAAAAGAGGAGAATAGAAGCGGAGCAGAAAGCTCAAGAAGAGATTGAAGCTCAAAGTACTCAAATTACGAAAGAAAAAGAGATTGTGGATCTAACAGGCACGATTGAGCACATGGAAAAGGCTGAACGGGAAAAGCACCGTGAGGAGCAAAGGGCAGCACAGTTGGCCCGTGAGAAGATCAAAGAGGCTCTGAAAAGAAAGGCCGAAGAGCCTGTGTTGGAGCCAAGAGAGGGCAGCCCAAAGAAGCCGAGGGTGGAAGATGAAGAAACAATAGAACACATACAAATGGATCCCATTCCCCCCTCTGCTTCAACAACAATGCCTCTTGTCTCACCACCCTCTTCCCACCAGCCTCCATCTTTCCCAAGAGCTCCTTCTTCTCCCAAACCTCCTCCATCACCAAAACCCCTTGAACCACCGAGTTCACCCACTGCTCCCACTTCTCAGCAGCAGCAGCAAGATACTGCTGAAAAAACAATGGTCCCACCTCCTTCAACTCAAAAAGACAAGGAAGATCTGGACACAACACGGGGTGGAATCACAAAACCAGAGTCTGCTGAACAACAATCAAAAATTCCATTAATGCAGCTAGCCAAGCCCTCCCAAGAGGAAGCTTATGAAAAGGTCAGAAGTTTTGATTATACAAAAATAATACTAACTCTTTCAAGGCAGTTCCAGTGCCAAAGAGTAAAGGTACAAGAGAGGGATTTCCACAGAGAAAGAGCTCAGCTTGCGAATGAAGAAGTGGAGAATCTTAGAACGGCGCTTGAGTTGGTGACACAAGAGAGAGATAGCGGAGCAAAAGAAAATGAGAATCTGCTGAGAGACTTACTAGACGTGCAAAGTCAGCTTACTAGGAAAGAAGCTCAATGTCACGAGCTGGTCAAGAATGAAAAGAAGATGAAGGAACAGCTAAAATATGAAGATTCAAGGTTCAAAAAGATAAATGCTCAATACAATACTGTAAAAAACAGTTTGACAGCTTTACTGCAAACTCAAGATCCGGCCACCGCAACGGCGTCAACATCGGACAGTGCAACAATGAATACATTAAATGCACTACAAGAGGAGCTACAACAAGAAAGGCTCCAGAGACAACTTCTTGTCTCTGGTTTCATGACTCAGACGGCTATGCATGAAGCGAAGGTCAAGGACCTTGAACAGGAGTTAGCAAAGGCAAAGGCTGATCTTGAAGCCCAAAAGCAACAAATTGAAGTATTAAACAAGGGAAAGGAGGCAGTGGGATCTCTGACTCACACAATGCAAATCAGTGAAACAGAGACCCACTTGCATGCCCAATTGCCGCACATGCCTGAAATGCCAGATCTTCCAGGCACATCACAACATGATGAAGAGTAGCAAGGGCAGACCCCAGGGGCCTTGGATGTCAGAGGGGACATAGAGCAAAGCATTGAAAATATGCCTGAAGGGCCGGCCAAGGAGTTTCTATTACATGAGAAAAAGGTGATGGAATCAGCGGCACTGGCCTATCTTCAGCCCGAAGAACAAGTAAAAGTGTTTGGGCATGAATTTTTGCCACTCCCATTGATCATGAGGCACGAGGCCATACTATGGAAAGAGAAGATGAGGCCAGCCCTGCCCAGAAATGAAGACGGTGGCTACGAGGGCATAACCTTGACAATTGAAGAAGCCAAAGCCCTCGTAGAAGACCACCCCAAATGGCGGAAGAAATGGCTGCAGGAGCGACCAAATGATCTCACAAATTTTCATAATACTCCTCACACAAGGAACTTTAAATCAATTCCTACATAGAAAAAACCTATGTATTTTGTAAAATGTATGTGTTCTACTAGTTATACCAAGCTGGTTTTCTATATATATCTAGGAAAAGAAAATGTCTACATAACACGAGGATTCTATATAGGAAAACAAGTGGATTATCTAAGCAACATGCTATTCAATATAAGAAAATGAGCGTACCTACTATTTCTTATATAGGGTTAACTATCACACTTTTATTAAACGATATTCTCTATATAGGAAATGTAAACACGGGATTTCCATATCTGTTACAATGCTTTCTGTGTCACAGGTCAGAGAGACACACACAGAGAGAGAGAGAGAGAGAGAGAGAGAGAGAGAGAGAGAGAGAGAGTCATCTGCTGCTGCATGGTGTGTGTGTGTGTGTGTGAGAGAGAGAGAGAGAGAGAGCGAGAGCGAGAGAGAGAGAGAGAGAGAGAGTTTTGAAACGTAAGGTTAGCAACACTTTGAGTATGATGGCCATCTCTGAAGGTGAAATTAGGAAGGGAGGCTATGGTGCCTGTTGGATTGCAAGTTGCATAGATGGTAGAGAAGACCTATGAGGATAACGGTGATGATGATTGAATTATGTTGATTTTTAAGGTCTATTTTGGTGCTCGACATCTTCCCTTTGCAAGCTTCATTAAACAAAGTTTGAGCACAGCTCAAGAGGAAAGCAAGATGCGAAACTAAGAAGAATAGAGTGAATGCTAAAATGTAGCACTTTTATTTATTGACGTTACATTATCAAAGAGTAGGAAACAACTCATGTTTAAATGACATTTTGGATGAGCCAGATAGAGATCTACAGTTTGTCAACCATGAAACAAATATACTGCAATTAATTGATTCATAAAGATGCAATGTTCTATGGTTTTCTTGCAATCTACACTACTACTTTATAGAGCTCAAAATATTCTCGAGCTGTGAGCGTTGCCACGTGTCACGAATGTGCGTGTACATCCTAGAGAGAGAGAGAGAGAGAGAGAGAGAGAGAGAGAGAGAGAGAGAGAGAGAGAGAGAGATGCGGTACATCATGGGTCAGGGGGAGAGGATTTTGATATCTATTACAACACTCTCTGTGTCACGGATCAGAGAGTTTTCAATGTTCTATGGTTTTCATGTGTGTGTGTGTGTGTGTGTGTGAGAGAGAGAGAGAGAGATGCGCTACATCGTGGTTCAGAGAGAGGATTTTGATATCTGTTACAACGCTCTCTGTGTCACGGGTCTGAGAGGAGAGAGAGAGAGAGAGAGAGAGAGAGAGAGAGAGAGAGAGAGGTGTTCGTCATCTATTGCTCATTCTTGTCAACCTGCTCATTCTAGGCAAAGGATATAAATGACCTAGTAAGGTAGTGCTATATGAAAATTGGAGTAGCGGAGGGAGATAGTTGATATAGCGAAGTGTGCCAAATAACTATAGACATGGACTACAATCATTTGAGGTATGGAACAATATTATGTTTTCGGTTCTTCTCGCATTGGCATTGATATAATTTATTGTTGCCCACTAAAAGTCCTTGTACAACCGCTACAGAGATGATTTATAGTGTCGTTTTTTACCTCCACATGGGCCAGCAAACCAATATTACATGATAACATTTTCAACCTTCACAAGTGCCAACAAACCAATAATACTTGAGAACCTTTCATTGACACGAAAATGACACTCTAGAGGAAAATATAGGAATTAAGTCTCTTGTAGAGAATCGACATTGGGTGACATTCATACAGAGAACACTGACACACATAGGGAGTCGTCTTTGTAGTCAAATGAAAATGCCTCACAACAAACGTAAAAGTCCACCTATACTGGTGTCTTTCTAGTGAACAAGCCTCACAACAAACGTAAGAGTCCACCTATACTAGAGACATATTTACTACTCTCTCTCTCTACGGAGTCTTTGTAGGAAAATGAACACCAATCACAACGAGCTTAAGAATCCACCTATAATACTAGAGACATATCTACTCTTTCTCTCTCTCTCTCTCTCTCTCTCTCACACACACACACACACACACATGCATTGTAAAACGAGTTTCTTATGCCGCAGGGACACTCCCAAGAGACCTCAAAGGCTGAGGAAACAACAGGAGGAGTCTCTTGAAAAGATTAGACAGTGGGTGAAATTCATATAACAGAGAGCCGAGACATTTAGAATGACGACTAGTATGTGACCCGTGCGTTGTTGCGGCCAAGCAAAGCATGGGCTCAATACATATTCACATTCTTTATGCATTGCTGAAAAATAGTCTATTATAAAAGGCTCTCTCTCTCTCTCTCTCTCTCTCTCTCTCTCATAATGCTACAATGATACTACTTATTTTCACTATCATTAGGCAACATGATATGCCAAATGATTCATACAAGGAGGGGATAATGACAAGGTTAGATTGTAGCATTTCTAAAAGGCTTGACCTTCCAAATTAAGAAACATATGAGTCTCGGCCAAACATATGTCTTAGTCTAAGACATCTCTCTTGTCTCTCTCGATATTGAAACTATTATTTGTCACACACAGACACGCACACACACACACACACACACACACACCTAAAAGAGTCTTGCGCGCTGATCTGCAGGTCTCGACCAGCTACGCGCGGTTGCAGTAGTAGCTTATACGTCCTCGAATATGTACGTCTCCTGTGCAGGGTTTAGGGACAACAAGCTTAATTGATGACTGTACCTGCTAGCGCTTGCAGAAAATACCGTTGCGAGCCTCCACTCCCCCTTGGGTGTTAATCCACTGCGGCTACCGGTCTGCAGGCGCTATAGCTAGCCTTTTCTTTCCTCCTCGCCAAATATATTATTGTTGAGCTAATCGTCGACCCTCGTCCCAGCCTCCGTATAAGCCTCCTGACCACAGTAATGCTCATCCAATGAATGTATTTGCTCTGCGGCACCACAGTATCAGTGCAGCGCGCTCGTTGAGTACTGTTGGGTATCAGTGCAGCATGCTAGTCGAGAACTACTGGGAATTGACTGTCTCGCTCATCAGGAGCCCGAAATTAGGTACACCTGATATTTGTAAAACTATTTAGCGTACACCGCTTCAATATTAAGCCAGTCCATGTTTATCGAAACTTCTGCCTTTGTGTAGAAGCTCCAGCGGATCGGATCCAGCGACCTTCTAGCTGAACAAGCATAGCAAGTCTTTATACTTTGGGTAATCTACATACATAACCATACGTATAAATCACTCAATTAATTTAGGCTTTTTTTTAATCGTAATGTGAGAAGAATATCCATTGTGTTCTCATTGGAGTTCATATTTTTGTATGCAGAGAATCGACCTACGCACCCTACATGCATTTTTCAAATTGAGTGAAACGACAACGATTCTCGAAGCTCGATCGTGAGCGGGGTGTCGTCGACAAAGACAAGCTTTTTGGCGTCTTTTTTTTCTCAGGTAAGTACAACTTAACTGTCTACTTTGCACCATGGCTCTCTCTTTTGCACTCACGCACATAGTTTGCAAATCATTCTCACATAGAAATTCAGATAAATTCATGTCCATGTATGCGTACAAATATATGCCAAAAGGCTTAAATTAAAATCGAAGAGATTGTTTTTAAAAAAACTTTGTTTCAACAAGTCTTCCATGTGCCTTTTTATTTAGGGTTGGTTGCTGTGGATCTCACACACACAAACGTATAGTTAAAAAATGAGCTAGCAAAAAGATATTTGAACAATAGCTCGATCTCTTAATTCGACAATGTTATGTTTTGTCAATTTAATTTGAACCATGCTCCTGTCTCTTAGATACAAACCAAAAAGGATTTTATATTATTAGCATCTTTGGTGCTAGGTTATTGTGAATCATGAAGCACGTGTACACATGTACGTAACTCAGAAATAAAAACAAATATGGATATTTTTTAAAATTTACACAGTTAATTAAATATCCTTTACATAAGAGCGACGTCTAGCCGTGGCATAGTCATGACTCTTCAAGAGGTTTATGTCATGCTTAGATTTCGTTGAGACTAAGTACGAGTACTCAACCTCCTGCCGCCTTTGAGTGGGTCATTTCCATACTGACACACGCATGTTAGTAATAAATTAGGTTTGAATGCACGATGCTCATTCTTGTCAACATGCATATGTAGGTTATGGCTCGACAGGAAGTAGTAGAAGAACTAGTTGCTGAGATAGCCTGTCATCTTGAAGGGATGATTGTTTGGCCAGAGAAACACTTTTATGTCTTTGGGAGAGAAAGGCCACCGATACGCATTTCAAGAATAGTTATAGATGACACCAATTGGTGGCCCGAGAATATGGCTTTAGTGCTTTTGAAGGAAACCTTAAATCCAATTGATTATTACAAAGTAGTTTTCCATGATGTAAATTCCATATCTCCAAGGATTTTAAGTAATAGGCTTGCTGTGATTAAAAGCCTTGTTCTGAGCAAGAAATTGTGTCTTGCATGAATGTATACATCATCTATGTTAAAAGACTCTACAAGCGTGTTCAGATTAGTCTTTTAATGTATGTCGCTTTTTAATTATTAAAGTTGCACAATGCTGCAAAGTTTTATCTAATTTGTATCTGCGACTTAAAGTATGTGGTACTATAGCCTTTGACACTGGCATCAAGTGTTGATGTGGTTTTTGGGCCACTATAGTCCTTGTAACCATGGCTAGTGACAAATAGGTGATACAGGCATACATGGCTTCCACCTCCAAGACTTTCAAGTGTACATGTACGTATAAATGTTTATTCACACCGGAAGGATATCAAATGCTGAGCAGAAGCACCTTTTTTCAACATAGAAAACAGGAGACACTTAATAAAATTCACCCAGATTTCAATCATAACAAAGATCTTGAAGCCCTTCAGGGTCAATCGCCTAACGTGAATGAGCCTGATAGTACACCACCTCTCCAGAGTGCATTCGACAATGACACCACACGAAGAATGTGGTGTACATGTTCTGCATTTTTCCAGGGTGGAAAATATGTTGGGAAAACGACATTTTTCAGGCATGCACAACTAAGTAGTGTTGCAGGCAGTCTAGCAAGTGAGCTGGGGTTTGTAAATGGAGACGATGTGGAGGTAAGGCACTTTGATGACAATGTAGCACACATGGAAGTATCAAATGCCTCTTTGAATGTGGAAGAGGGCTTTCAAGAGGGCATAGATTTCAGATCAGCAAATACAACTGGAGCACGTGAAGATCGCCAACATCCTCCGATTTTATCAAAGATCGTTTAGTTTCAGTCATTGTGGGATTAATATCAAGTTCCCATTAGCGGTCAAGATGAAATGCTTCGTCTACTATTCGGTGACATGGGAGGGGCTAGAATAGGCAAGCACTACTCCACTAGAGAAGACAAGCTTGAGCAAAATCTTGGTTCGACTTGAACAAGATTGGGATGGTTTTTTGTTTGATAATTATAGGGTGCCTGCTAGCTGGGAGCAGTTGCAGTCGCTATTTCAAGGGCTTGGTATGGTACAACCTCTTCGATACAGAGTCTGCATGGGGGAAGAAGGGAATCGCCATGAGCCAGAGCTCTTACGTCCAATCAAGGAGGACAACTATGAAGGATGTAGTGTGTAAATTTGTGCATGCATTAATAACAATAGAAAAAGGAAAGCAAAGCGTGATTGCTTGGCATGTTGTGAAAGGTGCCCAAGTTGTCTCAAGCCTCGCAAGGAGACACTAGCCTTTGATTATCTCCCAATTGGAAGACAAATTGAGCTTATGTTGAAAAGTCGTTCTTTGTGCCATGGCATGCTCTCCATGTGGAGAAACCAAGACAAATGGTTGGGAATGCCACCTGAACTACAACCGGAGTCTATCCATGATTTTTGGGATGGCGCAAAGTGTCGTATAGTCCAACACTTTTGGGACCCACAACAGACATTTGAGCTTCCAGTTATCTATACAACCCCAGGGTGTAATAAGGTGTACAAAACGTTTCCCCCTTCATCCCGTTCGCCAGAGATTCAACAAGGGTGGAATGAGCAAACTCAAGAATATATTTTCGTGTGTAGAGATTGTCGCATACGTATAGTCTCTAGTAAGAAATCAATTGAGGTATGGTTTTAAATTATTGGCATGGTATTTTTATTTGCTTTCTTCTCTCATTTTTTGTGTATTTTCATATGGCATAATAATTTTTCAGGGAGATCCCCGTAACCTGGCACTTTTGCTGCATTGGGATGGGTTCCAGTCCTCTCGTACCACACAGAAAGACAGTGGGGTTGTAGGGATAAAAATTTTGAACATGGGAAAGTCTTCCAGCGCTAGTGTACTCCCAGTATTGTTCCTCCCATTCAGCTCCAAGAAAGTGGCCCGAAACAATAGTGGTCTATTTGGTGCTTTTCTACGTCCTCTTATGGAGGAATTGCAAGACTTGTTCATGTCAGGAATACAAGTACACTACAACTATGATGTCAACAAAATCTTTGGCATGGGAACTGAACGGGAACAAACATGCATATTACGCGGGATGCTTATGATGGTCAGTGGAGACCATCCTGCCCAATGAAAAATAAGACTCTTCAAGGATGGTGGCAAGGAGGGTTGTCGAAGAGACAAGCCCAAAGCAACTCTTGATGCTAGTAATCCCATGTATAGAGAGCGATATGTTTATGATGGTAATAGACGACAAGCAAGATATCCACCAACTAAACGCTCCATTTTGGAAATGTCCAATGCAGTAACTCAGGCCAAAAGATCAACCTCTCAAACTCAAAGAGAGGCTAATCTTGCACATGCAAGACTATCGGGAGAGTCAATGCTATGGAAGTTCTTTGACTTATATGGCTTTGACTTGTCACGTGACTTGGTGTATGATACAATGCATGTTCTTCCATTGAATTTGTTCACTAAATATACATCAAATGTCATGCAAGTATTGCAAAATGAATCGAAAAAGAAGGTGGATGAATGTTGCAAGCTTGTATACAAGCTTGCACCACCATCAATTCACAATGGCAGGTGGCCACACACTCCTAGCAAGCACTTTGAAGGTTTTAAGTCAGAGGAAAGTCATAAATTAGTTCAGTGGTGTCTGCCATATGTATTGAGTGTCATCAACGAGGTATCAAGACCCATGTATGAGCTTGGTCTTCTCCTAATAGACATTGCCCACACATTTTACAATTTTAGTCGTGAGAAGGGTTGGACAAAGGAGAGTATCGAGATGATGAGATCATTGTTCTCATCTTGGCGAGTAAGGAGCGAGGAATTCTTTGGTCCAAACTCTTCACCATTGGAGCATGTTGCTGGGAATGGGGAATTGCTTGATGACATTATCAGGCATGGATCTCATGATGTATATTGGTGTTACATTTTTGAAAGGATGGTCTCCATATATATGGGAGTAAAGACAAATAAAAAAATATGAGATAACTTATGTCCACTTTTACAAGCGTGTTTTGTTTACATGGGTTACTTGCATGCTTCAAGAGGAGAAGGATGGATTCCTGCCACACGAGAGGAATTTATCATTCTTACACCAAAGGTTGATACTCCCAGATGATTTCACTCTACTGCATCCTATGAGTCCACAATGCTCTATCTTCCATATATGAAAAAGGGCTCTTGGAACTCTCATCTCTAACAAGAGCCAGGGAGCTATGGCATAAGATTTTGGTAGATTATGAACCGGCTTACTGCCACAACATGATTAGAGCGAAAGGGATAGGTATAACCAAGAAGAAATGCACAAAGAGATGCCTTTCAGATGAGGAGAAAAGGTACTTTCAGCAACTGTGGGCAATGACAGTTAGCGAAGGTGAAAATACTCTTGTCACAACCTACCAAAAGATACTTTACGAGGGTGAGGCTTTTAAAGTTGGTGACCATGTGACTGTAAAGCAAGACAATGGTGATACTGATGCTCTTCCTGTAGGGCATTGGAAGGCCAAAATAAAAACATTGTTCTCTATCGAGCACAATGGTCAATATTATTTGTATTTTGGGGCAGAGTATTATAGACAATGCATATCCTCATAGAATGGGGTTGACAAACTAATAGTTCATCATGCAACTGGAATGAGCATTGTACAACAACAAACTATGCCATACACTTGGGATTGTGTAAGACCAATCTCATCTTTGATGCATAAGTTCATACCTCTTCCGTTGACACGTAATAGGCTAGTAGCGTATGAGGTGAAGGATTTGATTCAAAGAAAGAGGCTTACATTTCTCGGAGAGATCGGACATGCACCCCCTTGGTTAGAGGTTGGTGATATTGTTCTAGCAACCAAAAGTGATGGTGAAGATGATCTTGTACATGCAGTTGTTAGAGAGATTGACTAGCAGGGCAAAAAATGCAAATTAGCATGGCTAGTACATGATAGTGCTGATCATTGTACATGGAGGGTACAAAGCCAGCAGTACGAAGAGAGAGATTGGAACTCATGCAAAGTAGTGATACATGACTTTATTGTAGTTAGTAGAAGGTGCATGTCTTCAAGAAGTGGTGCACAATTAAATTTGCCAGTAGTTTGGAGATACACAAGTGCTTAGCCTTTGATGTATCTAACATTTAAATACTTTAATTGATTGGAAAAAATGTTTTGTTCTCGTTTTTAAGTTTTGTTCACACTTTATATGATTTAAGGTTTAACTTGTGACATTGTAGCTATTACATGGCTTCTCCATCTGAAACAATGTCTCTCAAAGGGACAATAGCAATGCTAGAGAAAAGGGTAAAAGAGCTAGAATCAAGTGGTGGAGAGTCCTCTAAGGCTGGTCATAAGAATAGTATGGCAGCTAGAAGATTGTCTCAAAGGCATAGAAAGGCTATACAAGTTGCAAAGGAAGACACAGTTGAAAAACCAGTTCCGACATACGAGCAACTCTTTCGCTTCCCACTCAAGAAAAGTGATAGAGATCCAACACTCTTGTATGGAAAGGAGTTCCTTGCAAAGTATTACGCTGACAGTCTACATGCAGTTCATTGCTCCAATCTGAGAACTATTAGAGGTTGGATGAAAGCACTTGATTCCAAGCTTTGTGACCTACGGCACAATCTAGAGGGGAAGGATGAACTTGTGAGCTTCATTCAAGAGCACCATGATGAAATTGAGGAGATGAGGTTCCGTGGTGCAGAGTACCTTTGGAAAGTGGAGGACATCTACACATTTTGCTTGCGTCACAGGCAAGCAAAGCAAAAGAATGAAAAGAAAAAATCAACGCTGGTCAATACCACAAATTTAATATCTGTAAGCCACACTATCATTACTTTTTCATAGTTTTTAGCTATCATAGTAAGATTGATTATGTGAAGTTGTGCATTGTAGGGAACCGACTTAGTGAATGCAAAGGCGGAAGACAAAGAAAAACAGCTTGTGGGAGTTTCTCCCACAACTTTTAATTTTTTTGTTTTTTTTAGTTAAAGTTACTTAGAAATGTTATACAATTGCAGATTGAGGAAAATCATTTACAACCTATCAATGAGGATGTGTATCATCCTCATATTGACTTTGAGAAAGACTAGAACTATTCAAAGGATATTTTCACTGGCGTGCAAGTTGAAGCCCTTCTAGATGTATGTTTACGCAACTTATACTATCTCGAATTATTTTGTACACTTTCTTGAATCTAGTTATTTATTATTAGTATGTAGAAGGAGAGGAAGAGGCTTTGGCTTCAAATGGTTCTTTCTTGGCTCTTATTGGAGATGTCCCAAAGGTATGTCTATGTGACTGTCCTTTACAATAATTAAACTAGATATATAATTAATGTGTTATATTTTGAGAACATGCAAAGGTTGAACTCATTAAAGAACAAATGGATTTTGAGAGCTCTCATGAGGAAAATCAAGTGGATGTGAGCTCTAGAAAGAGCAAGCGTGCACCTAAGGTTTACTCACATCTTTTACCTTAAATATATTTCATATCCTTGTATGCTTTGAGCTTTAACTTAAGTTTTTTGATGCAGTGGAATCAAAAGATGATGGATATGATGCTGACTAAAAAGGCAAAAAAAGATTGCACCAAGAAAAAGGTAGTTGTTATCAATTGCCCAAATGTTCATAGTCTAGAGCTCTAACTGAACTTTTATGCTTTCAATTTTCTATGCATGCAGAGTGTACTGAAGAACGTTCTTGATGAGAGTGTTACTCTTCAAACCACAAAAGCCTTCAATGAACTCTCAAATGGGCTGCATGAATATGTAAGGAGATTGACTTTAGGTGTACTCATCTTTTGGATATGAACTTTGATAAAGACGATCAAGAGACGATTTTAATCAAGTTTTTAGAGGTTCCAACAGTTGATGCATTGTATCTTACGCTAAAGGCTAGTTTCAATCTAGCAAAGCGTAGTACGGATTTCACAGGAGATCGTCAAGAGCAAAGTATGGATGGCATGCGCTCATCATTTGTGGTGTACCTTTTGGCCACAAACAAAGTTAGAATTTCCAAATGTGACTCTTCTCCACTAAGTGTGGATGATGTAATTGTGGTTGAGTGATTTATGCTGATTTGTTTATTTTAATGTAATCTTGAGACCCAAAGAAAGGGTGAACATTCTAGCATCAACTATTTTCAATTATTAAATTTATGACTTACATTGAATTCTTCAAAAAGCTATTGTGAGTTACTCTTATACATTGTTCTTTTCTTATGAGCTAGTCTCTGTTCCAAATACCCATGCATAATGAGTTTGATGCAAAGATTTAATTTCTTTGATGCAAGATCTATGATACATTTGTGAGATTTGTTACTATAATATTATTATTTTAATTATAAAGTCAATAAATTTGTTTATAATAAAAAAGTTAAATTTATGTTATTCACTTATGTGACTCTTTTTGTCTAGCTATTGTATTAGATTGTGTATATAAAACTAACGTGAATATTACTATATAGATTTTCTTTCGTTCCAATTACTATGTAGTTTTTCTTGTGCATATGTTGATAAAAAAGCTATATAGTTTTCTTTTTGTGCGTGTTGGTCAAGAAGCTACATAGTTTATTATGTGGGTCACTTTTACTGCATATATATATAATAAAAGGTTTCGTTTTTACTAGTTTGGACTTTTCCTAAATATGTTCAAGTTTTATATAGGAAAGTCTTTTTTTTTGCTATGTAAGAATTGAATTAAAGTTCCTTGTGTCAAGCACTGGAAATTGATCCCACTTACTGCCCTGTTCCTCGTCGGAGGACATGGCAAGAATTTCAAAAGTGGAGGGGCAAAAATAAGAGCATGTTGAATTACCCAGTTCTATCATCCCAAAGCCAACCCACTTTGCCATATGTAGTAAACACCTGAATACACCAATTACATTATTGAGGGATGTCGCCGACCTAGCCTGCCAGATGCTAGTAAACATTGCAAGGATGATCGTCACTTGCATTCAGGTGTTCCGAGACACTCAAGGTGACGATCATCCTTGGGATTTATTTCTTGAAGGCAGAAGGGGTCTATGCTAGAATCTCCAGGATTCTCCGCCAAGATGGATAATCATGGCGATGTATTCCCGCCTTATGTACCTACCTTCACAATATTTGCAAACGTTTGAAGAGGCCTTCGTCACAGGGTTTTTCGAGATCAACACACAAATCTTTCACCCTATGGTGAAGGACCTAAAGGCCAAGTACATAGCTTATCAGAACACCTTGGCGGAGAACCCTTTCAGGTAGCAGCAAGAGGATATTGAAATAGCCACACGCAAGCGAAGTTTTTCAGCACAAATAGCAGCCTTGGAGCCTCAACGAAATCCCAAGCCCTGAAACATGCACGAGGACGTGCATCGGCTAGGAAGGGGGGAGTGTTTGGAGGACAAAGTGACAAAGTATTGAGCACCCACCTAGCCGGAAATTTATAAATTTTCAAGCCTTTGTAATATTCTCAAGAGAAGAAGCTGTCCTGAGTTGAAGCACGAGTCTTGTAATTTTTCGGGATTTTTTTATGAGTAGCCAGTGTACTGTTATAAGCCTGTATAGAGTTAGGGTCTTTTGGCCGGACAAAGCCTTTTGTAAGACCTAAAACTATAAAGGTCAAGTTTTTTAATGTGTACACAATCCCTTTTTATCAAGAAGATAAGCGTACGCTGTGAGTCTCTCTCTGCTCAAAACTTGTATCAATTGCCATTGCGCATTGGGTAAACGAAATTCAATTTTTATTTGTGCTTTGTGTTCCTCTTTTTATGCTCTACAGTTTAAGTGTATTCACTCAGGATTTGATGAAGGTTTTAGACATTGCATGTGAGGCCTTAAATTGCTATTTTGAGTGTTTAAATGATGCTTTTATGTTGTTTTGACCTTAGAAAAGGCTTTAGGGACCTAAAAAAGACCCTTTAGGATCAATTCTTCACTGTTTTAGTGCACTTTGTTATGAACGATCGTTATTGGTGTACCTTCCAAAAAGCTGTGATAGTGGTAGGATTAGCTTCCTGGTAGTCCCCTGTAGTCTCTCTTTAAGTTTCATGCGATTCCGAGGGTGATCAATTTTGGTCAAGATTTTGCCATTTCTTGGTCTGTAGTGTCTAATTTCTCAACTTTTGTCAATTTGATTAATTTTGATGTTTGTTTTGAGATTTGTGAGCTCTATGAGGTTGTTCTGCATACAGGCTATCACTTTGTATGGGTTTTGCTCACTTTTGGTGTGCTTTGACCTTCTAGATGTCATTTTCATGTCCGTTTTGTGATTTTTGGCTTGATTTTGATTTCAGGGATTTTGAACAACTTTTTGTACTTTTTAGACCTAGTTCCTTTAAGCAAATATGATTGTATACTTATCAAGAGTATACTTGTCAATTTTTGTGTCAATCTGAGGTTAGGGACATGGATCACGATCCTTGTACCTGGTCCAAACTACACCAAACTTGGTCAATTGGTGGACATTGATATTATAAGACACTTTTGCATTTGAATTACAAAAAGTGAATATTTCCTAGTTTCTTGGTTTGTCAGACTAGTTTTAAGGCGAATACCTAATTTCCTTGTCTTTATGTGTTTTTTGCTATGGTTGCTTCTCACAAAGTCGTTCTAATACTTATCATCAGGAATGTACTTGTTAATCTTTGTTCAATTCTGTCACAGTGGGACATGGATTGCGATCCATGTACTTGCTCGCCCTTTTTAGATAAGATTTTTCAGTTTTTCTTTGACAAGTATTTTTAGGTAGTTTTTACAACCATTATGTGATTTGAATCACTTTTGGCTCTTTTTTGTCAGAATTTGTGTTTTCTTAGAGTTATGGTCTTTTAGGCCAAAATATGGTTTTGCTGGTTTTAAACCCTGACTTTTTGGCTCAAATCTGACAAGGATGGTGTCTACTTAATCTAGTTCTAAGTACAAAATGGAAAAACATAAAGAAATGAATCAAACAAGACAAACAAAATGAATTTTGGATGGTTTTACAACACTTCATCAATACAGAGAAATTTGAAGAGTAAAAATGCTTTTGGCAACTCACCCACAACTCCCTATATATCTTAAGGGAGGATCTAGCCAGTCCACTAACTCTAGACTCCACTAAACTCTAAACCCCTATCTAAAAGTTTAACTGAGGTGTAAACAGATTGTCTAATGATTTTCTTTCAAAGAAACCTATCTATGCACTCGATCACGCATCACCTAAGGTGCATTCTTTGGCAACGGCTCCAATGTTTGCGGGTCGCCGTTATGGACATCCATAGCACAGCCTTCATGCATCAACATACAAATCGATAATAGGGAGGATGAGGCATGGAAACTCAATAGGATGTCAATCCTACTGAAGTGAACTCAATTGAAGACGCTACACCAACTCAACTAGCCAATCAAACATGCTAAAGCCAGGTAATTTGTCTATGTCCTTCTACATAGCTCTAAGGTCGTCACGCTTGTTCACCATGCAAATTAGCTCGGATTCGCATGAAACTTGAATGGGAGCTATAAGACACTAACAAGACCATACCCTAGGACTATCACAACATTTTGGAAGAGGGCATGGATTGCAATCCATGTTCCTAAACTGCACAAAAACAAGTACAGATTGAACATAAAGGGTCGTTTTAGAGTCTTTAAAGCCTCTCCTATGGTCAAAACAACATAAAGTACACTTATCTAAACTCAAATCACCCGTTTTTTTAATCAAAACTAATCAATTTTGATTCTACACAAAATTGATTAAGATTACACTCAAATGATAGAGCACAATAATAAGAACACAAAGCAAGAATCAAAACTCAATTTAGATTACTATAGCCGCATGGCTATTGATAGAAGAATGAGAGAGGTGGCGGCTCACTGCATATGCCAATAGTACTCTTCAAGATAATGATAGTGTATACATTAGGAAAATGACCTTTATACTTAGGCCTTTACAAAGGGCTTTGTCCAGCCAAAAAGATCTATTCTATAACAGCACTTATTTGTACACTTGACTCTCTCAAAAATATCCAAAAAATTACATGGATTTGGGTTTAACTCAAGAATCCTTTACAATGAAATAGTACAAGGTTTCAAAATTATTGGAGTTCCAAGTAAGGGGGTGCCCATAGCTTCAGTTGCCAAACAAGCTAGTAGAAGTTTGAAAGAAGCTATCCCTTGGCAATATTTGCAATGTTAAACCCACTCCACTACTATTGATAATTAACAAAATCTAAATTGTGGGTGTAGATACGTAAGTCTTGATTTTCAAGAGTTAAGAGGAGTAGAAACTCAGGTTTTGAAGCTACCAAAGAACAATCTAGCAAACACATAAATTTTGTTAATATGGCTGACAATAATAAAGAGAGTAGAATTAGTGTTTAATGACTTTGATTTTGCACATGAAGGTGCTACTAATGACACCCCTATGCTTGTGAATTATCTTGTCACTAGGCTTTAACAAGCCATGGATAATTCTACTCTACAAGGTAAAGTTCATCAACAACTTCACGCTTATGGAACTCTTCCAACACCGCAAGGAGAGACAGCACCTGCGAAGTCTTTTGGAGAGACCTCCAAAAGAGGACTCTCTATGGCAAGAGAATTGGAGAATCCATATCAAGAGCTTTGACATTTACTACCTGAAGATGCATCTCCATCTAAGAGAAGAGGCCATGCTGCACATGAAGATCTTTTCCCAAATAAGAGATAAACAAGTGAATGCTTTGAACAGGGATTTCAATAACATAATTAGAAAATTGTCAATGTGTTAACCCGCCGGGTAAGGCCCTTTACCCGGCGGACCCGCCGGTAAACTTACTATACCCTGCGGGCCCGTCGACGGCGAGCTATTTTCATATATATGCAAAGGCTACCATTCTCCAGTTTTTTACTAGACAACTACTGAGTGGCATAAAATGGTAACCATCTTTTTGCAACATTTCTCAGCCTACTCAACGTCCTCTTCCTCATATGTGTATATATTTTTCTACGCTATTAAGTTATCTAGAGTAAATTTCCTCTCTTCGTTTAACCTTTGTGGCGACACATACATTGTACTCTTCCCAAGAATGTCACCTTAGTCATATATTTATATTACCACCCTTTTCTTTTTGCTTTGTAAATAAAAGTAAGCATACAATAACCAACTATATACCCCCAAAATTTCTTACCTCTTGTGAATTAGTAGTAGAAAAATAATATATCCATCTTCCACCCCTTATAGATAAATTCCCATGGAAATCAACTCTCCACTTGTCTTTACCAAAGATTATGGTCCCTCTCTACAAGTCTTCTATGCCCCCTACATAAGTGGCCCAATATCTCTTAAGAATATACATATAGTTTCTCTCCTTTCAAAAAGACTCCAATTGTATATTCTTTTCACAAGCAAATAATATTGGGCCCTCCTCTATTTGTTTAAGCATCATAGCCTTTTGAAAAAGCATGATTCCCCTTGGATGCATACAAGCAAAGGGCCCATACAAGAAGACTTTGAAGCAAAAGGTTCCCTAGCCTAGTGTGGACCTTCCAAACCGAATTCCTTGGTGCATGGGCGTGAAGAATAGTCCAAATTCATATCAAACATGTTGAGAAGGTCAATTTTGCCTTTTGAAGCATGTCATTCCGAGCTACATGTAAAAAGTTATGGTCAAAATAGTGTAAATCTGTCAGATTCGTAGCAAAAGGGAACTGTAAATCAAGTAAATCAAGAGAGTGAGATCTTATTTTTCCCCTACTCATCTTTTAAAAAAGCAATGAGTGTTCAAGGTCACTTGCATGTGATGGGACCAACCTAAAGATGCTTTCTAAATGCCAAGACAGACAAGTTGAGATACCCCGCAGGAGCCACCCGTAGGGCCTCATGGTGGGGCCCACCTACATTATGCACCCCTATGGAGCCTTCACGGTCTAAAATGATATTTTTGGTGAACAAATAGTCCCTTTTATGTCCAATATTCAATGAGTGGTCAAAGGACACTTAATTAGGTCTAATCACTTACTCTAATTAAGTGTAGCATAATCCCACTCCTACACAACTATAAATAGCCCCCCTTGGAGAGACTCAAGGACACACACACACCTATATTTTCAACTTCATGTTGTTTCTTGATCAATAGTAGAGAAAACCCCAACTCTCCCTCTTTCACATCCTCCCTCCTAACCTTCCTCTTTGGAGGAAGTGCAACTCTATTCTCCACTCTTTCCATTCTACAATCTCTTACTCCATCAACCCAATAAATCATTTGTAGCACCTCAATAACTTGTAAATACATCATGATCTCTCTCATGGTTATGTTAATGATCATGAAATCATCTTCAAAACTTTCAAGTGTCGCAATTCGTGATGGTTAGCAAGCGTCGGTTTTCCCCTTAAAAGGTGTGCGAGAAATCAAGTAAGTGTTCTATTCTCAATTTACCATTGGTTTGTTTCTCCACACTTATTCAATTGGTCTAAAGAAATTTCTCACTCCAACTCTCTTTTGCTTCATTACATATGCATGTGGCTACCTCTCATGGTGATTTTATTTGTGTCACGGCATTGCATAGATGGAGATGAGCTCTCTATGCAAAGTGTGTTAGTTTGATGTAAGTGATTCTCTTGTGTGTTTGAGAGGCAAGTCTTGTGAGCATGATTTTTTGATGAGTGCTTGAGAGAGGAAGAGTTTGGATGTATTATGGGTATTCTTATGGGGAGAAGGTGAAGGCTATTCCACAAATTGCATATGTCATTTTGATGCACGGCATTGGGTTGCATAATCGTTGATGGTGTTCAAGTGTCCAAAGTGTATATAGAGTAAGGGGGTTTTCAAAGTGTGTTGCTTGAGTGGGTGAGTGCAAGTGTCATTTTGATTGGTTTCCTTCTCCACTCCCAAAAGAAGGTGGTGCCCCAAGTAGTGTGCGTACCTCTTTACGAACATTTTGTGAGGGTAGGCCCATTGGTTTGGGTTTAGAGGCCCCATTTCAAAAAGCTCGCCCTCATAAAGTGGTGCCCCCACTGAGGAACATATTTCCAAGTTACCTTCAAATTCTTTAGTGATGAACAATGGAGTTCCCATCTATCCATTTCATTTTGCACAACACATTAGAGTAAATGTTCACATAGATAGAAAAGTCTTTTTCCAGCAACGCATTGTTTTTATGTTTGGTGCAGAAAGACTTAGAGAAATACTGGCATCACCCAATCCAATTATACTTCCAATCATCAATTATGAAACTTCTTTTGATGTTCACGTTTTCATTTTGTTTTAAAGGCAAGAACAAGGAGTGATGAAGGGGTGCTCAAGGGCCATATGAAGGAACGAGGTCTTCAAACCAACAACGAGGAGTAGCACATGAATCACGATCAAAATAATGAACCTTTTAGGCCTATTGCTCGGCAATCCATTCATATAATCATTGCAACTAAGTTTAGGTTTCAGTCTATCATAAGGAGGATATTTGGATCCACTCCCCTCAATGAAATCAATGCTTCAATTAATCCATTTATTCTACCTATGATAAAGTACGAATTAACAATGGATGTGTACATCTTCATTTTAATGTAATCAGATTTATAGTGTCAATAATCTTGTGCGGCCTGTAAGAGAAAAGTTTCTTTAAAAAAAGAGATTTAAAAAAGTCTAAACAAAATGTCAAGTTCTTTTCCCACGTTCTATGCAAGAAGTGGGGAAGATGCACAAGAGTTTCTTGACAACTTGGAGATGGCACATCTCATATCCGGGAGAGATGAAGAGGAAGTAAAGCTACGAGCCTTCCCGTTGGTTCTAAAAGCAGAAGCTAAAGCATGGTATGAGGCCTTGCAACACCAAATCAAGTCCAATTGGGAGAGACTGCGAGCAAGCTTCCTCTCCAAGTTCGGGCAAGGTGATACTTCTGAAGGACTATGGAAATGTCTTATTGGGCATAAGCAGGTATCACTTGAAGACTATCCCTCTTATGAAGCAACCTTTGTCAATCTATGGGGTAGGTGGGAGGCTACATTAGAAAATCATGGTGGTGCACCTAACTTTCTAAAAAAAGAGAGATTCATGGTTGGCTTGTATCCACTTTTAAAGGCTAAAGTAGAGCTAAAATTCCCATCCACCTTCGAAGAAGCACGTGAGGTAGCCATCATCAAGTTTAGAAAACTACACTTCCAAGCACATAGAGCAAGGGGTTTGAATGAAGTGAGTGAGAGGGAGTCTTCACAAACCATGGAAGCACCAATTAGGGCCCCTCTTGCACAATCTTCACAAATAGGAGATAACTCTCAACAAGAGATTTTACAAAGGCTAACTCAACAGCTTGAGAACCTCACTCTGAATCTAGTACAAGGCCTACCTCAACAACGACAACCAAGAGAAGGGAATCGCAATCAACGAAGACAAGCTCAAGAGTTGCGATGTTGGAATTGCAATGAAATGGGCCATGGCATGTACAATTGTCCACATCCAAGGCGACTTCCGGGAGACATATATCCCCCTAGACCGCCTCCTCTCACTGTGCAACAAGAACAAGCTCAAGGCCCACAAATCCTTCGACGACCACCACCACCAGCAAATATACCTCCCGTCCCACATGAGGAGGAAGAAAGAGGAGTCAACATCATCAAGCTAGAAGAGGTAATAGATGAGCTGCCTCTAAACTTTGATGTTATGCCGGCAGAAAAACGCACAAGAGCACATGATAAGGATGAAGACATGAGAAGTGAAGGAACAAATTCAGCCAGAAGGGACAAGAAGAAGAAGTCAAAGATGGAAGAAGCTGAAAGTAGCAGGAAGAAAAGATCAAGGCGAAGGGAAATTGGTATCAACGACTTCCCATTGGGAAAGGAGCTAGAGCCCTACAACATCTTGGAGGATTTACAAACCCAAAAGCCAAACATTTCATGGCCTCAACTTCTACACCTATGAGCCAAAGTAAGAAGGCAATGGCCAAAGTTGGTAAGTACAAGAATTCCAAAAAAGAAAGCAAATCTTTCCATTAAGGTTGTGGCCTCAAAGCTACAAAAAGATGTGGAACCCATTGTGGATGCTTACATAAGGGGTAAAAAGGTGTCTAATGTATATGTTGATGGTGGAGCTCAAATGTGTGTGATCACGGAAAAATCAATGAACAAGTTAGGGCTTGAAATTACAAAGTCCTCTAATTGTCAAGCTAGGCTAGCCAACAACTCAAGTGTGAAGTGTTTGGGGATCATTGAAAATGTAAAAGTCTCTGTATGTAACATAGATGCACGAGTGGATATGTATGTCATGCCAGCTAAGGGGGAGGGCTATCCCATCATCCTAGGGAGGCCTTGGCTCATTGCTGTGAATGCAGATCAAAAATGGGGAAGTGGTCGTTTGATTCTTAAGAAGGGTCAACCGGTGGTGTATGATTGGCGAGAAGGAAAGCAACTAGATATCAACTATGAAACCACGGCAGATGAAGAGAGCGAGGAGGAGAGTCCCTACTCAAGTGATGAGGAAGAATCAACCAGTGCATCAACCAGTGAAGAGGAGTCTTCTTTGGAGGTAATGGGAATTGTATTCAACGCCAACACTCAAGATGTTCCAGTAGAAGAAAAGCCAACAGACAATCACACACGAGGGGATGAAAGATGCCACCACCTTGAAGAAGGATTTGAGAAGATGCTTGCAAAGGATCTTACTTGTGAGGAGAAGAGGTCCTACATCAATATGTTAAGGAGGTATCCCAATTTGTTTATCACTGACTACTCACAAATAAGAGGTGTAGATGTAATAGAGCATCGAATTGAATTGAAACCAGGGACCAAACCCGTGGCTCAAAAGTTAAGGCGACTAGGATCTGTGCAACAAAAGGCTCTCCTACAGGAAGTGAATCGACTCTTGACGGCTGGCTTCATCTATCCAGTATCCAACTCCGAATGGGTATCACCTATTGTAGTCACTCCCAAGAAGAATGGTAAGTGGAGGGTCTGCGTGGATTACAAACCCCTCAACGCTGCGACAAAGAGGGACCACTTCCCTCTCCCTTTCCAAGATGAAATTTTGAATGAAGTAGCAGGTCACGAATGCTACACTGTGTGTGATGGGTATTCCTGATATTTTCAAATTAGAATAGCAGAAGAGGACCAACCAAAAACCACCTTCATCACACCTTGGGGATGTTTTGCATTCAGAGTAATGTCTTTTGGGCTCACCAATGCTCCTAGCACCTTCATGAGATTCACAATATTTGTATTTCAGCCATTCTTTGGAAAATCTATAAGAGTCTTTATGGATGATTTCTGTATTTATAGTTGTAGATCACTTCATTGCCAAAAGGTTGAAGAGGGGCTTAAGAGGCTCCATCAATTTGGGGGACAACTCAACCCAGAGAAGTGTCATATCGGTGAATCTCAGGTGGTTTTGCTAGGCCATGTGGTTTCTTCACAAGGAATTCAAGTGGATCCCTCTAAAGTAGAGGGCCTTTTGTCATTATCTCCACCAACAACAACAAAGGAGCTAATGACCTTCAACCACAAAGTGAGGTACATGTCTCGCTTCATCCATCTCCTAGCAGAAGCCATCGCCCCTTTGCATAGGTTGGCAAGCCAATCTACATTTGAATGGGGGAGGGAACATGCAAAATGTTTTGAGGAAGTGAAGGGCATTCTTAGCTCTCTCCCAATCCTAATGCCACTAGATCCAAAGGAGACTTACTATGTCACTCCAAGTGTAGGTTTCGAAGCAATTGGTGTTGTTTTGATGCAAAAAGATCCTAAAACATCATACATGAGGCCGATCTATTTTGCAAGCAAGGTGATGACTCCAGCCGAGAAGGGATACACTGAAATGGAGAAAGTGGTCTTTGCAATCTTGTTTGCGGTAAGGAAGTTTCGATCGTATCTTCTCCCTGTGCCATTTGTTTTTCTCACCTTAGAGCACAATCTACCATATGTAGTACAACACATGAGCCTCTCATCTAGAATAGCAAAGTGGGTGCTTGAACTCCAAGAATTTGAATACACTTTCCTTGTAGAAGATAGCACAAGAGCAGGACTTGCAAACATTCTCACCTACAAAGTGAGAGAAAGGGAAGGATCACGACCACAAAGAGAGGAAGGCTCAAAACAGTTCAAGGTGAAGGAGATTGATAATGCCCATACTTTATGCTTTGACGGAGCCTATCAACGCCAACAAGACAAAGCAGCAGGGGGGATCCTCATTTTAAACCCACAAAAGGAGGTAATGGTTAGAAAAGGTATCACTCTACCCAATGTTCACTCTAACAATGAGGCTGAGTATGCTGCTCTAACCCTTGGGTTAGAAGAATGCAAAGAATTAGGCATACAAAGACTTATTATAAAAGGTGATTCTTTGCTAGTGGTCAGGCAAATCCAAGGGACTTGGCGGTGCAAGAATCGTACATTGTTTGAGTGGCTTAGTAGTGTAAGAGCTTTGATGAAGGGTTTTAAAGCAACACAGGTACAACACATTGTGAGAACTCATAACAAGGAAGCAGACTTACTCGCAAATGAAAAGCTTCAAATGGCGGTAGGAGGTGTGAAACTATATGAACCCAAATATCAAGGTCAAGAGGAGCTAAAAGACATTATCTTCTTTCTACAAGCAGGTGAGTGTCCCAAACACTTAGACAAGGTGCAAAGACATAGACTAGTTAAGAAGGCCACACCTTACCAGTTGATCGGGGATGATTTATATCACAAAGGGAAAGATTTGGTCTTGAGGAGAGTACCAGGTGTGCAAGAGATAGAGAAAATTCTTCTTTCATGTCATGATGATGTCTGTGGTGGTCACTTTTCTCAAGATATTACAAGTAGGAAGATTTTACAAGCAGGGTTTATTTGGCCGAGCTTACATCGTGATGTCCAATATTGGTGTAAAGCATGTAAGCCATGCCAAATTGCTGGGGATAGACGACTAACATATGAGCCTCGAGTCCCAATAATATCTTATGGCCCTTTTGAAAAGTGGGGTGTGGATGCAATAGGTCCCCTACCTCGTACTTCTACAGGGAAGGTTTTAATCATCATGGGTGTTGACTACATGACACGATGGGCGGAAGCAACAAGCACAACCCGAATCACAGCTGAAGAGGTATCAAATTTTATTTTTGATCATATTTGTAGTAGGTTTGGAACACCCCTAGAAATCTTATCAGATCGAGGCCCAGGTTTTAGGGCTGACCTTCTGAATGATCTCTTGAGGAGGTTAAAAGTGAAACACCTGCATTCCACACCCTACTATCCTCAATGCAATGGATTGGTGGAAAAAGTGAATGGAATGATATGTAAGATCATTTCTAAACAGGTTGTGGACCGGCCTAATGATTGGGATCGCCATTTGACGGCTGCTCTTTGGGCGTATAGGACATCTTTCAAGGTATCTACCCAATTCACCCCTTTTCATCTAGTTTATGGACAGGAAGCACTTCTACCCATTGAGGTAGAGCTCTCAAGCTTGCGCGTTCTTGCAAGAGTGGCAAAAAAACCAAAGGAGGTTTTACATGAAAGGATCTTAGATCTCCAACGACTTGAGCTAGATAGAGAAGAGTCCATTGATCACTACATCACCAAAGCGACAAGCCAAAGGGATAAAATCAACAAGAAGCTCAAGGGGAAAGGATTGAAGGAAGGTATGTTGGTTCTTCGCTATGATAACCGACTTGACAAAAAGTTTTTGCAAAGATGGGAGGGACCTTTCATGATAAAAACAAAGTTTGGGAATGGTAGTTACAGATTAACAGATTTATCAGGAAAACTCCACAAGACCAGAGTCAATGGATGGAGATTAAAGCCCTACTTTCAACGTATCAATCCGTTGATAGGCAGTCATTTGCCTACATCATCTAAACTCCAAATTGGCATGGCTCCCTTCGGCTTGGCAAATGCTCCACCTATTTTTAAAGCTTTGATGTGCAAAGAAGAACCAGTCTTGGAATCTGAACATACCCAAGGCAACCCTCCCATCTCCAATTTATGGGATTGAGGTAATGAAAAGCAGGTCTAATGGAGTAAAAGAGTGCATGACACTCCTCCTATTGAAAAAAAAGGAAAAATGACAAAAAAAGAGAAAAAAAGAAAGAAAGAAAGAAAAAAAAGCAACACCGTCCTCCTAAAGATATGAATATCTTTAGGCTTGGGGGAGGGCTAATATGAGTGGCATAAAATGGTAACCATCTTTTTGCAACATTTCTCAGCCTACTCAACGTCCTCTTCCTCATATGTGTATATATTTTTCTACGCTATTAAGTTATCTAGAGTAAATTTCCTCTCTTCGTTTAACCTTTGTGGCGACACATACATTGTACTCTTCCCAAGAATGTCACCTTAGTCATATATTTATATTACCACCCTTTTCTTTTTGCTTTGTAAATAAAAGTAAGCATACAATAACCAACTATATACCCCCAAACTTTCTTAGCTCTTGTGAATTAGTAGTAGAAAAATAATATATCCATCTTCCACCCCTTATAGATAAATTCCCATGGAAATCAACTCTCCACTTGTCTTTACCAAAGATTATGGTCCCTCTCTACAAGTCGTCTATGCCCCCTACATAGGTGGCCCAATATCTCTTAAGAATATACATATAGTTTCTCTCCTTTCAAAAAGACTCCAATTGTATATTCTTTTCACAAGCAAATAATATTGGGCCCTCCTCTATTTGTTTAAGCATCATAGCCTTTTGAAAAAGCATGATTCCCCTTGGATGCATACAAGCAAAGGGCCCATACAAGAAGACTTTGAAGCAAAAGGTTCCCTAGCCTA
Organism: Adiantum capillus-veneris; assembly: GCF_014529385.1. Taxonomy (NCBI): domain Eukaryota; kingdom Viridiplantae; phylum Streptophyta; class Polypodiopsida; order Polypodiales; family Pteridaceae; genus Adiantum; species Adiantum capillus-veneris. Next base: position 116,053,063 of record NC_140942.1, on the reverse strand, counting down.
GTGTGGACCTTCCAAACCGAATTCCTTGGTGCATGGGCGTGAAGAATAGTCCAAATTCATATCAAACATGTTGAGAAGGTCAATTTTGCCTTTTGAAGCATGTCATTCCGAGCTACAGGTAAAAAGTTATGGTCAAAATAGTGTAAATCTGTCAGATTCGTAGCAAAAGGGAACTGTAAATCAAGTAAATCAGGAGAGTGAGATCTTATTTTTCCCCCACTCATCTTCTAAAAAAGCAATGAGTGTTCAAGGTCACTTGCATGTGATGGGACCAACCTAAAGATGCTTTCTAAATGCCAAGACAGACAAGTTGAGATACCCCGCAGGAGCCACCCGTAGGGCCTCATGGTGGGGCCCACCTACATTATGCACCCCTATGGAGCCTTCACGGTCTAAAATGATATTTTTGGTGAACAAATAGTCCCTTTTATGTCCAATATTCAATGAGTGGTCAAAGGACACTTAATTAGGTCTAATCACTTACTCTAATTAAGTGTAGCATAATCCCACTCCTACACAACTATAAATAGCCCCCCTTGGAGAGACTCAAGGACACACACACACCTATATTTTCAACTTCATGTTGTTTCTTGATCAATAGTAGAGAAAACCCCAACTCTCCCTCTTTCACATCCTCCCTCCTAACCTTCCTCTTTGGAGGAAGTGCAACTCTATTCTCCACTCTTTCCATTCTACAATCTCTTACTCCATCAACCCAATAAATCATTTGTAGCACCTCAATAACTTGTAAATACATCATGATCTCTCTCATGGTTATGTTAATGATCATGAAATCATCTTCAAAACTTTCAAGTGTCGCAATTCGTGATGGTTAGCAAGCGTCGGTTTTCCCCTTAAAAGGTGTGCGAGAAATCAAGTAAGTGTTCTATTCTCAATTTACCATTGGTTTGTTTCTCCACACTTATTCAATTGGTCTAAAGAAATTTCTCACTCCAACTCTCTTTTGCTTCATTACATATGCATGTGGATACCTCTCATGGTGATTTTATTTGTGTCACGGCATTGCATAGATGGAGATGAGCTTTCTATGCAAAGTGTGTTAGTTTGATGTAAGTGATTCTCTTGTGTGTTTGAGAGGCAAGTCTTGTGAGCATGATTTTTTGATGAGTGCTTGAGAGAGGAAGAGTTTGGATGTATTATGGGTATTCTTATGGGGAGAAGGTGAAGGCTATTCCACAAATTGCATATGTCATTTTGATGCACGGCATTGGGTTGCATAATCGTTGATGGTGTTCAAGTGTCCAAAGTGTATATAGAGTAAGGGGGTTTTCAAAGTGTGTTGCTTGAGTGGGTGAGTGCAAGTGTCATTTTGATTGGTTTCCTTCTCCACTCCCAAAAGAAGGTGGTGCCCCAAGTAGTGTGCGTACCTCTTTACGAACATTTTGTGAGGGTAGGCCCATTGGTTTGGGTTTAGAGGCCCCATTTCAAAAAGCTCGCCCTCACTACCTAGGGAGTGTATGTGATTGTTGGGTACTAATTTCTCCTTGTGAGTAAGTCTAAGATTAATGAGTCACAGGACCTAATTTTGGGCCAAATATGGTTCTTAATTAGGTAATAAAATTTTTTTAAAAAAATTAAGCTTTATTTAGATAAATACTCATTGTGACAAAGCCACTGGTCCGTAATGGGGCTAATATTGGTTTTAGAAGATGAGTGTAAATTAAAAAATGATTTGACATTAATTAATCAAGGGTTTGATATCATGTACTAGTGTATTGGGTATATAAAAATTCTTGAAGTTTACATTTGCATGAGTTGATATTAGTTAATCAAGGGTTTGATATCCTGTACTAGTGTACTGGGTATATAAAAATTCTTGAAATTTACATTCACATGAGTTGATATTAGTTAAGCAAGGGTTTAATATCCTATACTAGTTAGCTGAGTATATAAAAATTCTTGAAATTTACAAAAGAGGGCTATTATCCTTGATTGGGTAAAAGTAGCCCTCATTTGAATTTAAGGTTGAAATTTTCATAATTTGGCTACATGCATTGTGTGTTGTAGCGTGTATTGTGAAAGATTGACAATGTTTAAAACTAAATTATGCATATGGTTCGTATTTTTTGTACTCTTTGTCGATTGATATGAGATATTGGGTTATGATCAATTAGATTATGTATATCAATTATCTTGTTTGAGCTTAATAAATAATAATTATTGAAGCGTTGAAAGTTGTACAATGTATAAGTTTGATTTATTTAGGGTTTTGATGTGTATATTTGTGTGTTGTAATGTTTATTGTGAAAGATTGATGATGCATAAAGTGAAATGATACATTTTAATAGAATTATTTGTACTACTTTTTGTTCGATGTGAAAATTTGGTGATGCATAAAGTTAGATTATGAATATTCATTGTATTGTTCTTGTTTCATAATTAATTATCATTAAAAGTTTGATGTTGTTGCTAGTTTGAATGTCGTACAAGATTTAAGTTTGATTATTTTTTGAACTTCATATTGATTAAGCATCTGATTATATTATTCTTATGTTTTTAGGAATAACCTCCACAATCAATGGAAGAAAATGCTGGAAAAGTGCTTCACAGTCAGGAAAGAAAAAAAAAAGTCAACAGTAAAGAGTGGGACTATGCCCACAATGTATGCGATCGTTATATGGAATGGTAATGCAAATATTGCATGATCACAAAGTCGGGGGGGGGGGGGGGGGGGGGGGGGGGCATGTCTTAGAAATCATTTTCTTAGAAATAAATGCTCGCATCCACAAGCACCAATCACTGCAAAACGATTGAGAGAAGAGCTAGACAAGAAGGGAGGTAAGAGATTCTAGGTTGAAAGAGTGGTAATAAATACATTCTAGCACCAGCAAACGGATGTAAACAGAAGTAATGACAATCTTGTGGTAATGCCAACAAACACTACAAATCAACCCGTAGAAGGAGATACAGTGCCAAGCAGTGTTTCTTCCAAACACACGATAGAGATTGAATAGGACAGGTGCGACAAAGATCGTTGCATGAAAGCTTCGGTACGCAAACCTTAGAAGAAGCACAAAATTCATTAGCAAAGGAAATCTTCTTCACTGGTAGTGCCTTAGTTATGGTCAATAGTCCACACTGGAAACATGCGTGAAAAAAAATTGGTGAGTATGGGCCGGGGTTTTCAGCCTCTTCATATCACACGATACGCAATGATCTCCTTGACAAATGTTACATTGAAGTAAAAGAGCGTGTTTCCAAAATCCTTCTTGGAAAAAGAATGCTGTTAGGATGCACAATTGTTAGCGATGGTTGGTCCAATGTCCAAAGAAGGCCATTGATCAATGTCATGCTAGTGTGTTTAAGAGGAGAAACATTCATAAAAGCTATTGACAATTTTGGTGCAATGAAGAGTGGTAAATATATTGCAAAAGTTTTGGTTAGTGTAATCAAAACTATAGGTGCTAAGCACATTGTGCAAGTAGTGATGGACAATGCCAAAAATGGTAAAAATGCCAATAAAATCATCAAGAAGACATTCCCACATATTTATACCAATGGATGCAATATGTATAGTTTAAACCTGGTATTAAAGGATTGGTATACTAGCAAAAATTCTACATGGTTTGCTAATATAATCAATGTTGCACATCTTATCGTCAAGTTTATCTTGAAACAATCAAGAGTGCTTGATTTATATAGAGTGCGTATGTTAGTTATGCTAAAATTGCTTGCCGAAACTAGGTTTTGGCACACACTATTACACATTGGAGTCTCTATTGCACAATAAGTGCACTGTCATTGACACGTTTAGTTGCACAAGATTTGCTGAATGGGAAATTGGACAGTCTGAAAAGGTTAAAGAGAAGATTGCTTCTTTGCAAGCCTCTGTAAATAAACTTGCTTGGTGGAAAAGTGTAATGGATGCATACCATAGTATGATACCTGTTATGTATGCAATTTGCAGTCTTGGTTGTAGAGCATCTAACTTGGGAAACGTGTGGATAATTTGGTGGAAAATACAAAAAAGCTTAGAAAATCTGGAGGAGCTAAAAGACTCTGTAGTAGCAAAAGAGTGGGGAGTACCATTCTCAGCGTGTCAAAGAAAAATCTTGTTAAAATACTTTTATGCTAGGTAGAAGAGCGCTCATAGTCCACTCCACAGTGTGGCGTATATGTTAGATCCTGAATATTGGAGTTTAGACTTAATGTCTAATATAGAGGTGGTCAAAGATTTTTATCAAGTGGTCAACACAATTTACTCCAATGTTCAGGATTGGGTTAATTGCATCAAGGAAATGAGTGCATTCAGATTGAAAGAAGGACCTTTTGCCAATGACTTTGTACAATTGATGGAAAAAGAATAGCCTGCATGGAAGTGGTGGATGATGAATGGTGGAGAACATTACCCTACTCTACGTCTCACAAAGAAAGTTTTGGCTCAATGTGCAACAAATTTGAGTTTTGAGAGAAATTGGAGTATGTACAAATACGTGCAAAGCACTCTCCGTAATAGATTATTAGCAGACAGAGCTAAAAAATTGGTTTATATGTTCTGTAATTAAAAGATCTTGCAAAATATTGAGAGTGCTGGCTATGAGGAGGAAATGCCAGTTTGGACATATGAGTGTTTAAGCGAAGAAGAAGTTGAGTTTAATGTCAGCATGCCGCAATACACAATAGAAGAAATTGAAGATAATTTTGCAGTGGACACAGACAGTTTAGAAGAAGAAGACATATTCCATTACTCTGACTTTGATCAAAGCAACCAATGTATTGACGCCAATGTCAAAACTGATACAAAACATGTTTCAAGATATTTTTTGAGCATCAAAAGTATTTTTCTAAATATTTCAATGTCTATTGTCAACGTTGTCATTTTTCTGAGTGTGCATCTTCATCACTAAATAAATTTCTAATTGTACTTGGAGTGCTTGGTCGAGCTTGCTTGAATTTATATTCGTTACCCATTCCAAGCAGGTAGTATAAACTCTGTGGAATCTCTTGTGAGCAAATTCCACATCGACAATCTGTTTGCATTAATCAAACTAAGCAAATCAAATGATAATAGTGGCCACACGATAATGTGTAGTAACCACTCCATCTGTCAAAAGATTTAAAACATATTGGACATTATGAAGAAGATGATGCACCACCAGATTGTGATGCAGGAGGAAGCAACTTTGGATGCATAACCAGGTGACTGATGTGTGTCCCCTAAACTAGCGGAGCATTTGCACATTGTGTCAAGTTGTGTACATCCTAGCTTATGCAATCCAGGTGGCTTTCAAATCTAGCTTGTGAAGCTTGGGGTGTTGTGCTGACTGCTAAAGGACGCTTTATTTCAACGTCTTTTTGCAAGCTCATTCTTCAAAATCTCTTTTTCACTCTTCACATTTATATCTGCACCTTGAACTATGAGTGCCAATTCTTCACGTGTAAATGTCACACAATTTTCTCTTATGTCGTGTGTAGCCACGGTTGTCTCTTTAGAAGAGAAATCTACGGGAGTCCAAAGACCAAAGTGCGCGTATAACATTTTGGCAAAGTATAAAGCACAATTTGCATTGTGTAGCGGATGTCAACAAATTTTTAGATATATTCTTTCAACATTTTCTCTTATTTCATTGTGTTGACATTTTAAAACCTTCCATCTGCTCTGAGTCTTCACATGGCCATATAGTCTTTATCATCTCCTTTGTAATGTCTTTGTTGATATCTTTCCATTGCGCGTGATTTGGATTTGCCCATTTCAAAAGACGACGGGTAGTCCATGTCTCTTGTGTTGTTGACATACCATGTGCTAAAGATTTCATGCGTGTGAATGCATTCACTACTGCTTGTTGATCTGGTGGTAGGGGCGGTGCAGCCGGTGCTTCAGCTTGCGTGCCACATGCTTGTTCTTATTCAGCCATGTCAATGTGAGATCTGAAATTAAAAAGAAGAAAAATTATTTAATATCTCTGCAACTTGGCAATCAAAACTCACTTGTGATTCAGCTAAAACTAGTGAAAAGTGAGTAACCCTCAACATTTCTAAAAAGAGTTGTATATATCAACATTATAAACAAAAAATAAGCCCAAGTAGATACTGAAATCACGATGAAAGACAATAGAAGCAATTAGATGTTGAAATCACATTGCATTCACCAAAACGTATTGAAACTAATTACAAAACCAGGTAGATACTGAAATCACGGTGATTTTGAACATCTTGGTTCTTAACATACCAATTGTCATTTAAGACAATTACAAAGCATACTAGAGTAACCACCAACATTATTAAAAGACCATATAAGCAAATAGATGTTGAAATCACATTGCATTCAACAAAACATATTGAAACACAATTACAAAACAATTGCTTTGCATGAGAAGTCGATACGACATTGTATGTAACAAAATCAATATAAATTCATCGTTTTCATGGCAGAAAAAAATATGGGGTTAGTTCAATTAGTGGGCGTTGCACAAGTCTAGGATCTGTTTTGAGATGCTCTTTAAATATAACAAAATATCTGAAGCATTTCTTCTAGCATCACGATCCTTCAACCATGTGTCCACTTTCACTTGAAGTGCGTTGAGCGCATCGTTATGAGGGTGCATGAACACATAATCTTTAAAGTATACTCTTTGTGTGGATTTCCAGTAATCTATGAGCATGTCAAATAGAAAACCTAAAGCATATATGTTGGTGGATTTTGTGTATGCATTATCACACTCTGGATCATACATCTTAGGTGCAATCCAGGGTCTCTTTTGTAACTCACGGTCACCTAGTCCTCGTGCAACTCCCAATGATTCTAAAGATCTAACATTGTGCCAACATAGTTGAGGGACACATGCTCTGCAGGGAACTAACCATCATGCCCCAATCAATAATGCCAATGCGAGGTTTATTTGCACGAGTAAAGTCCAATCCAACATTGTATGGATGAAAATCATAGTGTACTACTCCATCCAAGTGAGCAACTGCGAGGTCATTAGCCAGGGTGTGCAGAATAGCTGGCATATGCTCTACTACTGCTTTGATCCTTGTATGTTGTATCGCTCAAGGTTGCTCATTTGTAGCTGGTAATTGTTTCCAACCGTGTTGTAATATGTGCATACAACAACAAAAAGCACCTTGCAAGAAATGTACTTGACACATTAAATCCTCCACCGTGCCACCATTGTAATATGCAAATATTGTAATCCAAGGGGCCTCTATGGTGAATCTAATGTATCTAACTATTGATGGATACAAAATTTGCATCCCTTGCTCTGTTTGGAAGCTGTCAAGCTTTGCAGACGCTCCTCCCTTGTACAGTTTATCTACATAAGAAATGTGTTCTGAGAAAAAGAGATGCCTTTAATTGTGTAAAGGTAACATATACCAAACGAGCTAGCTCCAAGCATAGTTCCTTCCACCAATGCTTCATGGGGAATGCCTATCAAATGTGCACATTTTGCATTAAGTGCCGTACGGATTAATGCTCTCGTCCCACTAGCGTCTGTGCAACCACCAATAGCACTCAGCTCGTCTTGTGACAACTTCACACATTTAGGCAAAGTCAATTGATCATGAAGTTTCACTCTCGTTGACTTTACCTTCTGCTCCTCCCACTTTTTATCCCATAACTCCATCTTAGCATTGTCACAACTGGAGGGAACTTCATCTTTTAAGTCTTTAATACATATCTTCATATTTCCAAGAATTGTCCTAATTTTATGGTGGGGATCAAATTCTCTGATATTGTCCGATACTTGCAACTCAGATCGGCCTTCAATCCGTATTCTGCAATCAGTGTTCTCCTAGATTGCGCTGATACAATCTTTAATGAAAATATCGCTCTTGTTTATTTGATGGATTCTTTCTTCTGCGCATGAGGACATAGCTCCTATACATTCTTTGCAATATCTCTCATGATGATTTTTCTCTGATTGGGTGTCATTTTTGAACTGAACAAGACAAAAACAATTCAAATAAATATAGTTACAATAAACATACCACTTACACACGACACCATGTTATCAAATTATCGATTCGAAAAACAAAAGCAAACTTTTACAAAGCAAAACAAGTCAAAACTCAAGATTATCGATAGAGAGAGAGAGAGAGAGAGATGTCTTGCATAACTTTGAGGCTTTATAAATAGCAATACACTTGTTTTATTAGAAACTCAAGCCACGAATCTTAGTTCTTATGCCAAATATGCGCTACAAATCAAAAACTCAAATGTTAAAAATGCTAACAAAGGGCTAATTTTTGGTCTTTCAAAGCCTCGTTCCCCAATATGACAAAGTTAATGTCTAGCTCTAAATTATCTATATAGGTCAACATTAGCCACTTAGCGCAAGTGCTTGTTATGAGGATAATTTCATGTGAGTTTGTGTTCATAAGTAATAGATTATATTTTTTATAATCACCTTACCTAGCATACTCTAAGTTTACAAAAAGAATTCTTGAGATATTGTCTGGAGCATTTTATTTAAAAACGACAAAAACAGACAACTACTGTTAAATTTTTCGTTTTGAAGATAGTGAGAGAAAAAGAGAAAAAGAGAGAGAGAATGTAAACAAAATACTTTTCACGGTCGAATCACCGACCAAGTATTTTGTAAACACACACAAATTACATTTGACATATGCACATACAATTTCTACTACGTTAATATGGCCGAATCAACAACCTTAACGCCGTATTTATGCAAAAATTAGAATGATTTTAGCAAATGACACAAGCTAGCCGCGTTACCAACCAAGTGTCATTTGAATCTGAAACCATCACTTTTATACAAACATCATATAGCCGTGTTACCAATCGATGCCCATATGTTTCTTTTGTTTGGGGAAGGAAAGTTGACTCACCATAATGATACTAAACTTGCTGTGTTATCGACGTAGTACCAATATAGTGAGGCAATACTTACCATAAGGACATCATGCTCCCCGTGTCATCGAGGTGATGCCCTTGTGGTAAGCACCATTCTTTAGAATTCCTTACACACACACACACACGTTGTGTGGCTAGCTACCTTGTTATTGTCGTGCAATACGACACAAGGCACGCTACCACACAACGCGCGCACACACACACACACACACCTTTGAGTTGTGTGGTCGGCTACTCTACTACTGCCGCGCACTGCAACGCAAAGTAGCTACCACACAACTCCCTCTCTCCTCTCTCCTCGTCCAGTACCTGTGAAAGCTGTAGAAAGATCCAACTCTCTCACAAGCTCTCAAAAAAATAATGCCCTAGGGTGCCCCGGGGCCGCACTCATATAGTATTATCATGCCCGCTGCGGCGTGAAGGTATCCTTGCTGGCTTGCAAGGATATGTACACAACTCGGCGGGCCCGCAGGGGTAATGAAGGATCTCGATGGGTCTTTTGAGGGTCACCAGGTCATCTGTGACTTGCTCATTTGTGATCATGTTAAGTGTTAATTTGTAAATATGTCATTAACACTCTGTAATTACATGAAATTTTATGTAATTATATCAATATGAAATCCCCGGCCCTGATGCTTCTATGGAAGATGTGGCTCCACAAAGACAACAAGCACAAATATCTCCAACTCCAACAAAGAGAAAGAGAGCTTTTGACATTCACTACTTGAAGATGCATCTCCATCTAAGAGAAGGGGCCATGCTCCACATGAAGATCTTTCTCGATAGGAGAGAGAAAGAAGTGAATCCCTCAATGCTTCTATGGAAGATGTGGGGGCCACAAACAAGACAAGCACAGAGATCTCCATCTCAAACAAAGAGAAAGAGATCACCGCATAGTTCTCCTCACCGTAAATCAAAGAGAGAAGAGAAGAATTCAAAGAAGAAAAAGGAGATAAAGAGGTCACCCTCTTCTCCATCTTCATCACCTTCTTCTTCTTTTGATAAGAGTAGCGACTATTCCATCAAGGAAAATCAAAGGAGAGGACATAGGAGATCCTATGCCATTTCAAAAAGGTCCCACAAACTCAAGCAATTTAAGGAGGGAGGAAAGAACATCTCTTCTCTCATTTATGACGGTACTTTTGGTGCCTCTTAGATCTTGCTCCAACCTCATTGCACATGCAACAAAGAAGGCAAACATGAAACCAACCATTTCAAGTAACAAATTTTTAAGTTGTTAAATTGATATTGAGTTGTGACATCTTTGGTCATTAAAATTAATTTCTTAAACTCTAAAAGTATTGATCCATCTGAAATTGGCTACTTAAGTCTAGGAAAAATAAAAAGAGAACAAGTGAAATTCATTAAGTGCTTATAGGCTTTTTCAACCAAGGCTTTGGTCCAAAGGGTAGAAGTCTATTCAAGAGCAAGGATAATTGTTAAATGGTTCACCTTAGCTAAAGATATGGGTCAAGGGAGGATAATACTATCCCAAGTAGCCTTCACCAAAGGTACAAGATAAAGAGGGTTGGCTACAACAATTATAGGAGTCTAAGAATAGTAACTAGCAATGTAAGTTTTGAATGATCAAATTTACTTTTTAGACTCCATGTATGAAGCCTGGGAGGTTCTATGGTAAGTTTGGAGTTTACCAAAATAGTCAAAATTTAGCAGATTCTAAATTTAGTAGGTTTTACGATCTGCTCCAGGGCATCTCTAAAGGGTGTTCTAAATGTTTAACACAAGAGGTGATGGATCTAAAAGCCCAATGTTGAACTCAAAGGTTTTAATTTTTTTTCCTAATTTAACAGGTCCTAAATTAGCAGGTTGACTCTAGACCAGGGCAACCTCATAAGCCTCCAAAGGATGTTGCAAAGGCCTTGCACATGAGTTAGCTATTTTAATGTAGGACTATGTTCATTAATTAATAAAAGTAAAAATCCAAAAGCTCAAGTTTGTTCAGCCCTTACATAATTAGTAAGTTTGCTCTAGTCCCCCTGGTCAAATTGACTAGGACACATGTCTTCATTAGCTCACATGTGCTTAACTGATAAAGGAAAAGTGTGTAAGTGGTATCTAGGTCACAATTAAGTCTAAGGAAGGGAGGGCACAAGTTTTGCAAGTGGGGAAAGGTTTCCAAGTGTCCAAGCATCCACCAAGCTGCCTTTAACCTCTTTATTTTGATTGGTCCATTACTAGGAACCCATTTTGAGACTCAAGTAAGTGGGAGCAAGTGAGAAGATGGACCAAAAAAGGAGGAGCTCATGGGATTGGGCTCCTTAGAACTCCCTCTCTCATGTGTGTGCGGCCAAGCAAGTTCCTTTTCTCCCTTTCTCACATGGGAGCTCAAGAGGTGACCTCCTTGCTCAAGAACTTTGCTATGGATGCAAATACAAGCAAGTGAGTGCATTCACACTTTCTCTCTCCTTCACCAATATTTTAGCTACTCTTAACACTAGGTTGGTAATGAGACACTTTTATGTCCTGTTAAGTGACCATTTTCCTTGAATTATGTCAAGAGTTTCAAAATGGATTTTGAGGTGCTATCTGTCTAGAAAGTTGTCTCATGAGCTGAAAACAACTCGACATTTTTTTGGAATATCAATTCCATCTCTAACCTTGTCCTTGCACAACATTTCAAAACCTAAACTGTGTGAAAAAACGGGTCCTGTTTTTGGCTTTTTTCAACTTTTTGCAACTTTACCACTCTAGAATTCATGTTTGTGAGGTCTATAATGCTAGAGAAATATCTTTAGTAGTCCTCAACATGTCCTGATGCTTCTAGGGAGAAATAAATGTTAAAGTTGTAAGCTATGACCAAATTACAAAAATTGTCAAATCCTTTTTTTTAGCCAATTTCAGCTCTTCTATGATTTTTTTGGTGGCTTTCATGATATCCAAATGTAGTTTTGATTTTCTATGTCGCATATTGTAACATAAAGCTAATATTCCTTGATTTTTGGGGCACCTAATACCCTATTTTGCATAGTAGACAACGATGGTTGATTTTTTCAATTATAGAAGAAAACGAAACATTCTAGTATATCAAGTATAGCTTTTTCAATATTCTTAGTTTCTTGTGACAACTACATGCATTTTGTAGGTAGTAACCATATCTAGTCATAAGGATCAAATTTGGCTAGATGTTGAATAGTTTTTATGGGATTCTACAACTCATAATGTTGAACCCAGTTTTTTCATGTTTGTTGTATTTAGCACTTCATCCTTGTCCCCAAGATTCCCCTTGGTAAGAGATGTATTATTCTTTTGACATGCTCCATGGCTCCTTATGACCCTAAAGGACAATAGGGAACTAAGAAAACATGCATATATTATTTGTATTGAGCGTGGCTATAGAAACTTTGATGATAGGTTTGCAGAATGGTAAAAATTCAACTTTTTTGTACCTATTTCTTTTGGCAAAACAAAAAAATAGTGAGTAAGAAGCAATCATATGTTCTGATCACCAACCCATTGAAGTTAACTAGGGAATTTATCTCAAGTCCTACAAAAATCCCTAATCATATTTTTATGCAACAAAACGTAAGAAATGACTGTTTTGATGAAAATGTATTGGTCCATCAACTTTGGAGGCTTAGTGTGACCAAAAGATTATAAATTTTACAAGTTTCTTATTTTTTACATGTGTAGTAGGCCTTGAACTATAACCTCGTAAAAGGATTTTACTAAATGAGTGGATCTACTATGGTTTTGGAGGTTTTTTTCAAAACCCTGAAAGGACACTTTTATGTCCTGTTAGGTTACCAACCTAGTGTTAAAGCTTATTCATAGAGCAGGTGTATTGATCTAATTTTGCTCATGCTTTAAAAATACTTCTCATCAACCTCATTGCTCTCTTTCGTTGTAGTTCTTTCTCCCCTCTAGAGTGTTTAGGGCTTGGGAAGAAGAGTAGGATAATCTCTTGTCAGGTTTGAGGTTAATTTGTGTGCTTGAATCATGGAGCCTTTCCATCTCCATGCATTCAAAGAAGCTCTAGAATGAACACGTATGTATTGTAATTCAAGCTTTCAAATTGAGATAATTATAATACAATTTCTTTTGGAGGGGATTGGCTCCAAAACATTTTGGTCCTCTAAGAGTTGTCAATTTAGATTGCTAAGTTCTTTTGTGTTATGTTTCTTGGTTTTTAAGTTGTTTTGTGTTAATGATGCTATGAACTTAGCCATGCACAACCTACAAGTCTCCTCAAAAGACTTCTCTTAAAGGATCATTCTTTAGTTCACTAATTAAATCCATTGTGATTGCATGAAGTAATTAGATTCTTTGACATTTGTATCAGAGCTATTGGTTTCTCTTTTCTTGACTAAAAAGAGAGTATTCCATGAAATGCTAGAGCTTTTTCAATGCCTTGGCTAAGTGGGATAGGGATTTATTATCTTGGTTGGCATTCCTGGTTACACGTTTTGTGGTACACCGTTGAGAGCTATAGACTTAATAATGGAGTTTGTTTAAGGCTTAACTATTATTGAGCTAGTAGAAAGCTTGATAGGAACTAGTGTTGGCTTAGCAATGTCAAACCCTCTCCACCACTATCTGCAACTAACAATTTTCTAAGCCACGGGTGTCAATATTTAAGAGCTGATTTTTAAGGGTTAAGAGGATTAAAAATCAAGGTTTTGAGGTGCCAAAGAAAAAGTAATCATAGACAAAAAAGGAACTTTAATCATGGCACAATGTAACCATGAAAGTAGGATTAATATTGACAACTTGAACTTGGCTCATGATGTAGCCACAAATGAGGGTCAAAGCATTATCAGCTACCTTGTTGAAAAGCTTCAAGAAGCTATGGGAAATCCAACTTTGCAAGCAGAGGTACAAGGCCAAATTCATCATCTTCAAGTTCCTCCAAGTGCCCAAGAAGAGAGAGTTCTTGAGAGGCCTCTTCACGAGACCTCTAAGAAAGAAACGTCTTTGAGTAAAGAAGAAGGGATACATGAGGAACTTCCTCAACAAAGCTCAAAAGATAGTGCATTGCATCATGAGATTTCCAAGGAGAGACATGGAAGTGATACTCCCATTACCTCTAAAAGAAATGCAACACCAAGGAGAAGGACGACAAAGTGGCCACCTAGCCTTGTTAAGAAAAAAATGAGGTTGTCTAGTACCCCTTCTCATGCAAATCCAAAGAAGGGGGAAGAAAAATCAAGAAGGAGAAAGCAAAGAAACCAATCACCATCCTCTCCTCTTCTTCCTCCTCCTCTTCATCATTGCCATCTTCCTATAATGAGAGTAGCAAATCTTCAGCAAAGAAAACCAAGGGGAGAGGCAAGCGGAGAAGTTATGCAGCATGAAGAGGTTATAGAAGCTCAAGAAATTCAAAGAGGAGGCAAAGAACATCACTTTCCTTACCTATGATGGAACCTTTGGAGCAACTAACAAAGTGTTGGCTTTCATCCAACAATTTGACACGGTGTTTGGGAGTGAAGAATTCTCTGAATCTTCAAAGCTATTGAACGTTCAATGCATTTTCAAAAATTAGCCCGTCAATGGTGGGTAGGCCTCTGTGCATAAGGAGAACCTTTAAAAACTTGGAAGGCTATGAGGACTTCCATCATGAAGCAATTTCTCTCAAGCAACACTAAAGACAAAGTCCTTACAGAATGACAAAGCTTGAAAATGGCACCCTACAAGTCTATTCAAAAGTATATAGACAAGTTTTGGGAATTACATCTCAAAGCCACTGTCTATACATTAGGAAGAGAATGGGGTCTAGGAGGGCCTCTTTATTTGGCAGTTTAAGAAACTCAAACCTTTAGTATTAAAAAGAAAGTAATCGAAGGATAGTTTTTGAATTCAAATGTGCAACACGGCTAGTTTATTTGAATTCAAAATTTCTCCCCAAAATCAAATTTAAAATATAACGATAAAACCATATCATGTAACATATCTATGGAAAGAGCTCAACATGTAGATTACAGATCTACAATCTGTAATGAGGCAAAAAGGGCTCCAAACTAATGGTAGCCAGGAGCAACATGAGCAAAAGGGAAAGAACAATATAGCTCAAAGCTCTTCCAAAGCTATTGGCAACAAAAAATCAAAGGCCAAAGAAAAAGACTACAAAGGTAAAGCTAAGCTCTCACCTAAAGAGATAGAATGTTATTGCAAGGATAACAAATGCGTCAAGTGTGGAGAGCAAGGACATGTATCTCGTGTTTGTCCAAAGAGAAGTGAATGCAATGAACTTCCTAGAGTAGCCACTATGGAAGCTCCACAAGAGGATGGTCATTGCAAAGGATCACCACTCTCTTATGCTTGGGAAAAAGTATGAGAGCATGATGCTCTCATACTTTTTGATACTGGATCCACCCAAAATTTCATCTTTGTCAAGCTAGCTACCAAGATAGGGATCCTTGACTTTGAGATGAGGGATGCTATGAAAGTGATGGTGCTTTCAAGGAGCAAGAGGCTTTACTCAATTCATTGATTGGAAAACTAAGGCTCCATGTGCAAAGTTATGTAGATAAAGAATATTTATTTATTTCCCCACTCAATCATAAAGATGTTATTCTAGGAGCACCATGCTTTGATCACATCGCTGCCGTTATGAAGTTCCCTAAAAGAAAAGTTCTCTTCTCTTATAGAGGCAAAAAGCTAACGCTTGATGTGAACAATGCAGGTAGCACATGATACCAGCTGTATAGACTCAAGCTTTTGACAAAGTGATAAAAATCTCTATTTCTTGCTAAATGTTTTTTGTCAAAGAGTCTAAGAATTGCATGTGTTCTTAAAAAGTGTGTAGTGAAACTAAAGAATAAAAAATGTTTGATCTCTTAAATGAGTTTCAAGATGTGTTTACGGATGGCATTTCTAGCAAATTGCCTCCCACAAGTGGACAAGATGATCATACCATAGAGCTTCTACCTAGTAGTTCACCTTCTAATTAGCCATAGTAAGGCTTAGTTCATCTCCATTTTGTTTACTCGTACTAATAGTACAAAAGAGATGGTACTTATAGAATGTGTGTGGACTATTGTGTGCTCAATTGGATAACCATAAAGAATAGATTTTCTATCCCCTAGTATTAACCTATGTCGGTGGGTTAACTCTTATCATTTGGTGTTGCTGTAGTCATAGGTTGGGCTTGTCAATCAAGTGTATGTAGGATTAAGTGATTGGGTAATTGCCAATGAAAGGTGCACCACAACGTGAAATAGATAAGGATTTAAGTGGGCGCCTATGTTTGAACGGACAAGGTTATATAAAAGCTAATGTAACCTAAAACCCAATCATTCTCTTATTATCCAATTAAGGAGTGCTCTTGCTCTATACAACTTCTATCTTTTTCTTCACCATTTTCTTGTGAGAGTGTCTGTGTGACACACACATAGAGAGAGAGAGAGAGAGAGAGAGAGAGAGAGAGAGAGAGAGAGAGAGAGAGAGAGAGAGAGAGAGAGAGAGAGAGTGATTGAGCATTACATGGTGACATTGGCGGCGGCAAGATGGTTGAGCACGGTGGTGAGAATCCTTCACGACGGCAAGCATAGAGCGGGAGTGACACACCCTTGCCCTCTTTTGAGCTTGCTAGGTTTGTTTAGTTATGTGCTTGCACAACAATTACTGGCTTGCACAGAGTGTCTGGCAAGTTCCTAGCTTTGACAAGTGCAACAAACGCGCACATTTTTGGCACCATTGCTTGGGAATTGCCTGCATCAAGCTCAAGGAGCACTCTAGGCTATTGCATATAGGAAAGTTCTATTTTTTGGTTTTGAATTGTTATGTCCCACTTGTTTTTATTGGTTTCTACACAATAGCGTTTGTTTTTTGTGTTTGCATAGATATGATCAGTAGCTATATTTTGTACAATTTTGCCTTATGATATTCTATTTTGTGTCAAGCTTTGGTTTCAGCTGAGTTTATGATGTTTTGTTCTTTGTCAAGTTTTTGTTTTTTCTCAGTCCTGCAAAATGTTGTTGTTGTTAGGTTGAGATGTTTGCTGTATTTTGTGGTTTTTGATAAGTTTTGAGCTATGTGATATTCAAACCGTAATCTCAAAAAAAATAAAATTCATATATATATATATATATATATATATATATATATATATATATATATATATATATATATATATATATATATATATATATATATATATACATACACACACACGCACACACACGCACGCACGCACACACACACACACACACACACACACATACATATATATATATATATATATATATATGGGTGGATTCATGAATAGGTGGAGCAAAAACCTTGTCCCGGACAGAGGTTTTTTAACCGGTACATAAAACCATCTATATTAGTTCAATTTGATATAATTCTTTTGAACAGATTTTTAATTAACTATAGAATTTCCAGAGCTTTTTGTTAAATATAGAAGACGGCTCTATACCTCTTAACTATGCATGTCAGCCAGCTCTTTACATCATTACTATCTCCACGCCTCTCTTTCAAATATAGAAGACGGCTCTGTAGCTCTTAACTATGCACGTCAGCGAGCTCTTTGTCTTCGCGCTCTCTTGTTTTCCTGTCTCTTTTTAACTCTCTGTGTAGGAGCATAGAATGCTGTTTTACTTTGTAGGCCTATCACACATTTATTACTGTCATATACTGCTCTTGCTCTCTAGGCGTATCACCTCGCTCAATCTCTCCCTCTCTAGCATGGAGCAAGAATCTCACACTATATGTGACTGCTCTCAGCCTCACTATGAAGTGTGTGCTAGTTATGCTGTTAATGAGGTCAAGGAATATCATGCTAGAAGAAAGAGGGAGTAGCGTGCTAAGAACAAGCTTCAGCAGGTAGCACGTGAGGAAGATAATGATCAAAATGGTGCTGATGATGCAAAGCATCAAAGACTTTGCAATGACCTTGTTATGCTCTTCAATCGGCGTACAAAGAACCTCGATGTTGCATCACGCTTAGATATTTTGTGCAAGTTTGTGAATCATCCTTCTCTTGGAGACCTTGAAATGCCCAGGGCACAAACAACCTTTGTTGAAGACATACGCAACACAATAGATGCAATCAAATTACCCAAGAGCGGACAAGAGCTCTTTCTTAAAAGGTTCATCACCACCATGCTTATGAATGTTGAGTGTACATCTACCCCAAAAGTGAATGTTTCAGCTGCATCTAAATTGCTAAATTTGCACAAGAGGAACTTCATAGCTGCTGATAGCCATTTTTCGGCTCTCCATAATGGGCATAGTAAGTTACTCCACCCTACCAAATTCACCCAAACGCTATGGCTATCCCTACCATTTCACTGTACATAGGCGTGTGTGAGTTAGGGGGCTTTTCCCATATCTTCTTAAAAACCCTCAGCTAGCTAGTCACTAGGCTAGTTGAGCCAAAAAATAAAAACAATAAAAAAATAAAAGTATATTATGGCCTCTTTGTGTGTAAATATTTCATTGTATATATGGCCTAAATATAGGGATTTTTTATAATTATTTTGGTATTTTATTTAAATATTCTACTCAGGTGTGTGTTTTATTAAACCTATGTACACCTTCTTTCATTCTCTTACACCATAATTATATTTTTTGCCAATATTGTACATACTCTAACCTCATATTTTTCCTTTATACAAATCACTCCCACATTTTCACCCTCACCCTCGTGAAAACAAAAAATTGATTTCTACTCATTGGTTACTTTTATTATATTATTTACTTGCATACCTTTTCCTCTTTCACCCAAAATAATTCAACGAGGGACCATATCATATGATTCCAATATCTTTCCATATTCATAACTCCTCCATATTTTTATTATTATTTTTACTCATTATTCTAACACCATGTGCTCATTGAGCTAAATTCCATGAATAGTCCATACACTAGTCCCACCATGTATATATTTCTTTATTCACCAATAATCCTCCTCCATGCATGGGTCAAGGGCAACTTGGATGCTTTGTATTATAATATGATAAAGGAGGGGCTCACTCTTGGATGCATTGTACAAATTCAACAAAGGAGGGGGCCACTAAAAGACTTTTGCAGGCATAAAAAACAGGCTTTTTGGTGAGAATTTTGCACCTATCTCCACTCCGAATTTGGAGCGGTGGTCAACAGAGAAAATGTAGTTTACGCTCTGAATAATCAGCTCAAATTTTTTCATGATTTTTGGAGCTACCAGCGGTAAGCTATGATTTTTTGAGTGGACCCCAGTCTGCCCACTTTTCTCACAAGTAGCTTTTAGTCTTCTCTCACCCTTCCACACACCTACTCACTCTTACACATCCCTCCCTCTCCTTCCCTCACTCAAACCTGCAATTTCCATGGCTTCTCCCACCCTCTTCACCATTACCCTTCTCTCTCATCCCTATAGTTCTTTTATGAACCTCTACATACATACACCATCTCTATGCCTCTCTCTATTATCTCCAAAGTACAATTCCATCTTAACCCTTATATATATACATAAATTCAGCATGTGTACCATGATTAACCTCTGCAAATCAAGAGATCTCATCAACGAAATTACCATTTTCATCGTGGTGGTCAACCGTGGCGACGGCGTAAAGAAGCGAAGAAGAAGAAGAAGACCAACGGTCATTTTTTTCCACAATCTACACAAGGGTGAGTTCAAGCTTCTTCAAAGCTTCACCATCTCAATGATTCTCTTTTAATTCACCCCTCTTCCTTCATCAAATCAACTCACTCTACCCATTGTAAATGTAACATTAACTTTCTAGTGATTACTAACGACTAACATACTAACACAAAATAGCATTGACCTAACCATAAAAGACACCTCACCTCAAGACATGTGTATAGTAACTCTCTCTCTCTCTCTCTCTCTCTCTCTCTCTCTCTCTCTCTCTCTCTCTTTCTCTTTCCTTACTTACTTTCACCTTATCTACCATCAATAATGCTCTCTTTTGAGCCCACACCCATGACTCAAGCAGACAAAGAAGGCCCGCAATGTTTTGATATTCAAAAAAATCATAATCCTGATTTGTTAGCTTGTAAATTAGGATTTCCAATAATCTTTATGAGGGGTCTCCAACCTATAAATAGACCCCTCTCCTTCTTGTAAAACAACCTCCAACATCTCACATAGCACCCCAACACTCTATGCGTGAGGAGAGACTTAGGTGTAGCAACCATTTGTGAGCTTCACTCTTGGTGTGAGAGAATCCTTCAAGCTACACATTGCAAGTGAGAGAGCGTGAGTTCCTCAAATCTCAAAACCACTATTGTATATGCTCCTTCATCATCAATAAATTGAGGTTTGGTGCATCAAAGGCGTGATTCGACGTTCAAATCTTCGTCCTTCCATTTGTGCATTACGGTTTGGTGAATTCAAGGTGACTTGTGTATTTGAGTTTTTATCGGTTGATCTTGATTTTAGAAAGTGTTTTAGTGTGTTTTTCATTGCCAGTTTTGTGTCCATTGTAAGAGGGTATTGTGGTGAGAGGTCTCCCACACCCTAAGACAGTGTGTGTGTGTGTTTTGGCAATGTTTAGCAATCACTAAGCATTGAGTGAGTTTTGTATAAGTTCTACGATAGCATCATAATGAACCATATCCATTTGCAAGTCACAGATAAAGTATTACGCAAGATCCATTGCTCTCTCTCTTCCCTTTGCTCTAGCTCTCTTTGGTCCATTTTCTGCGTGTCTTGGTGTGAGGTTGCTTGTGTGTGTTGTGTGGTGCATCTTCTTGGTTGTGCCAAAATCTCTCTTGCGTCCTAGTTTGCATACCATAACTAGGTGGTGCCCCTATCTTGTTTGGGTTTGGCTGTGGGTTTGTTGTTTTGTTGTGCTTGTGGTTGCCCCAGCCCCAATTGAGCAGCACGGGAGCCTTGAGGGGTGTTTAGAGGTCGCCTCTCTTGTTGCCCGCCCCGGACCGCCTCAATTTTGGTGCCCCCACTGAGGAGAGGCTTGTGTATGTTTTGTGAAGGCTCAACCTTTAGCATAATCAAGTAGCTTGCATGAATCACGAGAATTTGTATGATCCCTTCATTCCCATTGCAAGGCAAAAGGTACACATAATTGTTAGTACTAAGTTGCAATTTCAGCGAGTAATTCGTAAAATTTTAGGTCCTCTTAGGTTGGTAGAGATAAACGCATCAGTAAATCCTTTTATTTTGCCTCTCATTAGGTACGACCTTAGTTTGGACAACTATATTTTTGTTTTGTTTTAAGAATCAGGTCATGCATAGACCATGGATAATGGCCCAGGAATACAGGTTTTTCCCTTTCATTTCACTCCACACATTAGAGTAAACATTGCAATTAGTAGAAAAATCCATTTTCAACAACGTATGGTATTCATGTTTGGTGCCCAAAGAGCAGGAGAAATTCTCGCGTCACCAAACCCTGTCATTCTACCTCTTATTGATTATCATAGGTCATTTGATGTGAATATTTTTATTTTGTTGTAGAATAGATTGCAATTTAGAAAATATTATTGTGTAAATCTTTTAAAGAAAGAAAAAACAAAAACGCGTCACTTTGAAATCAATTCAATGGAGAGCCAACGCCAAATGTTTGGATATCCTCTTTTCTTTGGAGAGCCTGGAGAGGATGCAGAATTATTTTTAGCAAATTTCAAGATGTCTTTCCGTATCAAGAGGATAGTAACCGATCAAGAACATGTAGAAATGTTTGAGGTGGTCCTTAGGAAAGATGCTAGTACTTGGTTTGACTCTTTGCCTGAGGAAGTTAAGGGGAATTACACATAAGTTTTGAATCGTTTTAAGAGATACTTCTTTGATCCCCAAAACACTCAGAAATTATGGCAAGACATTGTTTCTCATAAGCAAAAAGACTTAGACGACTACTACTTGTACAAGCAAGAGTTCCTACGTCTTTGGGCTCTATGGATACGAAATGTTGCTAACCCTGGTGATGGTGCAGAATTTCTAAAGAAGGAGAGGTTCATAGCCGGACTCTTTCCTGACTTAAGGTAAAACTTGAGGCGGGTGCACCTGCTACTTTTGATGCAGCTGAAACTAGGGCTGCTGAGAAGTATAGGAAACTCAAGTGCTTAAGGGGAGAGGTTCCAATAGAAGGTCTTAGACCCAAAGGTAAGTCACAAGCATCAACATCTAGGGAGCTGCCTGAGGTAACGGCTGAAGTGATTGAGAAGTTAAATGAATCTTTAAGCAGCCTGTCAATTCACCTTGCACAAGCTGTAGGTCCAAAGGGACAAGCAAAGAAGTCAGAAGAGAGAGAGCCACGAACTAGGAGAGTCTTGCAATGTTGGAATTGCGGTGAGTCTGGACATGGGATGTATAATTGTCCTTGGCCCCGTGGGGAGCCAGGGAGACCTAACTTGAATTACCCAGTGATGAATGCAGGTGAAGGAACTAGTCAGCAACCACGGCTTATACAAAGGACAAATGGACCAAGACCACCTCCACAAGGGGTAGAAGGACTTCCACCTTTGCCAGATCCAAATGTGCATGTGGTAGAGGTGACATGGAAGCCAATGGCATTAAGCGTGGCCGAGGAAAAGGTAAAGAGAAAGAAGGAGTCACATCACAGAGTGACCATGGACAAGGCAAGAAGGCAAAGGAAACCAAGGAAACCAAGAGGACTCGACGTCGTATCAACCTCCAAGACTTCCCTCTTGGACATGGTATGGCTCCGTACAACTTGTTGGAAGACATGAGAGGTAAGGGTCCTGATATTTCATGGCCTCATTTTCTTGCATTATGTCCACAAGTTAGG
The DNA here is from genome assembly GCF_014529385.1 of Adiantum capillus-veneris. Classification (NCBI taxonomy): domain Eukaryota; kingdom Viridiplantae; phylum Streptophyta; class Polypodiopsida; order Polypodiales; family Pteridaceae; genus Adiantum; species Adiantum capillus-veneris. The sequence goes on along the minus strand of NC_140942.1, from coordinate 116,030,554 downwards.
AGGGATTTAACAAGGGCAGTTAGCACTAGGAGAAAGGTAAAAGAGAGTGTGCCTGTTGTAAAAATTGCACAAGCTGAAATGAATGAGGACATTAGACCGGTGCTAGACTGTTACATCAAAGGAAGATTGGTTAGGAAAGGTCTAGTGTATGGGGGTGCACAAATTTGCATCATGACAGAGGGACTCATGGAAAGACTAGGTATGCACATCCATGAGACACCTGAAATCAAAGTCAAGATGGCAAACAATAGCAAGGCTAGGTGTGTAGGCATTTGTAAAAATGTCTTTGTAGAGGCCTTTGGCATTAAGAAAGCGGTGGATTTTTATGTTATATCGACCAAGGGAAGTGGTTATCCATTTATCCTAGGGAGACCATGGCTAATGAAAATGCGAGCTTTGCAGGATTGGGAGAGTGGAAAGCTAATTTGCAGGAACGACAATCATAAGAAGGTTGTCTTTGACATGAAGGAGCAACGCCAAGAGGAGCTCCATGAAGAATCATCTCAAAGTGAGACGGAAGAAGGTTGGACCGATAGCACTTCAGAAGAAGAAAGTAGCGGCAGCATTACTGAAGAGGAGTCTTCCATCGAAGTCATGGGGGTAAGGTTTAATCCAACCAACCAAGAGACCTCTTGTCAAGGCTTGGAGGAGGTAGGTCCTCAAGAGAACGAAGGTGTTCAAGATGAAGGAATGCTAGAAGGTATTCTATCAACAACACTTACAAAGGATGAAAGAGAGGAGTTCAAATGTGTGCTAAGGAAATTTCCTAGGATTTTTGCTAAAGACTACACCGATGTGCGTGGAGTAGATGCTGTTCAACACAAAATTGAGTTGAAGCCAGAGGCCACACCTAAGGCTCAGAAGCTACGAAGGCTAGGAGTCATCAAGGAGAAGGCTTTACTCAAGGAGGTAAGAAAGGTTCTAGCAGCAGGTTTCATTTATCTAGTGGAGAATTCAGAGTGGGTCTCTCCCGTTGTTGTCACTCGTAAGAAAAAGGAAAAGTGGAGGGGTGTGTGTGGATTACCGTCCACTCAATGAGGCAACAAAAAGAGATCACTTTCCCCTCCCATTGTAGGATGAGATACTAAATGAGGTAGCTGGTCATGAGAAGTACATTGTGTGTGATGGCTACTCAGGCTACTTTCAAATAGGTATCGCATTGGAAGATCAATTGAAAACAACCTTTATCACTCCTTGGGGTTGTTATGCTTTTAGAGTCATGCCATTTGGTCTGACAAATGCTCCTACAACATTCCAACGTTTCATGAACATGGTGTTTCAAGCATTCTTTGGAAAGTCAATTAGGGTGTTCATTGATGATTTCTGCATTTATAGCTCAAAATCATTGCATCTACAAAGGGTAGAAGAAGGTTTAAAGAAGCTCTACGACATGGGAGGTCAACTCAACCCCGACAAGTGCCACATAGGTGAGGATGAAGTGATCTTGCTCGGTCACAAGGTTTCCTATAAAGGCATTGAGGTGGATCCTTCAAAGGCAAAGGCTCTTATTGAGCTCCCATCACCGAAGAGTCTTAAGGAGGTCATCTCTTTCATTCAGAAGGTGAAGTATATGTCACGCTTCATTCACTTAGCCTCGGAGTTGCTTCATCCTTTGCAAAAGTTGACACAACAAGTAGAATTTGCATGGTCTGATGAGCTTGAAGAGTATTTTTGTAACATTAAAGTCATTTTGTCAGAGCTACCAACACTCATGCCTCCTTGTTGGGAGTACACATTCTTTGTTAGCTCTAGTGTTGGAAGGGAAACAATTGGTGCCGTGTTGCTACAACAAGATCCCCACAGTACAAGGATGCGACCCATCTACTTTGCTAGTAGGGTCATGAATGCTTTGGAGAGAGACTACACAGAAGCAGAACTCATGATGCTTTCTCTCATGTTTGCGGTGGGAAATTTTAGATCCTACTTGCTCCCAAAACCTTTTGTAATCCTCACCGCAGAGAATTTGTTCCCTTGGGTGTCATCTCAAATGAATCTTAGTACTAGGATCTCAAAGTGGATTATAGAGTTGCAAGAGTTTCAATACTCTTTCAAGGTAGAAGATAGTGTGCGTGCACAATTGGCAGGGATTCTCACTTATAGGGTACATGAGAAGGAAATTAAGGTGCCTCAAGTAAAGACCCTACCATTGCCACCACCAAAAAGTATTCCCAATGCTTTTACCTTGTTCTTTGATGGAGCTTTTCGACGAGCCACAGGGAAAGCAGGGGGAGGGCTAGTGTTGCTCAACCCAAGTGGAGAGGTGGTCATGAAAGAGAAGGTCAATCTACCAGGTTCAACCAGCAACAATGAAGCAGAATACGACACACTACTTCATGGTTTGAAGATGTGCATTGGCCAAGGGATAAAACGTCTCATGGTAAAGGGAGATGCACTTCTCATTGTTAAACAGATTTTAGGCATTTGGGCATGCAAGAATGAAAGCTTAAGGACAAAAGTTCATGCCATTCGTAAGATGTTTAATCAGTTTGAAGAAGTGCAACTATATCATATTCCGAGGAAAAAAAATGAAGATGCCGATTTACTTGCGCAACAAGCAGTTAAATGTGTTTGGGTTTGGCTGTGGGTTTGTTGTTTTGTTGTGCTTGTGGTTGCCCCAGCCCCAATTGAGCAGCACGGGAGCCTTGAGGGGTGTTTAGAGGTCGCCTCTCTTGTTGCCCTCCCCGGACCGCCTCACTGCAAAGAATCGGTTGAGGTCAGCAGGTGATGGAAATTTGCCAATCTCTTTGTGTGCTCGATAGCCCATGGAGCGTGGTTTCATAACACCTGATGAGAAAGAGTTGATCTTCTCTTTTTGGATGTCTACCACTCGTGTTTCACCCAATAATAAGGATGTGTGCAGAAAGCGCATTGGAAGAAATTCATATGTCAAACATCTTGTGCATATTCTTGAACAATCTAAGGTAATAACTTGCTTCACTATATCCATTTTTGTTTTCTAATATTTGCATTCATGACCTATATTCACTATAATTGGGTTGATAAGAGTAGATATAAGAGTATATTCACTATAATTGGGTTTGCACTAGGTTCTTTGTATGCAATGGGTCATGAACATCTGCAGTGTGGAAATCGATGCAATAGATCGGAAGGGCTGAGCGAATGTAGTTTGCATTTACTAATACACAAGTGGCTGAGGTCAAGTATGAAAGTATGGTTGAAGTTTTACCATACTTGAACCATACTTTCATACTCGTATGCGTATGCAGTATGGTTGCCGCATGAAAAAACTATGAATGGAAATATTGAATATGTATTTGTTCCTATTTAAAAGTAGATAAATATTGGATATGTATTTGGTCCTAGTTAAAAGTAGATAAATATTGGATATGGGTTTCCATGACCAGTATAAGCATCTGAAACAACTCTTGATATGGTATGTGAAAGATGTACTGGTCAACCTAACTAGTAATGTACTAACTAATACCGATTTTAAATGAAAAAACTGGTTTACAAAGCCAGTAGATTAAGTTTAACTGGTTAACACTTTTTTCCCACTAGTATAGAACTTGGTCAAGTGTATATATGTGGTATGTGAAAGATGTACTAGTTAACCCAACCAATTATGCACTTATTAATATCTGTTTGAAATGAGAAGACCGGTTATATAACGAGTAAATTAATTTCAATTGGTTAACACATTTTCACAGTAGTTTACAGCTCGATCAAGTGTATATGTGGTATGTAGTAGACATACTACCTAACATAACCAGTTATATAAAAACTAATAGCGGTTTGATGTTACAATACCAGTTTACATAACCATTAAATAGATTTAAAACCGTTTATACATTTTATGCCAGTAAACATCTTGGTCGAGTGTTCACATGTACTGTTTGTCATACCAGTTAGGTAAAAAACTAGTTTACATAACCAGTGCAAAACTTTTAGCACTTATTTCTCACTGGTATACATCGTGGTTAAGTGTTCACATGTACTGGTCGAGTGTTCACATGTACTGTTTGTCATGTCAAATAGGTAAAAACCATATCGGTTTGAAAGGAAAATTTTGGTTTACATATCCAATGAAATTTTTTTAACACTTATTTCTCACTGGTATACATCGTAGTTAAGTGCTCACATGTACTGGTTAGGTAAAGAACATACCAGTTTTAAATGAAAAGACTGGTTTACATTAGCAGTAAGAACATTTGAAGTGGTTGACACTTATATACCATTGGTATGTACCAAGGACATGGGTTCATATGTACTGGTTTTCCTAACCAATTAAGTAAAAAAACATACTGGTTTGAAATAAAAGTACTGGTTTATAGTAATGTACCAGTTTTCTTCAATGTTCTTTAACCATATATATGTTTTTCATTGTAGGTGGAGCTCTTTCTCAACTTCAAAGAACAATACCCTAAAATTGTAATAAGGCAGCGTGCGTTTGAGTACATGAAGCCATATTTTGTGCGGAAATTGAGAGACCAATATACTTGCTGCTGCATTTCACATGTTCAAATGTCCTTCCTAAAGGATGCCATAAATCACATGAGAAGTTTTGTATTTGGTCTGCATGGAAAAGCTTGCCGATGTCAATGCAACATATGCAAAGACAATGGTGGATGGAAGGCACCAAAAAACTCCATCAAGTGTGTAACAGCCTTATTGGACTCTATACTGTGTCCAAAATCAGATACGTCCACCTTCCATGCCCTTGCCTGCTTGAGTGGTCAATGTAAAAGGTGTGGCCCGGCTAAGTTATATTTTTGTGCTGCAGAGGCTACATTTACTGTTAAAAAAGATTGTGGTGAAGATTTTGAGGACCTAGAAGTAGAAACTGTGCGTGACGGTAAGAAGAATAAAAGGAAAGTCTTGTCGCATAAGGAAATATCATGCCAGGATCTCTTAGTAATGTTCAAAGACCATATTAAGAAATACATAATACATAATTTTGTGTATAGATGGCAAGCAGAACAATATAAGGAATGTATACAGAGCTTTCGAGAAGATGTTGTTGTGTCAGTTGTTGACTTTGCTGAAAATTATAGTTTCAAAGAACAAAATGAGATTCAGTCCATGCACAGGTATTCAAGTCAAGTAACTATTTTTGTGCACATAACATATTTTTGAATTGCAGGTAATGACTTCACCCTAGATTAGTATTATTTCTTTTGTATTAAGCTCTTCAATAATTTATGATTTTTATATTATGCAGGTGACATCCACAAGACAATTCACTTCTTTATTTCAGATGACAAGGAACATGACACACATTTTTTTCAACACTGTTTTCTGAAACATGCAGAATGGCTAAAGCAACTTGGTCTAAACATAAGGCGTCATTGGGTATGGTCTGATGGAGCAGCCTCACAATTCAAAGCAAGAAGACCATTCTATTTCCTTGCAAGGTATACCATGTTCTAAAAAACATTACTTGAAGGTGGTTTTAATATAGAGACCTATAATATTGGCATTAAAGTTGTAATAAAATGCTTGTATAACATCAGTACTATTATAACACGTGTTTTTTTTTGGTAATTTTATCGTGCCAAGAGTATATTAATCTTCTTCTATCCATTGAATATTATAATACGTGTTTTTTTTTGGTAATTTTATCGTGCCAAGAGTATATTAATCTTATTCTATCCATTGAATAAAATGCAGATACAGTGTTTTTACGGGATGGAAAATGTCTTGGAACTTTTTTGGATCCGGCCATGGTAAGGGAGAACATGAAGGTGCGGAAGCAATGATAAAAAGGTCTTTAACTCAATACCAATTGCAGCCAAACTGCCCAAAGATAGACTGTGCTATAGACGTTGTGGCATTATTGAGACGGACCTTGTCAGATAGTGCGATAGCCACCTATGCATCCCAGGCCCAGTATGTAAGCAGGATTTTTTGGGTGATTGAATTGGGAGATGTCAAAAGGGAAAAAAATTGGGATGTGAAGGATGTAAAAAATACCCGCTCAATGCACTCTATTTTTGCATATTTAGAGCATGATACAACTGCTTTGAGAACACGTTCACTGTCTTATTTATGTAGTGCATGTAAACAGGAAAAGTGGAGGAGATGTGTGAGCAAGTCACACATTCCTTTCTGGACATACCTTAATTTGGAGCGTACAAAAGAAGGGGAAGACGATGATGACAATTTGAAGCGGCAATTTAATGGTTTTGTACTGGTACCATACAAGTTGGAGATTATAGTATAAGTACAATAATAGTACAAACATGATGGGAGAATCCCTTTCTCTAACTCTGCCTTTAATTGTAAACTAAACTGTATTTGAAACCAGTCACTTCTTGGTATCATACCGGTATCATACAAGTCCCTATTTGACTCTTCTCATTTTTTCACACGACCAGGTCGCCCACCACCAAAAGGACTGGACATAGCAAAATCCATGTGCTTCTATGAGTCCACTCTAACCCTCTTGTTGCCTGCTTCTCCTCCTCCTTTGCCAGAAGATGCACTCTCTGAAAAACCCTAATCAGCCTCTCTCTCTCTCTCTCTCTCTCTCTCTCTCTCTCTCTCTCTCTCTCTCTCTCTCTCTCTCTCTCTCTCTTGTTCCTCTCCCTCTCTCCTACTTCAAATACAAAATACAACGTATTTTCGTGAAACTTGCTTGTAAATGTATTATACATGAATTCTGTTACATTGAGTGACAAAAAGGCTAAGTAATTCTCCATTTACATCCATCGACAAAAAAATACATCGACAAAAGTCTCCCACTTCACAGACTTTATGAAGCTTTTGTTTTACAAAACATATTTGTTCCTTTGTTCTGGAAAAATCCAATCCGCCATTTCCAATATTCATGACACACATAGGTGTCGTCAGGTTGTCTGTCTTCACAAACTACAGTCCTCTTTGTATACTCAATTCTGTCCTTAGAGATCAAACAGTGTGCCAGCCAGTTTATGACAGTGGTTGACAGAAAACAGGGGCGCACTTCTTTAGACTGCTTTTCTAGCTTGGGAAACACAAGAAATGACCCGAATGTAACAAACATTAGGTGATATCCAGAATCATCAAAGATAAGTATGTCAGGTGGTAAACCAGGAAAATTTTTGAGATTCTAGTGGAACACCGGTTTATCTGTCTTGCCCATTTTAAAAGGGGCCCTTGTGCACTGCGCCTGACTTACTACTCTATTGAATCTTTTGTGGTGGTCTGGGAACATTGTCGCTAGCGTACGTTTGAGATTCTCAAACCTACAGCATCTCCATATCTACACTTCGAACCATCTGAAACAAAAATTCAAAAACACTTCTGCATTGGGCCTTACCCAAAACTGTGCATCCCCTTCAACAGCATGGAACATTTCCGGCCAGTAGGGCAATTCTTCACCATCATTTACATTAAATTTCTTTAACAGTAAGCCATTTAGGTCCAAAATGAGAACCCTATGCTAGATGCTCAACGGGGGTGGTGGCCTTGGCCATATCAGTGGGATTCTTTTAATCAGTCTATACCATAGAGGAAACACTTACACTGGAGGAGACAACACCCAATTCCATATTACACGAATGTCAGCCCTGCCATTATGCTTGTCAGCCCTAAACCTATCTGCAAGGCGCCATTCTTCAACTGAAAACATATCTGCAGATGCAAAATTACACAAGACTCAAATTTAAATATGCAATTAGGACATATCTACAGATTGAAATCATACAATAAAAATACACAATGTTCAAAAATTAGGCACAAGATGAAAGAGACGTCAAATGGGAAAGAAAGTTATATTAATTTCAGAAGTGGTTACATAAAAAGAAACATAGGGGAGGCAAACTATAATCTTTTGCAGGCTCTGGGTTCAGGGTCAAAACTTCTGCCGGTATTCTGCATCTCCTTAGTGTCTTCTATGTCCATCTCCTCTTCTGACTACCCCTGGGTCTCTTCCTCTTCCTTGCTTTTTTGCTTCATTTCAGGCTTCTCATCTGCAGTCTTCTCGATTTTTATTTTTATTTTGCCTTTCTCATATGTTGAGCAAGGGTCTCCTCGGGACTTCCCTCCAGCCTGACATCTACACAACCATCAACTTTAGAAAGCTGTGCAACAAAAGATCACTTATTAGAGCCTTAATCAATGAAAAAACTTACTCTTGCCACATTGTTCACGTTTTCTCGGGGTCTTTGATCTTGTCGCCTATACGCCAGTGTCTAGCAACACATCATCTTCCTCATTCTGGGTTTTCCCTTCAGCACCAATCGTACTCTGCTCCTTCACCTCAAAGTTTTGTTCTTCTTCTGGTGTTTCCAAAACAGGTCTCTCAGCATTACCAGGGACACTTTCATCAAGCAAAACCTCCACAGGTGTCTTCTATGCAGGCGTCACTGCATTGTTCCCTGTGTCTTTACCGGTAGTAGTTCTAAAGCAACTTGACTTTGAAAAAACAGGGACACTTTCATCAATCAAAACCTCCACAGGTGTCTTGTATGCAGGCGTCACTACATCGTTTCCTGTGTCTTTACCGACAGTACTTCTGAAGCAGCTTGACTCTGAAAAAACATCAAAGAAGACAAAAATCAACCACCTGATTTAAAAAATGGTGTGTTTCTTACCCGTTGAAACAATTTTCTCACCTGTTATTGAGCATGGTTCAAGTGCCTTCTTCTTTAGAAGGGATTGGTCTTCTGCAGAAATAACTCTGGGGCAATCCTTAAGCAGGCACTTTCCTTTCTCAGCCAAGTGAGCATAGCAAAATGCATGGTATACATGTGAACAAGGCAATAGAACAACATGGCTTGAGCGATTGTGATCATGAATTTTTACACCACAAGCATTGCACACATCAATGAGAACAACACTATGTCCAAGAGCTAAAACTCGTGGAGGCAAGACTATGGTTTCAGGTAGCACTGGTTGACTAATCATGTCTGTCACAAACGTGACACAGAGACCAAAGGTTTCCTCACGCTCCAAGCATTTGGATGATTCTTCCTGTAGGCAAGATACCTCTATTATCAGACAATGTCAAACAAGTATAAAATCGGTATGAATGCTTGAAATCGATCTAATAATGTTATCATACCGGTATGATTACATCTTGCCGGTATGATGTTATCCCACCAGTATGATGTTATTATACTGGATAGTAAAACATCATACCGATAGGATAACATCCGGTAACATCATACCGGTAGGATCACATTATACCGGAAGGATAACATCAAACTGGTTGGATTTTATCATACCGTTAGGGTGTAATCATATCGGTCGGATCTAACCATACCGGTTGGATGTAACCATACCAGTACGATATAATCATATCGGTAGGATATAACCATACCGGTAAGATGTAATCATACCATTAGGATGTAATCCCGGTATGATAGAGCCATAATACCGGTATTGTAAAACTTATAATACCATTTTTACTATTAGAGTTTCAGTACAATATGGTTATTATAATCATACCGTTACTTTAGTGTTAAACTACTGTTATGTTTTGTTACTACATCGGTATTATTTTGTTGTTATACCTGTATTATGTTGCTTTCATACCACTATTGTGATCATTGATAGAACTTAAAGTAACATGTTCACCAATAGAATACCAATACCGGTATTGCAACCGTTAATTTGCAGGTATGTTACTATTATTTATAGTAATCAATCTACTTTATAGGTATTATTGTGTAATCATTCCACAATAGTATATAGACTATAGTATATTGTACATCCAAACTAGTACTTTGCAAGGATTATACTACAATCAGATGGAGTTAAAAGCATACCTGTGCCTGCTATAGGGAGGCTTTTTCTTGGTCAAATGTTTCTTGGAGGCTGTCAAGCAAGCCTATTGGTACATTGGCATCTTCAGGGAAGTGAATTTGGATTGTGTCAAGGGCACCCTCGCAAGGGTGCACATCAACAACAGATTTGACCATAGAATCCTTAGCCTTTTGACACTCGACTGATACATTGTCATGAGATTTTGTAACCTCAACAAGTAGTTCTTGCAAGGAAGTGGATACTTCAACACTAAACGTAAACTGAGTAGTCGCAAAAAGCCCACTTTCTGCTGGTGTACTTCCGAATGGGGTATTCACTAACGAGATGGCAGAACCACTTGGGGTTCCTATGGATACTTGGGAAGTCTCTAACTTCCATTGTTCTCTTTTTCTATCTAAGTGACCTTCATTGGTCACATTCTTCACCACCTCAGATGCAAACTCAGCCTACTTTACCAGACCTTTGCATACAAAATAAAAATATCTACATGCAAACTTGACTCCCAGCAGATAGTTTGGTGGTTTGGATTGATACACCTACTTGTAGAGCTGGTAGAGTGCCTTGTAGTGATCCGGCCTTGCTGTTTTTATCGGCACTTTTTTCTCCTTCACTGGAAGACACATGAAAACTTTCATCCAGTCAGATATGGGCACATCTGCATCTTTCAACTTCCTAACATCTTTCCCCTCAAGACTTAACCCATATTCCCTGTGAAAATCCTCCTTTGTCGTGCAGAATGCCTTTAATGAAACCTCCACATCCTTAGGGTGAACAAAGAAGTTGATTTTGGGAGGAGGTTGAAACTTCTATCACTGAAAAGAATAAATCCATATTCATTACTCAATATATCCACACCTCAATACTCTACTACACATACAGGTCCGTTGTACACAACATAGAGAGAGACAGAGAGAGGTGACATACCTTTGTGGGGGAGACTTGTCGGGCTGCATTCCTTGGGCTATTTCTTAGGTTTCTATCTATAGCTAAAGATAAGAAGCGTGCACAGGGGATTGTAGAGTGATCTGAGAAAGGTGCACAAGGAGAAATTCATAGAGATATGGAGAAGGCTCACTACACATGCTACTTCAAAATCATCTAGGAAGTCTGTTACCAAATCCTCCCCCTTCTTTCCTTTAAATGTTGGAAATGCTACACTTGCCATGATTACTGAGAGAGAGCTAGAAAGACACATTGCTTAGCTTGCAAAAGTTTTTTTTCTTCTTTACAAGGAGGGGTGTATACTCTCTTATACTAGGACATAGATTAAAACTTCAAACGGTACATTGCCTTGTACCAAAGGTAAGACAAATGGTTGATCTGATGCCAGAACCTCCAAAAACCGCTCCCCACCCAGCATGGTTTCAATGACGTGCTGGTAGTGAGCCTTCAAATCCAATATTACCTTGATTGAGCGTACACGTGTTGGTATGTGTGATCTGTCTTGAGGTAGGTTGTATTGATTCATGTGAAGCTTAGAGGTGCTTAGTCACTGTCCAAGCTTGTGGGAGAGGGTGGTGTTCTTTCCTGAAACAAACTCAGTAGATCCCTAGTTTCTCTAGTGAGAGTGTGAGCCAATGATTCCGTTATCTGTGCTGCAGCATCAGGTGCGACTTGAAAACTGACTGAGATAATTACCTCGGTGACTTGAGTTACCCGATTCTCAAAGTAGAATAGTGTTGATTCTCTATTTTGTAGAGCTCCTTCCATTTTGTTGTTGTGGGTTGGTTGTAGGTTGCGGACATTGTTTCGACCTTCTCCTTCCTCTTCTTGGCACTTGGCCTATGTATATCCACTGGGTTTGGCGTGTTGGTTGACTCTCCCACTGCAAATCGATTACCGTTACGCCTAGCACTCAAGCTTCGATGGAGATGCAGAGTTCGTCTAGTTGTGCTTGGAGCTCTTCTTCTTCTGTCGTCCAATTAGCAAATCCTGCTAGCCATTCACCCATTCACAATAGTTTAGCGGTTTCAGTCTTGTAAACTGAATGGTTTCATTAAAAGGTCCTCAGTGGGGGCACCAAATGAAGGGAGCAAAGCGAACCCCGAACCCCGAAGGCCTCTAAAACACCGGGGACCGAATGGCACGCCTTGAGCCTGTCATGGTAAAGCAAACAGGGGGCACCACCTAGCTTCAGCGGCTAGGACGCAAACAACACACCACCATAACAAAGTTTTCATCCAAGAGAGATGGATGCTTGGGAATAATGATGAAGAGGAAGGGAAATGAGATCAAGTGAGAGACAGAGAGAGACAGAGAGAGAGGGAGGGGGTATTGCCGCTTAGTACTTAGGCACCACAGAAGGATGGCGAATCCGCACACCCTTCACACATACACAAGCTCACTCCAAACACAAGACTAGGTGGTGATTCCGCACACCTCACATGGGCAAAACATTGCAGGAAAACATACTCACAAAACCTCAAGCTCTATTTAGAGAATAAGGCGACTTAATGGGGAGCATAGGGTATGGGAATGAGAGGGGAGAGAGTGGTAGAGCACATGGCGGATAGGTGGGAGTTGATGGCGAAGACTCACACGAGGGATATGGCCATCATCCTTCATTTAGCTGCCATTCATCTTCCATAGCCCAAGGGTGTAGAGGTCATGCTCAAGACGAGCATGGTGATTGCGGTGATGGTGATGGTGTGGGTGTGTGTGTGTGTGCACTAGGCACACAATGCATAGTGTATTCTTCGATGATGTTGTGTGTGTTTTTCGTTCCATGGTGAGCTCTCATGGCCTCCTTATATAGGGAAGGAGGATAGAATTTAGCAATATTTCTAATTGAAGTGAGTGTCCCACTTTGGTGACTAGGAAAATGGGGTGCATGTGACTGTGGCTCCCATCTTGTCTCCTCATTATTTAAAATACGAGAGTCAATAGAGAGAGAAGAAGAGAGAATGTGGGTAGGATGTAGAGGATAGGAAATATTTACAATATTCTAGCTTTGGCTAGACATAAGCTTATTAGGAAGAGAAGAGAGAGGTAAGAAAATTATAAGAGAGGTTGTCGAAGGTGGATATTTGTTGATGAGGATGGATCCTCCAAAAATTGTGATAGAATCACTCTAGACTTGCCAAGACCTCATTAAGAGATCCTTGTCTCTTGTAATCATGCTTGAACACTTGTAGAACCATAGCCATTCTAGAGGGAAGAAAACTAGGGATGGCCTGTGTCACCATTACATGAGAAAATTGGGGTCCACTACAAAAATCATAGCTCCGCGTTCATAACTCCAAAAATTCTGAAAAAATTTGAGCTAAAAGTTGAGATCACAAGCTACATCTTTCATGTGGAACGCTCCTTCAGATTCGGGGTTCTTCTTTACTTAATAAATTTAGCCAAATAATGTATTATTTGTGGCTGTAAAAGTCTTTTGGTGGTCCTCTTTGAGTGGACTTCTCTCTTGCCTTCAAGTGTAAGCTCCTTCATGTGTATGAAAACATGACCTAGAGTTTTGAAAAGATTGGCAATCATCTAGATGGAGGTATTATTGAAATTTGAAAGTGGGGTTGAGGTTTGAAAATGAAAACTAGTGAATAAATTATTTGGTAGGGTGGAATAATATACATACATGAAAAATATATTAGAAAATACTAAAATATATAATGTACTTTATATATATTTAATATTTAAGGTCAAAAGAGAGATCAACAAAGAAAGCTTATTTATTTATGCTACATCGTGATTGATTAGCATAAGTCTTATTTATTTAATAAAGGCTAAAACGTTTGTGAAAAAGGAAGAAAAAATCAAAAGTAACTTATATAATGGGAAATATTTTGGTAAAAGGGAAAAAATATATGGGGGGGTTCCCATGCATGGAAAAGCTTGCCTCATTTGGTGTTGTTGTAGTCATAGGTTGAGCTTGTTGGTCATGTGTATGTAGGATTATATGATTGGGTGATTGCCAATGAGTGGTGCACCACAACTTTAAATAGATAAGGATTTAAGTTTGGTCAGCCAAGTATGGGCACTCGTGTGAGAACGGATGAGGCTCTTGAGCGGGAGGTGCCTTGGAGTCAGAGGGGCCAAAAGCTAAAGAAGGGCGCACATAAGAAATGGCCGGGAGAAGAGTGGAGGCATGAGCTTGCAACGATCCAAGCCAAGAACAATCTAAGCCAAGAAGGTAGTGGACAAGGTGATCAGCATAGGTATAAAAAAGAGAGTGACTTTTGGGTGTAGGGTTGGCAACAGTGGAAAGCAGTGAGCTATCTAGAGAAACCTCTTTGTATTTAAGAATTTCATGAGAGAACTATGTACTGAGCTCAAGCAATGTTAAGGACTTTGATATTGTGTTTAGCAACTGTCTTCTAGTCATATCTATTGTTGGGTAACTTCAACTTTTCCAGCATTCATGCATGTGTTGAGAGAGAGAGAGAGAGAGAGAGAGAGAGAGAGAGAGAGAGAGAGAGAGTCCTAGAGCGGGTAATCTATCTAGACAGACATATTAGGGATAGAGTTGTCACTCATGGAGCTGTGTTTAGTGGAGCTTTGAAGGCAAGCAACAACACATTGGAAATCTTGTTGAGCTTTCTCACAACACAACTAAACAAGCTGGAAATTCAAACCCAAAGCCATTGTCAAAAGACAATCGCACTTCAACAATATCCCAATTTTTACCTTGTTCACCCCAACCCCATCACCTACAGCAACCACAGCTACTACAACAAGCCCTACAACAGCAACAAAGAAGAATAAGAAAGATGGAAAATTTAGGTAAAAACATTTCCATATTCAAGAAAGGAATCTCAAGATGCAGATATCCATGTCACACAAGTTGAGTAATATTGGAAGGTAGCTAGGCCTTGCGACCCTGCTATAACTGTGCCCAAGCTATCAAAAATCAAACGTGACACATTCATTAACACCTTCAACAAAAAAACCATTGAATGGAATGCTAGGTACCCCGCTAATCACTTTGAAACATACAAAGGGGCTAGGAATGCCTTTCTCAAAAGGTTCCGAGAAGAGAAGTCCAGTATCCAGCTATGCGACAAGATGAAAGAATTAAAGCAAAAAAGAAATGGATGTAAAAGCATATGCAACAAAAATGCTAAGCATGACACAAAGAATAGAACAACCGTTACAACCATCCATCAAACAAGTAGCGAAATGGTTCATAAGAGGAATCAACCCGGAATGTCATGCTGCTGTGACCACCAAACAAGTCAAAAATGAGAATCAATTTGAAAAACTCCAAGTGAATCTAACAATGAAAAGCATGAAAAGTCCAAGAAGGAAGAAAAAGGTAAAAGAAAGTGGAAAGACAAAATCATAGACCTTCTTGATGAAATGAAAAAATAAAGCAAGAGAAGAGCAAAAAATACATTTTTTGTTCTCAATGTAAGCAAGAAGGACATCTCCGTGAGGACTACACAACACATCCAATTGCAGGTACAACATGCGCAATAGGTCTATTGCAGTGAATCAAGTTGAGGTCCAAACTCATGTAGAAACCATCCCAACAAGGGACAGAGGCACAGGACGTGGCAAAACTTTGGGACCCAATCACGGCCCACTCACATGTTACTAATCATTAGGAAAAATGTGGACTCTCCAAAGGCCCTTTTGATTAAGGAAAGCTTAAGGAGGGACCAATGGGAAGAGGGTGGTGATATTAGCCACCCCTAGAAAAGAGTAAGGGGGACCCTCTATGTCCCCCTATTTGAAATCTTGTCCTTAGAGAGAAGGGAGGGGGGAAAGACGAGGAGGTGGGACTAAACTTGGTTTACTCTTGCAGTTGGACCCCCAAAAGCAAATCCGTGGGTCAAAAAAACCCAAAAGTAGACTTTTTCTAAAAGTCTCAAAAGTGACCTTTTTCCCTCAAAAACTCTCCCCCAACCTACTCTAACATCAAAAATACCTTTTTTCCCTTCCAAACTCCCATTTCTCTCATCATTGCACCCTATCATACACTCTCACTCACTTTTCGTTTCCAAAGAACCAAGCTGTCACCACGTCCACTTCCACCACACGTAGGCGACCAAGGAGTGAAATAAACAAGCTCACTCTCTACAATGTCAAAGCCGATGATGGTACATGGATTCCAATGTCATTCAAGAAGGGTGCTTGAATTTTCATGCAACCTTCCACCACGGGACCTCATAGAGTGAGACGCTGTGATGTTTTGGATCGACATTGGAAAGGCAAACTCCTCAATTTTAAGGAAACAAAAGACGATATGAAGGCTATTGTACAACATGTTTACTCGCTTGCAGACCTCCACCTTCGTCGCTCCCCCAACCTTCGTACTGAATATACTACAAGTTGTAAGCTCTCTCAACCTCTAATACTTTGGATTAAGGGTTTAAGCATGTTCTCTAAACATTCCCCTTACTATTCACTTTGATTTAGATGTGTTCCCCTCTAATATCATTGAAGAGCAACCTTTTCAATGCCTCTCCGGTACCTTTACGGCTGTCCATGGTCACATCGGTGAGGTAATGTTTGCTAGGGTTTCCACGAAGCACCTTGCCAACAAGCGAATATTTTTCTATTTGCATAATGATGTGGTCCCTAAATGTGATGGAGGATATGGTAAGCTTGAAGTTATGGAACTCGCTTCTCTTCAAAGCCCCGAATGGCCTGTGTCAGATGCTTGGTCGATAGTTGCATTCAAGCACAAGGTGATGCAAGATTTCAATTTGTCATTGAAGAGTAGCAAAGCCTCTTGATCGGTAGGCTTAAGTTGGTGCTGCCCAACGCATTTATTTGTTCATATTTTTAACTCCTTTGCTTTCACAACAACTCCCACAATGTTTGTTTGTAAAGATATTTCCATAGATGCAATAACAAACATCTTGGGTGAGGGGTGGGGTTTTGTTGAAGGGTTTGCCAATGGAGATTGGTACAAGTGCATAGTCTCAGAACACCATATTTGCATGAGGTATTTGAAAATTCACTCTGCACTTTAGTTATGATAGATGGCTGCTCAAAAGAGGAAAGTCATGAAGATGTAGCTACATTTGATGTGGTGGTTTGGTTGAGAAATGATCAATCTGAAACTGTGCAAGTCACCAAGCATTGGACGCTGACCAATCTGCGCAAACATCTAGTCATTATGGATGTAGAAGATGTTTAGAATTCAAGTTTCAAAATTAAACGTCGCAAAGTGACTGTCCGTACTTTTTTCAAATCACACACCGTTTTGCTAGATGATGATAGGAAACATTCTTAATTTATTTTGAAGATTGGTGTGCGGATGGAATCGATTACAAAAGTGGAAGAGGCATGGAGTGAACATGATCTCATTCTTGATTAACTTTCAATGCAACGCGATCTTCAAATGTAGTGTCAATTTTTTTTTATAATATTGATCAATAGAAGATTTTCAATGTTTTTATAAAGGATTTGTATTTTTGTATCAATGTTTGTCCACTTGATAGTTTCGATTAAATGATTTGAGTTTGCACATTGTCATGGGGGGGGGGGGGTTGTTTACTATATAACGAGGAGCTTCCTCTCATTTCACTTTTTCTCAACCATTGCACGCTCTAGAGCTCCCCACAGCACTACAGCCACTTCTACTAAGCGCTTGCAGAGATGGAAGCATTCAACACCTTCCCGGAGAGTACGGAGGAGTATAAAGGGCGTATAGACCTGTACGAACTCTTCTGCAAGTGCCCCGATATATCCGCCACCATTCATCTACACGAAGATGCATTCAGGGGTAGGATATAGTATTTTGATATGTATATCCGCAAATATATGGTGCCGGTCCCTGTGCAAGCAAGTCTTTGGACTCTTGTTGATCTCTTATCTTCATCGTTGGTGCTGACAAGCCATTTCACAAGAGATTATCGAGATTTCATGATGTTGCTCGGCAATGTGGTCATTGCATTGACCTAGAGCCCACAATGGTTGCCTCTAAGAGGAGGGGAAAGCTGTTTTTATCTTGTGTGGCCACAATCATCTTTCTCATCTCAGAGAAAGAGAGTCCTAAGATAGATGTTGATCTCCCCCACATGCAAGTTGGAGGGGTGGTCAAAGATAAAGAAGAGGTTTGTGCGCTACCAGTGGATGCAGCGGTGGAGAGTGCGCAGTTACTGCTGGAGTATCCGCATGGCCTTGAGAGTGCCATTGTCCCATATGTTGGTCCCAAGGAACAACTTGTGGACATGAATTTTCCGCTCGGTGATACCGTCTTTGAGACGGTGGCTATTACAAATATTGAAGTGCAACAAGATGCTCAAAAAATTGTGCCGGAAGCTTAATTTCAAGCAGTGCGGGAGGTATTGGTGGCCAGTAGGACCCCTTTTCCTAATGAAGAGGTCAGCCCGTCCACAATTTTTGATGAGAGCAGGTGGTCCATCAACCTGGAAGTGCAAGGTGAAGGGGAGGAGAAAGACACAAGGCAAGAGGGAATGGTTACCATTAGTTTAAAAGGTTTAATTATAGATGTATGGATTTTGATTGTGAATTTTCATTTGTGTAGGATGTTTTGGATATGGATGACTTTGCACTGCGCTTTGGAGGTAAAGAAACACATTTGGTGTGGATGCTGCAGTTGCCCACTACCTCGGCACGCTCCCACTCGGGGAGGTATGCTTTGTACATAAAGAATTCACCCCCAACGGTCATTTCCTGCTGCTTTCTTTGACAGTAATATCAAAGCAGCTGTGTTTAAGCACAATATCCAAGACTGCACACATGATTGTGTTTGTAAAGAAAAACTTTGCAATGTCAGCTTTTAGAGGGAGAGTGGTTGCACATGTCGCAATCCACCAATCTCTTGGATCACAGAACCTTGAAGCCATGGCCCGATCGTTCCTGTTGAATGAGGTGCCACAAAGCAGGAAGAGGAAGAAAATCCTTGTAAAGAAGATTGTGAAAACCACAAGGAGAACTTAGAAGTTTGATATTTTGTAACCACTTTTATTATGTAAACAACTTTTGGATGTTAATTTTATCTTGCAATTTGTCATCCATTGTGATTTTGTTGTACAATTGGTGGTGCTATGTGGCTTTAATTGATGAATGCAATAACCTTGTGTATTTTAAATTGTTTATAAAGCTGTTTAAATGATGTGTTATGTAGTCCATAGATCCTATTATGTGACCAGATGTGCTTAGAAGGACCCTAGGAGCCAGGCTGCAAGGGTGCGGATTTTGCCAAGATACGGTGCTTTGTTCATGCATTTTACGCGCCCTTGCGGCCAACCTCTAGGGGTGCTTCTGAGCTCTTTTTTAAGTATTCTGTTGTTAAATAGAGGTTCTTCAATGTGATTTAAGCAACTTTAACACAACATCAACCCTTGTGACAATTTTCAAATGGAGCTATACATTAAAGCAACTGTACAAATGGAGCATAAGAATTGACATTTATTGCAGTGCAAGAGTATACTACATTGCATATCAATCGATGGGTGTAATTTATTACGGTTGTAACTCATGCTACACCATGCATATCAAATGTTGGTCATTAAACAGCTGAGAAGTGAGTATCACACTACTGTATTTGACAATCCACATTGTATAAATGACAAAATTAAATCAACACCTAAAGAGCACATTATCAAAAACAATTACACTTTATGACAGTGTTTAACTGCTCCAATAACCCAAAAGGTCACTAACCACGACCATAGCAGCACAATTCAACTTTATTTAGTGACTTCAATGGATGTTTAAACAACTTATCGGCTTGAAACAACACGCTTTAAAACAAGTAGACCATAAAAGATGTCAAAAAATATAAAATATTGATTCAAAATGATTACAAAGGATACGCCAGTAGCCCATCTATACAAAGTTAATCATACATTGAAGGGAAGCCACCTCAAGAGCTAATCTAATCTTGCTCATGGCATAGACAACGAGCCAGCATCATATCTTTGTTCATGATGGTTACTCTCTTGTCATGGATAGCACAAAGATTGGCATCTTCAAAAAGTGAAACAATGTATGCTTCAACAGCTTCTTGGATAGCTTCCAATTCCACCTCTTGCATTCGGTAATCGGTTTTGTAGCTCTGTAAAACTTCTCTACATGTTGTAGCAACTTGGTGCTTTGTTGATAGTGCCAAATCTCTGCAAAAGCTTTGCTCTTCTTCCGAACTGTTTGAGGTCAACGCACTGGTGGAGCAGCCCTTTGAGGAGCCGTTTTCTTACAGTGCTTGTAAAAACCTATAGCAGCTTTGCGCCACTTATGATGTATGAGCTCTTCTTCAACATCTGTGGCTTCTTGTTGCTCCTCATCTGCTTTTGGAGCTTCTTCTTGCTGTTTTCTCCTCCACTACATGTTCTGCATCTTCTTGTTGCTGCTTGTTGGTGGTGTCTTGACTCCCCCTCGAGCAGCTGTGCTTGCTACTCCTCATCTTCCAGCCAGGTAGGTCTTCTTTGTGGTATTTTTGGTGTGTGCCATTGCTCTCTCTTGAAACAAAACTCACAAAATGAGCTTAAAGCCCTTATTTATAAATTACTTAAAAATAAGGGCCACTTCACACACAATAAACCTAAAAAAGTTATTTTTTACCAAATCATTAGGAAATTGCTTCACGCGACACCCATACTCAACCACGACGAAGCCTTGATGCTTGATGACTTTGTGAAGCTTGCAAACTACGCCACCACTTGGACCGTATTATGTGAGATTGGTTTCAAATCTCTTTGGCGATTGCCAAGTTTTGAGCACGTTCCCTGACCCTAACTCTACCAAAGGTTGTTTGAAAAAACCAATCAAACATTTCTGCCAAATAATTAGATGGTACTTTGCCACCTCCATGTCGTGTATTCTTGAAATAAACGCCCTTTGCTTGATAGTGCAATTTCTCCATACCTTGAGTGCTCCACATGTCAAGTGAGCCGTATTTGTTCATGAAATAAGCTCCATGTGCATACAAAATGTGTTGTATACAAATTTGAGAAAAAATCAATGTGAAAAAAATAAAAAATATATTAATAATTTTAACAGGTGCTTACCATATAATGATTGATGGTTTTTTCACCCCATGCATTTACAACTTTTTTTGTGAAAGCACAAAGCGCTTCCTGAAATTGAAGTCGTTGTTCCTTTTGCAAGTTGTAGATAATTCCATTAATTTCACAAACTTCTCTAACGATGCCCAAACAAGTTTGCCCTTATTGGCTAATCCCACATCAATGTCCAGGTTAGTTGTGCAAGCACACAAAGCTTTTCACAATTGCCATCTTGAAGAGTCCTGTTGTCGATGGCTCTCCTCTACACCATCCTGAGTGGTGCATATATTCCTCCTACTTCGTTGAAAGAATCTTCGCGCTTTAGTCCCCACTCATTGAAACCTTCTGGACTAACTCCCATTTAATGTCCCCATTCTTATCCACCAATAAAGACACGTCCCTTTTGACAGCCAATTGAATTGAGCACTGCTTCAACGCCTCTTAGTGACTCCATGGAGCGTTAGATATCGGTTTCATAGTAAATGCATACTCGATGTGCAGCATTAGCAATCGTTCAAACACACACATAAATGCATGTAACGTACAAAAAAGTACATTGCTAAGCTCAAATGGGATGATGGGCTTCCAAGAACTATCTTTAGTTGCTCGATCAGGTTCAAAAAGCATGACTGAACTAAGCACAAAAGATTTCCAATCTCCTGTAAATTCCTCTTTGTCATTTAACTGAGCAGTTGAAGTTCTACTAGCATTTTGTTGTGGTTTGTAACCTTTGTGCAAAATGGACAAGGCATTAAGGTATTTGCTCCTTGCTTACACCCCAACATACACTAAGTGGTCTTCAGGTCACCTCCTAAATGCCAATCCACCTCAAACTCACCCTTACCTCACACTTCTATACCTTTGCACCTTCAATTTGCGCCGTAATAATATCTATAATCCATGGGATCTTTGAGAATATCCATGCCAATACTTCATGGTTTTCTTTAGGCACCTCAATTGCCCCTAACCACCAAATCTCTCTCTCTCATTGTACACTAAAGGACGACTTCTTTGCATTAACTTGTGACTCTTGCTTTGCATAAAACAAAGCTTCGTTCATGAGCGTGACACTCAATCTCTCCAAACAACACCCTTTTACAATTTGTGCTTCAACCAATTTGAGCACAAAACTCAATCGATTTCCAAGAACTACAAAAAGCAAAAGCACAATATGTTCAGGCAGAAAACAATCATAGCAGTTTTAACATTTAGTAACCTCATAGTTTACTCACCATCATTAGGAAAATTATAAAACAACACCATGCACCGTTGTAATTGTTGTAAGTCCACAAAAATATTGTTGCACTTCATGTATTCAAATGTTAGGTTATCCACAATGTTGTTGCTTCCCGATATGGAGCCTCTTTGACGACGTTGTTGTTGTCTAGCAGCAACACGGTTTGAGGGGATCGGCATCGGCATTTTGTCCTCAATGTGCAAGTACCCACCTATATGACGGAGAATGTCTTCATTCGAGACCTTTTTTGCAAGCTTTACCTTCCGTGGAGTAGGAAAGAAATTCTCTGTCAATCCCTCCCTTTGTAAAGCATCCCTTATTATTTAATGGAGCATTTGATACCCTCTTGTACTAATGCCCGCTTCATCACATGCAAATTGAAAATCAGTAGGATCCACTAAATTCATAAATTTGTTTAAATAATTCTTTGTTATTTCTCCCCTCAAGGTGGTAGCTCCCAGTGCTTCCAAAATAGAGACAATATCCTCTTTTGTGAGAATTGTTTGCAGTAGCTGCACACGATCTTTTTGATTGATGCTACCACATGCTTCTTGAATGAAATGTCTTTGACAGACATTAACATTAGTAATTCATTGATAATTTTATTGCAAAGTATATGCAAGATATGGGCAAGTAGACGATACCTTGTTGCAGTCACTCTTTGTGTACGAGCACCCCCTTGTGGAGAAAGAGTTTGAATGGAAGATAGATCTCTTTTTCGCTCTCGAGCTCCCATTGGGGTTGCTTTCAAGTGAGAGATTGTATCTTTTAGCTTTTGAATTGTAGAGCTCTTCTCAGTCATTGCATTGCTTGCTTCTTGGAGGGCCGTTGTGGACTCTTGCAGCCGTATTTGAAGAGTATGAAGATTTGTGGCCATTGCTTGCCATTCATGCATCATGGTAAGAATAAACGAGCTTCCGCACTGTGTCAAACGTTTGCAATAACCCAAAAGACTCTTCTTCTCCGTTGCCTACATATTGTAAGAATGTTGAAGGGTTTCCAAAATGGGGTGGCAAGTTAAACTTTGGATCGTTAGGATACAAGGAACGCTCGATCCAAAGATCCATATTGGTTTCCCCGGTGGTGCAACGAGAACTTGCCAAAGGTATACTTCGTTTGCCTAGCCTCTTGGTTGGATGATATTGAGGCGGCACACGAAGATAAAAGCCCGACACTAATGGAGTGCTTCTTTTGGTCGTTGATACATGGTTAGTGATATCATTGAGCTCTCTCATTATGAGTTACAAAGTGGATTGTGTGAAGAGCTCAAGGTAGATTCTCTGATGTGACTAGTGATTTGGAGGTGGGAAATCCTAGGTGCATGGGAAATGAGGATAGCTTTTGGGGGGGAAATCTAAGTAGATACTTTTGGGGAAAGGGGTAATCATTGGTGGGAAAAGAGGTTTAGAAAATTGTTTATATATATATATATGTGGGAAGTTTTTTAGAGGAAAAATAGCTCATTCTGATTTTTTTTAAAAAAAATCACTTTTTTATCCCCTTTGACCCACGAGCTGATGATGTGGCAAAAAAAACAGCTCACAGTAGAGAGAGTATAGAGCATATGGCCTGCCATTTTAGCTTATTTCTAGCTTCCAAAACTAAGCAAAATGCTATACTTATAGGGGCATTTACTACCCTTATCTCCCCTAATGACCACAAATTAGGAACTTAAGCCAATTCCTTACAAGGCCCATGCAAAGTCCACATTTTTCCTAATGAGTGAGGAAAAAAAACTCAAGAGACATCAAGGCTTGCAAGGATGTGAGGAAATGGCTAAGATATACAAGGTCGAAGATGCCCAAAGTAATATGTTGTGGGACCTAAGTGGACCACAAAATAAAGGGCTGGAAATCCTTGAGTGACCCAAAAAGGCATCAGGAGATGTACAGGGCCGGAGATGCGCGAAGAGATATTGCATGGATCCAAAAGAGCATAGCAATGGATGAGAGGCAAAAAGAGTCTTAAAAATCCCTGAGTGACCCAGAGAGGTGCCAAGAGATGCATGTGTCAGGAAAAATTGAGCTCAACAATCCCCTAGGTGACCCAAAGAGGCACCAAAAGTTGTACAAGGCTAAAGATGCCCAAAATGAGAAAGGATGGTTCCAAAAGATCCCGGATCATGAATCAAAATCAAAAGTCTGGCAAGTATGTGGAACAAAGCTCAAAGGGCCCGGGCATTTGTTCGGAGCCTAAAGAGCTCCGAGAAAACGTTTTGGAGAAGCAATAGGTTGAAGATCTATCTGAGAAGAGTGAAGAAAACGTATTATATAGGCAAGAAGAATTGGAGATGCTGAGAAAGATCCACAAAAGCAAGAGGCAAGAAGTAGGTGAGGAAAGTGTTAGCCTGCCTAAAAAGGCATGTGGGATTGCAAAATAAAACCTACTAGATTCCCTTATGGAGCATAAAATATCTTTTAAAAAGCTTTTGGATTTGTCTCCAAGTTTTAAGGAGAAAGTCTTCAGCCAGTTAAGGAAAGACATGAAGAATAGCAATGAGGAGAAACCAATGTTTTCCGAGTGCTTGGTTGCACAACCACAAGAAGCTGCCCGCATTAGAGATGATAATGTGGTGCAAATTAATTTTTCCATCAGATGAAATGAGATGAAGGGAGTCATCATTGACGGTGGTTCAGGAGTCAATGTAATCTCTGAAGAAGTAGCAAAGAGTTTAGCTCTTTACATAGAACTCATCTCATTCAACATACGGATGGAGAACAACAGGACAGTGATACCAAAAGGATCGGTAAGGAATGTCAAAGCCAACATCGAAAGCATGGAATTCCTCTTATATCTGGTAGTATTGTCAATGCAAAAAGGAGTGGAGGATAGTTATCAATTATTGTTGGGCAGATCGTGGTTGAGAGATGCAAAGGTGAAGCATGACTGGAACAGAGATAGGTTCTCTGTCAGGAAGGTAAGAAAGAGGTGTATATTCATTTTGGGACCAACAAAATTGTGAGGGATGTAGCATCAACACCAAGGTATGCAAAAACATGCGACGTGGCTGAAGGGTTAGAGGAGGATGAAGAAGAGGCCTTGTTAAAACAAAACCCACATTTGGTGCCATTGTTTTTGGTTCATGTAGATCAAATGCTTGATAAGATAAGTAAAAAAGGGGAATCCAAATTAGAAGTCCCAAAAGATTTGATCACAAGGGAACATCAGTTAATGAGTCTAGGGCAAGATAGCAAGGAGCAAAGCAAGAAGGAGATCAAGGCATGGGAGGAGACCCAAGCAATGAAAGAGGAAAAACTATCAGTAGGAATGAAACCAAATCACTTACAAGAGGTCAACATCGGCACTCCAAAAGAGCAAAAAATGGTGAAGATCAATCAAGAGTTAGGAAGGTATTTTTGAGAACAGCAAGTCAAGCTATTGGAAAAATACAAGGATGTTTTTTCTTGATCCTATTTGTACATGGAAGGCATAGACTTTAAGCTTAATGAACAAAAAATCAACCTAAAAGAAGGAGCAATCTCGATCAAATAGCAAAGGTACAAAATGAATCCAAACTATGCCAATCAAGTAAAGGAAGAAATAGACAAGTTGCTAAGAGTAGGGTTCATCTACCTAGTGGAAAAGGCAACATGGATATCACCTATAGTTGTAGTCCTAAAAAAGAATATGAAAATAAGGGTGTGTGTAGACTATAGGATGCTCAATGCAGCTACTATACCTGACCCTTTTACATTGCCATTCACAGACTCCTTATTAGACGAGGTGGCAGGGAAAGAAATGTATACTTTTTTAGTTGGTTTCAGCGGGTATAACCAACTGAAATTGACATTGGAAGATAGGGATAAGATAGCATTTGTCACAGAGTGGGAAGTGTTTGTTCCCACAACAATGATGTTTGGGTTGGAGAACGCACAAGCCATTTTCAAAGGATGGTACAGGAAATCTTCTACGATTATCTAACATACTTTATGAAAGTCTTTGTTGGGAGAAGAGGGGGAGATCGACGGCTTAGAATATTCAACATAAGCTTTCAAGCCATCACCATCAAACTGTCCACCTCTTCTTCCAATTTCCAAGCACACACATTCACCTAGACTATGACACACACACACACACACAGTAAACATAGAATTGACATAGACAAGCTTGTAAGAGAGCGTAAGAGATGTGTAAGAGATGGAGACTAGATTAGAGAGTACACAGCAAAATCACCATAGCTTAAGAGAGTAGAGAAGAGAATCTGCAAGAGAAAGGCCTAAATCTAGCCCCAAACTCCACGGCACCTCTCTTGTGGAGTTGGTATTTAATATATTACTTTGAGTTTAAGGTGCCAAAAATTGAGGCCCCTCTTTTACAGCCACTTTCACTTTTGTAAATGAGTGAAGCTCATTAGTTCTTGCATGACCCATAAGGGGAGTTCCCACTACAACTATTTACAGAGCCATAGTGGCTTATTGAAATGATGTTCTAAGATACTGTGCAAATATAAAATGGCCAAGAGTAATTGTCATCGCCTCTTCATCAACTCCCCGCATTCCACTCTACAAAATCATCATCAACTCAATTAGTAAAATAAATAGACAGCACATAATTAACCATTACGCCCAACTATCCCAATTGCAGCTAACCACTACAACAGGAGGGTGCCCAGTCTCGTAACATCCCTCCCACAAGGGATAGCAACTGTCCTCATTTGCTCAATAGAGAAATCAACTGGACCGTGAGGGATGGAAAGTGTGGAGAAGGTAAGGAAAGTTGCAAAAAAACTTTTCAGGCATCCATTTGGCATCCTCTCTAGGGTGGCCTTTGAAAGTCAAAAGGTAACGGTTATAAATCATTCCAGTGCGTATAGTGGTGGTCTCATGGTCAACTATTTTATCAGGGATGAGTTGCTCTTCTTGGTTTACAAGTGAAGGTGGCTCTTCATAAATGTGGTGTGTAGGTAGGGGTCCTCTGAATGGTCGTAAAAGACTAATGTGAAATGCATTGTGAAGGTGGCAATGTGAAGGGAAATTATAATATTAAAGTACATTTCAAGGTGAGACATCTTGTTTAAATTTGTTTGGGCATTACACCATGACCCAAAATATAGTAAGTATCCAAGCATGAGCTGAAGGCATTTTAACAGTCCTCCTGCCCACTTTATGTGCCATAAGGCTGAATATCTGAAAAGAAAACTTCACCAAAAATTTAATACCTTATAGGGCTAGGAATCCCAATGTCTAGATGTAAAAAATTCAAGAGATGTGGTAATATATGCACTTTTTGAAGAAAATAATTAAATACCATTATGGAACAATTGGTCTATTGCATTATACAGACATCTTTGTAGCTTTAAATTTAAGCTAGCACATAACTAGTAAATTAATGATGCAATTTAATCACACGTCAATAACTTGGCATTTGGATTTTTGAAAAGAGTGTGAACCATTGTAAATTGGATACTTATCTGGAGTTTGAAGCTCACAATTCGTGAGAGAATGTGTCAACATTAGAACTAAAAGTGGCCTTTGTGCTATGATTAGTAGCATGAAGATTGAAAAACATATAACATGGAGTTATCAATGATAAACCACATTTGTCAAGTAATGATCCATAAATGATAACAAACTGATTATTATCATGAATGAATGTCAACAATTTTTGTTGTAAAGAGATAGAAAGGAGAGAAACATATGAATTATATTCATGGACATACACTCTGTCTTGGTATTGATGAAAAAGAAAGAAAGAGATACATTACCCAAGGTCATTATAAACTTTTGAGATACGTATTTTGAATGTTGGTGGTTAGCCAATCCAAATGGCTTCAAATACAGACATGTGCTTAGTGGATTCTTCCACTGTCTTCTCGGTGCCATCTCTGGAACTTACAAATAGAGAAAAATCCATGGAGAGTTAATAAAACAAGTTCATCTGATAAAACTTGTTTAAACACATGTTTCAAGAAAATATAATAAATTTAAATTAATTTACCTGGGTGTCAAATCTAGTAGGCTTCTTTGTAAGCCCTTTTGATAGTTTCTATCAACTTCGAGAGGTTTTCAACATCATCAGCATTAGCGGTATTCAGTTTGTACAATGAGCTCGACAATGGTATTGTTCTTGGGTATTCGTCAGAACACAAGCTACCACTTCCAAGTTCTCTTGGAATGATAATGTCAATGTCGCAAAAGATTTGTAACTTAGTTGTCCTGTTTGGTTGTTGAGTGAAATTGGAATTTGAAATTGGGTCTGAGTTCTTATGAATCGGGATGTATCGACTTGGGGGGCCAACTTCAAAGGCCTTGGTGGGAATAGGGCCGGCTTCTCAGAAAGTCAACTTTCAAAGTTCAAAATTTAAGGTCACAAGGTCATTTTTAATAAAATAGTGCAAGATTAACATGGGAGACTATTAAACAAGAGTTAGATGACAAAGAATTACTTGTTAAAAGACTAGGCATGCAATGGGCAGCAAAAGTGGTAAGGGCGGACAAAATAACCAAGGTTAGGCGGTCAAAATAAGGTGTAAATTGGGTGGTCAAAAAGAAATTTAAGTGAATGACTTTGGAGTTTGGTGAAGTGCACCCGTGTTTGGGTAATCGATTGAGAAAATCTTTTAATGGGACGGGTGTAATAGGATGGACATGCCCTTGAGGATTTGACCCTTGTGTACCAAGTGGGTGGTTGAGAGTGTTCGGAAAAAATCATTTTCTTCAAACATACAAAATTCCTTTTCTTGAATTTGCCAAGAGGTTTTTTTTTTAAAACTAGTTTTTACTTTGTTTGTTTGTTTTTGTTTTGTTGGGGGGGGGGGGGGGGGGGGGGGGGGGGTGGGGGGTGGGTACACTATTTTTCTCCCTTTTTGGGGTGGAATTTCTCCTTTTCCTCGTTGCTCTCAACCGACATTTTCAAAATTAAAAACGACACCATATTAAGCTAAGACATTTTTCTCAAATACTCATGGTCAACCATGAATTCAAGGCGTGGGGCTAGATTTCTCCTTTACTCTATGCCTTCAATTGGCATTTGTTCGAACCTGAAAATGGCACGATATTCAACTGAGACACATTTTTCACGGACACCCAAGTATTTGAGGGCACGGGGGGGTTGATTGGAGACCAAGGGAGTAGCAAGGGCTTTATTTTATTATTGCATTTGGTAACCGGCCAAGAGGTTGAATAAGAGGGGTGATTGCACCCTTAAGGACTTTGAGTCCTTGAGCTGAGTGGCCGGCCAAAAGGGGTGGAGAGAAGCGGCTGGCCAGTGCTCTAGTAAGCACCACTTAAGTTTCATGTGAATGCATGGAGGAAAGTAAAGTGGCAGCGAGCAGAGAGTGCGCAGGGTCTGAGGACGACAACGGAAGGAGAAGATGTGACCGGCTTGTGCTGCTGCAGGCAGCGGGTTGATTTGCGCTCGCCTTAACTCACAACTAGCATGTTTTCCATGGTAAACAAACAGCAAAATTGTAGATCACAAGTGAAGCAAATGGCTAGCATGCTAGTAGCTATTAACGACACATTGTCTCGTGCATCATCAAGTATGAAAGAATGGGTGCGAGACATTGTCCAACCTACATAGGATTTGTAGCATCAATCTGGTATTAGGGAACAGTTGAAGATTGCCAAAAAACAAATGGCTCATATGCAGAGCAACCATCAACTGGTAGGAAGGCATGCTCAAGAATCACCAAGAGGCACATGAACAAACAAAGAAAACATGTCAGCTATTAGCAAAAGAAAACAGAGCTTTCAAGGATCAGTGAGACAGAGAAACTAGAAGTAATAAAAGGGCTGGTGGAAAAAGAAGCAATGGCCTCCCAAAAAGCAAAGGAGCTTTAAGCAGCCTTCCAAATAGCCCACCACCAGCTTAAAGGCCTAAAAGCAAAAACGGACCTAATAGACAAAGAGTGGTAGTGAAGCTGCAAAAGTCAAGAACTCATTCAAACAAGCTAGTCAAGCAAAGACAAAAGGATCTGATAGTCATAACCCAAAAGGATCAGGCTTTGCAAGTGCTGAGGGAAAATCACAATGATCTTCAAAGCTTAATGCTACCAGTCATGGCCCAAATAGAAGCTCTTCAACAAGAAACAAGTTTTTAAAAGCAGAGCAAGGGGATGATGAGGATGTGCTAATACTTCCCATTGATGGAAAACAACTCATCCTCAATTGAATGCTCCAAAAACTTAGCAAAGTGTGGGATGACATGCTAGAGAAGCTGTGGGAAGTGCAACAACCCCAACCCAATGAGAAAGTCCAACAAGCACTGACAGTGTATGTTGGAGCTCAGATCACAATAGATAGGGAGCAACAGAAGGCAAATGACTAGTTGGCAATGACTGAAGAAGTAATAGCTCTCCAAGAAGAGATATGCTCATGGAAAAGCAAAGTGGAAGAGCTGCAAGAATTGAAGCGAGCAGCCAAAGAAAGAGCTGAGTATGCAAAGAAGTATAAGTCTCTATACCATGAAGTGGAAGGGCAAAGCAAACCACTGAGGGATTTGGCTGCAAAGTACTTGAACATGCAAAAAAGTTCAAGCAGCTAGAGTTGCAAAAGGAGCATGAGATGGCCTGCTTGCACCAAAGATTAGCCATGGCCAGAAATCTGCAACAAGCTTGGATGAGGGACAAGAGAGGACTCTGCCAATGCAGAGTGCATTGGGGTCTTGGAACAAATGTTAATAGAGACAATGCAAATACAAGTGAGCTACCCTAAGAGTTTCCAATAATCCTTGATAGCTAGAGTGTATCGTACAAAAATCACTGAATGTGCTGCAGAACAAAAAGCAAAGATGACCAAACTATAGAATGAAAAAGAATAATTGCAGCTTGAAATCCAATCACTAAGGCAAGAGCTGACCTAGGAGCAGGAGGAGCACAGACACACATGGAAAACACATCCGGATCTAGTGAGGGAGAACCAAGAAATGAGGGATGAGTAAAGGACATCCATGCAAGACAAACAGCCGGAATTTTTCAAGACTGCTGCCGTGCATGTGCTTTACAATGAGTTTTCAAAGATGGACATGTCTCTGCCAAATTTCTATAAAGAACGGGATGCCCTTGTTCAAAATATCTATGAGCATCCGCTTACCTTGGACCATGAATACTCTGGCCGACTATATACCAAGGGCCCTCAGGGAGTACTCAGATGTCCAATAAAGGAAATAACAACTCCGTGGAGGAGAGACAAATTTGAAAAAACGTTACACAAGGTCAGAACAAAATAAGAGAAGCAACACCCAGAAGCTAGCCTGACACAACCATACAAGGCCAAGAGGAAATGGGATTCTGGTGCTGATCGAGCATGCCAGATGTTGAGCGGGAGGCACCCTAGGAGTCAAAGTGGTCAAGAGCCAAAGAAGGGCCCACACAAGAAATGGCCAAGAGAAGAGTGGAAACGCAATCTCGCAACAACCCAAGATAAGAATAGCTTGAGCCAAGAAGGTAGTGGACGAGGTGATCATCACAGGTATAAGGAGGAGAGTGACACTAGGTGTGGGGTTGGCAACAATGAGAAGTAGTGAGCTAGCTAATGCATGAGAAACCTCCTTGTATTCAAGAATGTCATGAGTGAACTATGTATTGAGCTCGAGCAGTGTTAAGGAATTTGATACTGTGTTTAGCAACTATCTTCTATTCATATCTACTATTGGGTAGCTTTAAGTGTGTTTAGCAACTATCTTCTATTCATATCTACTATTGGGTAGCTTTAAGTGTACCAGCATTCATGCATGAGAGAGAGAGAGAGAGAGAGAGAGAGAGTGAGTCCCAAATGCAGGTAATCTACCCAGAGAGGCATCTCAGGGGTAGAGTTGTCACCCATGCACCTGTGTTTAGCATAGCTCTGAAGGCAAGCGACAATAGAGGCAATTGAGAGAGAGAGAGAGAGAGAGAGAGAGGCTATTTGTGTGTGTGCGTGTGTGTGTAATTGAGCATTGCACGATGACATTGATGGTTGCAAGGTGATTGAGCACGATGGCGGCAACAACTTTCTCTTCTTTGTGGTGGGAATCCTTCACGACGACAAGTGTAGAGCAGTATGACTGACACACCCTTGCCCCCATTTGAATTTGCTAGGTTAGCTTGATTGTGTGCTTGCAACCATTAGTGCCTTGCACATGGTGTTTGGCAAGATCCTAGCTTTGACAAGTGCAACAAATGCGCACACCAAGATAGATGATCTATCTAACAAACTACAAGGATCTACCTACTTTAGTAGAATAGATCTCAAAAGTAGTTATTATCAAATAAGATGATTGTGCCAAAAGCTGTTCACAAGATGGCCTTTTGTACATCATTTGGCCTATATAAATATTTGGTAATCCCTTTTTGTCTTACTAATGCACCATCCACTTTTAATCAAATGATAAACAGGCTCTTTGGACCACATTGAGCATTCATGAGAGTGTTAAGCGTTACATCAATCAAAAGAAAAGTGCTTTTTTCTTAAAGGAGATGCCCTTCTTTCCTAATGTGAGGCTAAGCAAGCACCCCCCTTGCTTAAGCACAGCCCCTGCTTGCTTGGGCAAATTGCCTCTACTCTTGACATGTGTCCCCTTGCCCTTTGGGAGGGCATGGCCCCTTGATGAGGTGCACACACCTTACCTATCCCCCCCACTTCTAGGGCTTGCCCCCTCCTTTGTAGCTAGATCTTTGAACTTGGTAAGCAGGAAGGCCCACTGCTTAAGCACAACCCATGCTTGCTTAGACCTTAGAGTTACACAGACTAAAATTAAATCCCCTTGCTCAAGGATTTTAACACTTACCTTTGGAGGCTTTAATGAAGCAAACCCTAAGGTATTTTAAAGCTTCATTAAGTGCACATTTCCCTTTATTAAGCTGCCTCCATTATGAACCCTTTACAGAGATGTAGTCATCTCCCATTATGGTCCCATGGTGAGGTAAGCTTAATGCACTTATGGCACCTAGATCTTTAATAGATCATCTCCCTTTTGGCCTTAGGTAGAGATTACCATATATCTCATTTAGGCCCAGTATAGAGATATACCTATAAGCACATATCTATATTCTGACTCCTGTTTCCCTTTTATCTCCCCATATTAATGATCAGTTTAACACGAGGAAACCATTTGGTAAAGCTAGATATTAGATTTTATGACACTCCTCCTTATGCAAGACATAATAGAATTCAAGCTACTCTAAAGGGGCTAGAAACATACTTTTATTGGCCAATAATGAAAGCAACCATACAGAACTATGTTGTCAAATACATTGTATATCAAAAGACAATTACCTATACCTGGCTTGCTTGAACCATTACCTATACCTGATTCCCCATGAGAAAATATATCCATGGATTCATCTTTGGATTGCCAAGGTCAATTTAGGGGAACACGAGTATATGGACAATAGCTGATTGGTTTAGCAAACAAGAACATTTATATCGATCAAAAAGACTATTAAAGCACATCATATGGCAACCCTTTTCATATCTCAAATCTTCAAGTACCATGGCTTACCATCGTCCATAGTATCCAATAGACATCCAAGAATGACAAGAAATTTTGGAAAGGTCTCTTCAAGAATTTGGGTACTAAGTTGAATTTCTGCTTGGCCTATCACACCCACAAATGGATGGCCAAAGTGAAATTGAAAATTTACCATTAGTGATCTACTCAAAGCCTATGTTACACAAGTAGATTGAAGAAATCAATGTAAAAAATATCTACCCTATGTGGAGTATGCATACAATAGAACTGTCCATACTTCCACTCAAAAGGCACACTTTGAAGTGATAGAAGGAAGACCCAAGCTCCCAAATTTGTGCAATTGAATTTTGAAGTATTCAAGGCTATAGAACATTTTAGTACTATGCAGTATTCTACAGGTATCCTTTTCATTATGACAAAGGACCATTTCTCAAAGATTCTCTCAAGTGCTAAAGAAAATTAGATATCTTTTTGGAATTTTGATGCACTATAACACGTTGCGTGTATATGTGCAGACATATCCCGATAAAAAATGGGATTCAAAATTTTGCACCGTTGGTGTAAACGTCCGACGTTCAAGTACACATAAATAACAAGCATCAATGTAGGCACTTGTATAAGCGTTGGTACATTCAAGAATTATCGACGTTTATACTAACGTATGTACCATCAATTATAACAGTGACTTTACCAATGGTCACACCGACATGCATACCAGCACATTTAGCGATATGCTTATATTGGTGTCCATAATAGTCCATTTATTGATGTCCGTATCGCCATGCATATCGACGCCTAAATCTACAATTTTTTTCGGACAGAGAGCGACAATAGTTGCTGTTGCATTTGCTACAGCAGCAACTGCCACTGCTGCCTGCCCAAAGCGAAGAGTACAAAAACAATCGTACTCTACCCGATGGATAAAATGACCTTTGTACTTTAGCTAATGAAATGTGTGGCATAGTTAAAATTAGATTACAAAAAATCTCATTATGATTAAATGAACAATATGCAAAAATCACCATCATCAAAACTATGGGCTTGTCACAACCATAACAATAACCTTTTGAAAAACAGACACATCCATAACAATAAACTTTCATCATAACCATTAGCGATTATCAAAACCATAGAATCATAAGCTTAATCACAGCCATCGAACCACAAAGCATCGTCATTACAACCATAAGCATCATCATTACATAAGCTTTTTTCATAACCATAAACATGTGGCCACAAGTATAAGGATCATCATCACAAGCATAAACATCATCCCAACCATAAGCCTTGTCTAAACCAAAAACACTATCAAAACCATAAGCATCATC
Organism: Adiantum capillus-veneris; assembly: GCF_014529385.1. Classification (NCBI taxonomy): domain Eukaryota; kingdom Viridiplantae; phylum Streptophyta; class Polypodiopsida; order Polypodiales; family Pteridaceae; genus Adiantum; species Adiantum capillus-veneris. The sequence continues at coordinate 115,995,968 of NC_140942.1, read as the reverse complement.
ATAATAAACATTGTTGCAACCATAAACATCATAACTATAACAACAACTTTTATAAAAAGAAAACTTACAAATCCATAAATGATACAATATCTTGAACCAAAATAAAATCAAGAATTTACATGACAGAATGGTCAAACTATGCATGAATCACCAATAAATAAAAAATGACCGCAAAGATGTCACAATACTCGTGTATATGTACATAGGTAGAATAACATAAGCATAATCATGAGGAATGCAATGACTCCTAATCAACGGAATCTCCCTCATCCTAGAGCTGATAAAATAGAGCTGTAAGTCTGTGTTTGTATGTATATGTTTCCTCTCTATGTATCGGGAGACGTTTCATGGCGAGCTCCTACAATTAAGTAAAACGTAACTATACGATACACATGAAAGTAATATAGACATATATCAATATTAAAAACCATAAATCACTTACAAATTCATATCGTAGAGTATCATAGCCTCCATTCCCAAGATGCAATGACCCGAAAGACTTTAGGCAAACTCTAGCTGTGTCCTTCTACTGTACAGAAACCTGTTAGGATGCTATTGGATCTCTCACGCAATAAATGATCACTTGTTTGCATCCAACCAGTCCGGCTTTGGCTGTCCATGTTTGTAGGTGTCCTTTGCTTTTGATTAACAATGCATCATTGGCGCAATTGTCACATTCATGATCTATTTATTTGTTATTGGCTCATACCTCTCTACTAATCTGAATCCTCTATGGATGCAAGCAGCAATGTAATTCTTTCTTTCCTCATCTTGAGCATCCCAATGCTCCATCACTGTGTGCGCAACTGAATAGTACATAATTATCGGATTCTCTATCGCATGGTCTTTCTAACAATATGCATGATAGAAGCCCCTTCCCTACTACTGTATACCTTGGTGGAATCATACTTGTGTGATCCCCAAGGTGTACATAGCGTGCCAAGCGGGGTAGACTTGATCAAGAGAGATGTGGACCCTCTGTTATCAGCGTCGATGTATTGATAGCATCACTACCACAACAACCACCACCGCTAGATTTATATGACTTTGTTGGGTAAAAGCAATGTGCCTGTACCCCATACCAATTAGTGTTCGATTTTCCACATGTACTCATATCTTATTATTTATATACATATGAATAATAGAGTTCACTCACTCAGTTCATACAAAGTGAAGCTCCACCCACATCGTGTGTGTCGTCTCTCTTCCTTTTGCACCCTCTTGTGTCTCGTATACACTCTTGCATCCCGATTTCCAACAATTAGTATCAGGGCTGTGACATTGGTGGTGTGGCGGAGCTTGCGATATAGAAATAGAGCTTGACTATAGAGTAGCAGGAGCTAGAGAAAGAGCAAATTGGAGATTAGAGACAAGAGCCTTGAGCTTGGAGCTCGACAATGGTGGAGAGAGAGGAGAGCTTGGAGATCTGAGAGGAAGCAGCTCACAGCTTTGGGGCAGCTCATAGGAGATGAGGAGAGCTTTGTTTTTAGTTCTTATAGAAGGTACATAGTGCAACCCATTTTTACAATTTTTGGGCTACAAAACACAATTTTTTGTGTATCTCGATAACACAAAGTCAGATAGATATGATCCAAGACTCTAGGTCAGGGTTTTGGCATGTTCTAAAGGCAATGGCAATATCAAATTTTCAATATTATACTCAAAATTACAACACATACCACAACAGGATTGTTTTTGGCATTTTTTGGACCACAAAAATGCTATTTTTGACGTATCTTACACACTCGAACTCGGATTTCTATGAATTTTTTGTAGTAACCTAAGAGTTTTTTGACACACAAAAGCTTTGACAGTTGGACTTCCATACTAAAAAGCATTGTGAGAATTGCATCTGGGGATATGTACGTCACATTGTGGTATCCATCAAGTGCTGATTTGGCTTGCAATAGTGTATGCAAGTGTTGATTCAAGATGTGGCTTTCGGATTGACACACATGCAAATGCAATTTTATGCACATATATAATTGTGTGTTTGGAGATTCAAAGATGTTTTGCTATGTATGGAATGTGCAAATACGGATTGAGCTTTGATTAAGCTTGTAGGTGACAAATTCACGTGCATATAGGTGGTGGATAGGTAGATTTGTCTATTGAGTTACTCATACGAGAGTGAGATCTATTGACATAACTTTTAGCAGGTTATGTATGCCATATGTGGATTTGTGAGTGAGACACTGAGTCTTTGTTTATGCATATAGCCAAGTTGGCTTCGTACAGGTTCTCTGGCTGACAAGTTTTGTCAAGCTATAGTGGTTGAGGTTCTCTCCCACTTTGGCATCTTGGATGTATATTATGTCTGAGATTTTATGTTGAGATTTTGCTCATTTTACAAGGGAGACTCTGTCGAATTTTCCTTGGAAGATTTCTCGCCCTAGTTTGTGGTCAATTTATTCCCATATTGACAGTGATCAAGTATTTATTCTCAATGAGTGAGATTAGTTGTGTATGCAATACTCTCTTCAAGTGGGAGATTTGTGACGTGTTGCTCATCAATTACCGCATAGTTTTTTCCATATTGCTGACAAATGTCTTGGACCATTATATTTTCATAGTAGTTGGTGTTGATTGTGATTGATATTCTTCTATGCCTAGTTTTACTTATATTTTGACAGTACTTGGTGTTGATTGTGATTGATCTTATTCTCAATTATTGCCTTGGATTTGACAAGCACATTGCAGGCAGAGTTTGTGATTTTTGAGATAAGGTTTGATGGTTCAAACTTTGAGGAGTGGAAAGCAGGAATGCATGATGCATTGACTCAAATAAGCTAGGTTTTGCCACTACAAGGCATGGATGCTAGACTAGAGTCCATGATTGATGATGAGTGGGAAAATTTGGACAAGCTTGCATGCTCCACAATCATGTTACACCTTAGAGAGTCTGTCTATAGCATGTTTTTTGGATGCATGTACAGCTAGAGATACATGGCAAAGACTGTGCGATGCTTACAACATAGATATATGTAGAGAGATTGCTTTGTATAGTGGACGGTCTTGCAAACGCAGAGACATTGTATGTTGGCATTGCGGTCATACAGGCCCATACATTCAGAGATGTTTTTTTTTATATGTATGAGACATCGTAGGAGAGCTATACGTGATGCAGATATAGCAATGACATCAAGAGAGGATGTAGCAGGTTATGCTAGTGACGGTGATGTCACACTATCCTCAGGTTTATCTCCAAATTACTTTATGTCAATTGATGGAGCAACATCTTTGAGTTGGCTGTTGGATGAGAGTTCTAGTTTCCATGTCACTTTGAGACATGAGTGGTTTCGTAGCTATTCTATTAAGAGACTTGGTTGTGTGCATCTAGCTGATGGATCAACATATGACATAGAGGGTGCAAGAGATGTATGTTTGTCATTCCTTAGTCGAGCATCCTATACTCTTTGACATGTGCGGTATGTGCTCGGACTCAATCATAGTCTGATGTCAGTGAGACAGCTACTTGATAGTGGTTGTTGTGTTTTTCTTAGAGAGCAGTATTATCACATACAATGCGGATTGCTTGTGATAGCAAGAGGAGCCCGCAGTGGCTTGGTTTATCCTATGTATGTATCTGAGGTACGAGACATTGTAGTCTTGTGTACGACACTTACGTGTCATCGGTGAGAGACGAGACATGTTTCTTTTGCTTGTGATCTCCATCATGCTAAAGACACAGAAGAGTTAGCTGTGCAGGATATGTCAAGGGAATTTGTAGAGAGGTAGAGGCATGGGTAGAGCAGCATTTCTCTAGTGAGACACAACAGCGGTTATCAAAGTTATTGCAGATAGAGGTAGAGCGGGTCTAATCCCTAGTGACACATGCAGAGATGATAGAGATGGAGTTTTGTGACATGCTTATGCAAGATCAGTATGAGGTTGACAGCAACCTAGATACAATTGTGTAGGACATGTTTGCAGTAGCAGAGGTAGAGCGGCTTTGCTTTAGTGAGTCACAATGGTGTACAATGCCTATGCCAGATGGTGATAAATAGGTTCTACCAAAATATAGGGTTTCAATTATGGATGATAAGGACATGGCCATCCCGGCATCAGGGATGACACATACATACATGATGAGTAGTTATGAGGATGCATGTGATGAATATTGTGCCGAGGTGGCTGACATGGTTAGGTTGGCTAAGATAGCACATGTTTTGTCAGCATTTGGGTCTCTTATGTATGTCATTTTGGTGTCATGACCTGATCTAGCAGCTACAATGGAATCATTTGCAATTAGAGTTATCCATTGTTCAATGGCTAATACTGGCATTGGACAGGGAGATTTGCAGGTTGTTTCTAGACACCTACAGGAGGTGCATCTATGCTTTAGCAGGAGTATTGCGTGTTACTCGTGGACATTGGAGCACATACAGATGAATGCACAGACTAGAGTGAGGCAGTGGGCATAGGTTGAGAGTCTCTATCTCTCACAAAGTTTGTATATACTAGTTGTGGGCTAGTTTCTTTGCCACTTATTGGCACACAACCTTTAGTGGGAGATCGTTGGGTAAAGGCAATGTGCTTGCACCTAGCGACTAGTTAGTGTTTGGCCGCCCACATGCACTCATACCTTATTCTTTATATACATATGAATAAGCGGCTCACTCACTTAGTTTATACAGAGTGAAGCTCCACCCACATTGTGTGTGTCTCTCTTCCCTTCCCACTCTCTCGTGTCTTGTCTATGCTCTTGCACCCAGATCCCCAACAGACTCCTACAATTTTCCAAAGAAGAGCAAGACACGCACGTCCCCGATGTAGTCTTGCGTGTTGATGTATCCAAAACACTCAATGTGGATGTCGGTCCAAACGTCAATGTTGCAAAAGGTCCAAAAGCCCAAAAGGTTTGAGCATACTGTCACTGCCTGTCTATAAACTGTGAAAAGAATGCTGCCGCATGACTCGTTGTCTCTAAAGGCCATGGCTGCAAAACTAATTCAAAACGCCACATATACAAATTGTTAAAACAAAATCTCACATGACAAGAATTAAAATACACTAAGCAATACATACAATCAAAGAACAATTTCGTACTATCAAATAAGAATCATATTTCATTTATCATGAGTTTCATTATTTGGGATTGATTAATAAGAATCTCTATCTAATCTCTCATCTTCTATGAGAGTTGCAGTGCCAAAAATATCTATCTCAATCTAAACTTTTGCATCTTGATCATCAAATTGTAAATCAAAGTCCACTAACTCTGCCTCTTCCCCTCTTTTGTAGGGACAAATATTTGCTTGCCACTGGCACTGAGTTCAACTTCAAACTCTTTATCCACATCATCATGCATCCCTTGCTCATCACGTGTCTCTTTGTTCTCAATGTCAAGCCCTTCACACACTTGTTTGCTTCATGCAACAACTTGCACAACAAAAAGCGAGAATGGTTTACTCAAATCATCCATATCTTTTTTGACTAATAGTGGATTTGTGATAAAAACAACCTATTCACAATGCTATGGAAGTACAAATGTGTCACGATCATCTATCCACACTTGTCTAGAATTCACTTATCATTACGCATAATTATGTTGGGACTGTTGGTGACATACTTGAACCACTTTACATCAAAGATAAAAATATCAAACTTTCAAAAGATGATCTTTAAGATGTCTTTCATGATGTGGCCAAAGTATTCAAGTTGATCTGTGCATTGTCATCTCTGGCACTACTATGAATTTGTTGGACAAAATTTGCTTTGACTCCATTGTTGAAAGTGACTCTTTGTTTGTCTATTTTTTGCAATCAAAAATGTTGTCCATGCAACTAATGCTCCATATTTGTGATATTAAATGCAGCTAATTCAACATTATTGTATAAACTAATATGCGACAGAAGCTTTTTGGCAGCATGTCGAGTTGGAGCCATGTGATTGCCTTTCAGTAAAATTTGCACATTGAGCAACCCGTCAATATCTCTTAAGTACCCTAAGCAAGAAATACGTCAGAGAATTTAATTACTTCAAGCAATCTTAGTGGATTTAATTAGCAAACTAAAGATCAATCCTTTAAGAGAACTCTTTTGAGGAGACTTGTAGGTTGTGCATGGCTGAGTTCATAGCATCATTCACACAAAACAACTTAAAAGTAAAGCAACATAACACAAAAGAAATTATAAATTAAAACCAACAACTTCTATAGGACCGGGTTTGGTTGGAGCTGACGATCCCCCCCTTCAAAAGCAATTGTATTATAATTCTATCAAAGTGAGAGTTTCAATTACAATACAAATTTGTGCTCTTGTAGAGCTTCTTTACTTGTATGGATAACACACAAATGAGCCCCAAATCTGACAATAAATTGTGCTACTCTATTTCCCAAGCCCTAAACACCCCAGCGAGGAAAACAACTGCGAGGAAAGAGAGAGATGAGGGTGATAAGAAGTATTTCTAAAGCATGAGCAAGATTAAATTAGTACACTTTCTCTATGAACAAGCTTTAAGAGTAGCTAGAATAATAGAGAAGGAGAGAGAAAGCTTTCATCCACTCACTCGCTTGAATTTGCATACATAGTCAAGTTCTTGAGCAAGGAGGTTACCTCTTGAGCTCGCATGTGAGAAAGGGAGAGCGATCTTGGCCACACACATGTGCAATAGAGGGAGTGCTAAGAAGCCCAAATCCCACAAGCTCCTCCATTTTTGGTCCACTTTCCACGTGCTCCCACTTACTTGAGTCCCAAAATGGGTGTCTCGTGCATGGATCAATCAAAAGAAAGAGGTTAAAGGCAAGTTGGTGCATGCTTGGACACTTGGAAACCTTTCCCCACTTGCAAAACTTGTGCCCTCCTCTTCATTAGACTCAAGTCTAACCTAGATACACACTTTCTCTTTACCAATTAAGCACATGTGAGCTAATTAAGACATGTGTCCTAGTCAATTTGACCAAGGGGACTAGAGTAAACTTACTAACGGCTTTTCCCTTCATTAATTAATGACCATAGTCCTACAATAAATTGGATAACTCATGTGCAAGGCCTTTGCACTATTCTTTGGAGGCTTATGAAGCTGTCCTGACCTAGAGTCAACTTGCTAATTTAGGACTTGCTAAATTAGGATAAATTTTGAAAACCTTTGAATTCACCCTTGAGCTTCTAGATCCATCACCTCTTGTGCAAACCCTTTTGCACAACCTTTAGAGATGCCCTAACCTGGTCCCAAAACTTGCTAAATTTTGTGTCCCCTTGCCCCTTGGGAGAGCATGGGCTCTTGATGAGGTGCACACACCTTACCCATCCCCCACACTTGTAGGGCTCGCCCCTTTCTTTGTAGCTAGTATGGATAAGCAGGCCCCCTGCTTAAGCACAACCCTTGCTTACCTAGACCTTAGAACTACAAAAGGTAAAATTAAATCCCCTTGCTCAAGGCTTTTAGCACTAAACTTTGGAGGCTTTTAAAGCTTCGTTAAGTGCCCATTGCCCTTTATTAAGCTGTCTCCATTATGGACCCGTACTGAGATGCTATCATCTCACATTGTGGTCCCATGATGAGATAACTTTAAAGCACTTATGGCACCTAGCTCTTTAATAGATTATCTCCCATTTGGCCTTAGATAGAGATTACCTTATCTCTCATTTAGGCCCAATCTAGAGATATACCTATAAGCACATATCTATATTCTAACTCCTGTTTCCCTTTTATCTCCCCATATTAAATGATCAGTTTAACATGAGGAAATCATTTGGTAAAGTTAGATATTAGATTTTATGACATTACCTCTCTTGAAATCATAGTCGTCCTCGTCTATGAGGTAAGGAGAGTAAAGCATACTCATTAGTTCATTTATCTTAGCAGATATAGGATCCCTTTTTACCCTACGACATCATTCCAGAGTGGATAACTAGTCCACTTGGTGCTTGAGAGACACTGTCTGCCGCAAGCATGTCTGCTCTTTAGTCCATATCATACTTCCAAAGTAGAGTGACAAGCTCTACTTGGTGTTTGAGAGACGTCGTCTCTTCGACCATGATCCTAAGAATGCATACTCTTAAAAATTTGTGCACAATAACAAAAGAAAAGAGAGAGTCTTATAAGACAAAAGCTTTGTACATTAACATTTTCATTGACATTTTACATTTGCTTACTCTAATGAGTCATTGTAAGCATTGACAAGGTGTAAACTATCCTTAAGCTAGGTTCCTTGCATCCATCTAGCATCTTCAAAAGGATAATTTTTAAACTTAATAAGGTACCGTCGGATAATCTTACCATGTCTGAATACCTTGTCCTCATATCGTAGCACAGACTCTGGTTGAATCACTTCTTCCTGGCCTTCAACTTCAGGAGGGTCTTCCGTTATGGCCTCTTTTGGTGGCTCTCCTTTGTAAGGCTTTAGTAGGCTCACATGAAATGCATTGTGTATGAGCCAATGATTGGGCAATTTCAAATGACAAGCCATCTCATTGATTGGCTTAAGAATTTGAAATGGACCATAGTACCTTTTTCCCAATTTTCCATAGTACTTTTGATGTCCCGTTGGATTTTTGCCCGTAGTGTGCCTTAATCGAGCCTTAGGAAACTTCAATAAGACCCAATCATTCTCCTTAGCAGCAACCTTTTGCTTTTGCTATGCAATGGATATAGCCTCTTTAATCTTTTGAAAATATTCTTTTAAATCTTGGCTATATTCATCGGCGGCGAAGATCTTCCCGTGTACCTTAAGTATCAAGGGACTTTTAGGTCTTCCCTCAATCACCTCAAAGGGTGCTTTTCCTGTAGACGTGTGTACGGTATTGTTGTATGTGTACTCTACAAGGGGTAAGTACTTCTCCCATTGAGAGCGTGGGTCTACTTCCGTTACATAGGCTTTTAGTAGATCCAAAACCGTAAGGTTAGCTATCTCACTTTGGCCATCCGTTTGTGGGTGATAGGCCGAGGAGAAGTTCAATCTAGTACCTAGATTTTCAAATAGACCCTTCCTGAAATTACATTCTAGGATCTCTATCCGACACTATTGACGTTAGCAAGCCATGATACTTGAATATTTGAGAGATAAAGAGGGTTGCCATTTGATGGGCCTTAATAGTCTTTTTGATAGGTATAAAATGGGCTTGTTTACTAAACCTGTCGACTATTGTCCATGTTCCTGTATTCCCTTTGATAGACTTGGGCAATCCAAAGATAAAATCCATGGATATGCTCTCCCAAGGTGAATCAGGGATTGGAAATGGCTGAAGCAAGCCAGGTTGCTTCCCTCTATCATACTTTGTCTTTTGGCATACTACACATTTTGAGACATAGTCTTGTATATCTCCTTTCATAGTAGGCCAATAGAAGTATGTTTCTATTGCTCTCATTATAGTTTGAATCCCTCTATGCCCCGCATATGGTGGAGCATTTGATTCAAGCATTACCTTCTCATGGAGAGAGCGTGTAATGCATAGCCTATTTCCATGGAGAAGATAACCATCCTGCAAGGTGAATGGTTCCTCATTCTTCCCTAATGCAATGGATGAGATTACATCCTTGAAATCGGGATCAATAGCATACTCATCTATCATTGAAGATAGATCATTGTGAGTGGCTATTGAAACCGCATTAACCTTTGACCGTCTTGAAAGTGCATCGGCCACTTGGTTGTGCTTGCCAGCAATATGAGCAATATGAAAATTAAATCTTGAAAGGAAATTTGCCCACCTCATTTGCTTTTCGGAAATCTTGGTTTGTGTCATGAAATACTTGAGGCTTTGATGATCCGTTCGTAAAATGAATGGAGTCCCCAAGAGATAATGTTTCCATGAGTCTAGGGCATGAAGAACAGCTAGTAGTTCTTTCTCATATATGCCGCTCATCTGAGTTGAGTCTACGACTCTCATATGCTATGGCATGCCCTTCTTGAAGAAATACGGCTCCAAGGCAATCACCACAAGCATCACATTGGACCTCAAATGGCTTGGAGAGATCCGGTAGTGCAAGAACGGGTTGAGAGATAAGCTTTTATTTTAATGTATTGAAAGCTTGCTGTCTCTTCTCAGTCCACACATACTTAACGTTCTTCTCGGTTAAGTCATGGAATGGACCCGCAATTAGAGAGAACTTTTCTATGAAGCGTCTATAGTATGCACACATACCAATGAAGCTTCTTACTTCATGCAAATTCCTTGGATTAGGCCAATCTTTTATTACCTCTAACTTGGCTGTATCCATACGGATTCCATTCTTAGAGATAATATGACCTAAGTATTGAATTTCTTGCAAGAAAAATTCACTCTTCTTTTGATTAACATAAAGCTTATTATCTCTCAATGCTTGAAAGATTACGTTTAGATGCTCTTTGTGCTCCTCAATGGTCTTGGAGTAGATGATTCCATCATCGAAGAAGACTCCAGTGAAGTTGCGGTGAGGTCGGAAGATCCTCTCCATCATACGATTAAAAGTAGCTGGAGCATTTGTTACCAAAAGGCATAACATGGTATTCATAAAGACCAAAAGCTATACGAAATGCCGTCTTTACTATGTCTTCATCAACTATTCTTATTTGATGATAGCCACTTTTAAGGTCTATCCTAATAAAGTAGGTAGAGCCTTGTAGCTTATCAAATAGATCCTCTACTCTGGGCACAGGGAATCTATTCTTGATGGTAATCCTATTTAGTGCTCTATAGTTGACACACATACGATATGTGCCGTCTTTCTTTTGCACTAATAGAACTGGTGAGGAAAATGGAGAGGAGCTAGGCCTCACCATTCCTTTCTCTACCAATTCATTTACTTGCCTCATAATCTCCTCTTGCTGAGCCTGAGAGACTCTATAAGGAGGTTTATTAGGCGCTGAGCTTCCTGGAATAAGCTCAATCATATGGTCATCATCCCCTCTTTTTGGAGGTAGCTCACTAGGGATGTCATCTATGAACACATCTTGGAATTGATTTAAGAAATTAGACAACTCTAAGTCTTCTTGCATTCCACTTTTATTAACTTGTGTTTCATTAACACTATCTAAAGAGTCTTTAACAAAAATCATGTACGCGGAAATAGAACTCTTTATTGACTTATCAAAAGCTTGATCATTTACAAGGGGTATAGTACTACCCGACTTCTGTGCATTTATATACATATCCTTTTCCCTGAACTTGAAGGAGATTTTCCTTTCAGGGAATTTGATAGAGGCGGCTAGGCGGTCAAACCATGATGCCCCTAAAATGACATCTTCATGCTTGAGAGGAGAGATGAAAAAGTTCTCTTTGTCCACATAACCTTGGATGTGGATCCTTAACTTCCCAATCAAGGGAGTGACAGACACATCTTGACCAATGAAGGCCCCATCCGCCTTCATTGCATCTCCCATCTCAAAGTCTTGGACTCCTAGCTTAGTAGCCAGCTCAAGAGAGATAAAATTATGAGTTGAGCCAGGGTCAAAGAGTATGAAGGCATCATGCTCTCTCACTTTCCCCCATGCATAGGAGAGAGGAGAGCCTTTGCAATGAACATCCTCTTTTGGAGCTTCAACCATAGAAGCTCTAGGTTGTTCATTGCGTGTGTTTCTTTGAGGACAAGAGCGATAGGAGTGCCCTTGCTCTCCACACTTAAATCACTTATTTTCTTTACGATAGCGTTCAAGCTCTTCAGGAGTGAGCTTGTTTTTACCTTTGAAAACTCCCTTCTCTTTGGCCTTGTTGTTGTTGGAGTTTCCTTTGGAAGAACTTTGAGAGAGATTCTTCCCTTTGTACTCCTGCTTGTCCTTTGCTTCCATGGGCTTAAGATTCCTCTTAGCCCCTTGGTGGAAGTTTACTTTTGCGGCTACCATAGTGTGATGTATAACCGCTGAAATTGATTTAGGCCTTTGGGAGTTCACATATCCATTCATGTCCTCTGGAAGCCCCGCACAAAATTGATGCTTTTGCTCCTCAAAGTCTATCTTTTTGTAGACAGTGGCTTTGAGATGCAAATCCCAAAACTTGTCTACATACTTGTAGATAGACTCATAAGGAGAGAGCTTTAGGCTTCTCCATTCAGTGAGGACCTTGTCCTTAGCATCACTTGCCAAGAATTTCTTCATAATGGAGGCTCTTAAAGACTTCCATGACTTCGATGCTTCTCCATTAGCCCGTAGGCTAGCCCACCATTGCCTGGTGGACTTTTGAAAATGCATAGCTACATGACGTAGCTTTGATGACTCCGTGAATCCTTCATCTCCAAAAGCGGCATCAAATTGTTGAATGAAGGCTAGCACCTTGTCTGTGGCACCAAAAGTACCATCATAGGTGAGTAAAGAGATGTTCTTTCCTCCCTCCTTGAATTTCTTTAGCTTTTTAGACCTCTTCCGAGCAGCATATGACCTTCGATGTCCTCTCCTTTGTATTTCTGGAGAAGAGTACCCGCTACTTTCATCCGAAGAGGAAGAGGATGATGAGGAGGGAGATGAGGGTGACCTCTTTCTCTCCTTCTTCTTCTTGGAAGTCTTCTCTTCTCTTTTGGACTCACGACGGTGAGGACTATGAGGAGATCTCTTCCGCTTCGTGGGAGTGGGAGACCTTTGAGCTCTCCTTCTTCTTGGAGCTACATTCTCCATAGATTCATCTTGAGACTCGCTCTCTTCTCTCTCCTTTGAAGGTGACCCTTCATGCTGATCATGGACCTTCTTCTTGGATGATAGCCTTCCTTCAAGGAGTTGTTTGAGCTCTTGATAAGGATTCTCCATTCCTTTTTCCATAGAGAGTCTTCTTTTGGAGGTTTCACCATGAGACCTCTCAGGACCTCTCTCTTGTTGGAAAGGTGGAAGAATACCATAAGCATGGAGTTGTTGTTGCACCTCGCCATGAAGAGCAGGGTTACCCATGGCTTGCTGAAGCCTAGTAACCAAGTAATTTACCAACATAGGAGTGTCATCATTAGCTTCTTCATGAGAAAAATCAAAGTCATCTATACTCATCTTATTCTCTTTATTACTCTCAGCCATGTTAACTAGTTTTATGTGTGTGCTTAATTTATGCTTTAGATAACTCAAAGCCTTAGTTGCTACTCCTCTTAGCTCTTGAAAATCAGCACTTAAGCATCTACACCCGCGGCTCGAATTAAGTTAATTATAGAGAATAGAGGAGTAGGTTTAACATTGCGGATTTGCCAAGGGATAGCTCCTTTCGGACTTCTTGTAGCTCAATAATGGTAAAGCCAAAAGCGAGTCTCGTAAGACCCCATTATTAAGTCTAAAGCTCCCGAGGTGTGCACCATACTCACAAAGTGGGCTTGGCAAAACCGATAATAGATCTTATTTCCACTTACTCTATATAATTAACAAAACTGACCATTCATAGGCTACTTAAGGACCTCTCTTCTTAAGCAAGAAAAGAGAAACCTAATCCTCTAATACCAATGTAATGAAAATTAGCCTTTATCTTGAATTATAGCGGAAAGAGAATAACTTTGAAAGCATTTCCTTGAGCATTCCTTGTGTGTAGATGAAAAAGAGATAGAGAGAGTGCTTGGATGGAGAGAGCAACACTAACACATCATTACATTAACATGGCATGAATAATACTTATTAAAGAGAGTAAGAGTTTAGAGAAATTGACACCAATAGAGGACCGGATTAGTTGGATCCGGTCCCCCCTCCAATAGGCATTTGTATTATAGGTTCTCCGATGGTGGGAGACTTGATTACAATACAATTACTGTGTTCATTGAGCACTTCTTGACGGGATGAAGATGGAAAGATTCACCCTTCAAGCTTTAGCATAACAACAACACAAAACATGATTATCATGAACTTGAAAAGAAGCCCAGCCTGAATCCCAAGACCTCAAACACCATGAAAGGTGAGGAGAGCTGGCAGGGAGTGAGGAAGGAGAGAGAATTAGAAGTATCTCTATGAGAAAGCAATACCCCCTTGCACATAATCACTCATAAGCTTGTAGCATAGCTAGATTAGCATAATGGAGATTAGAGAGATTAATAAGCAAGCATTAGCATGACTCTTGTGTGGATTTTCATCCATAGCCAAGAGCTTGTTGTAGTAGGCACTCAACTTCTCAAGCTTGGAGAAGGAGATGGAGTTCTTGCTTCTCAAGAGTATGAGAGAGAATGAGAATGAGAGAGGGAGAATGGCTCGTGGGAGTTTCACGAGAGAGGGAGAGAGAGGCTTGGTCGACCCACACTTTTAGGCATGCATGCTTTCCCATTGGGCCGTGTAGCCCTCTAGCCAATGAGAGCTTGGCTCCCCTTGGGGCAATGTAGGTAGCCTCTTGACAAGTGTCCTTCTTTCCCTATGTGAGACTAAGCAAGCACCCCCCTTTCTTAAGCACAACCCCTGCTTGTTGGGCAAGCTGCCTCTACACCTGACATGTGTCCCCTTGCCCCTTGGGAGAGCATGGGCTCTTGATGAGGTGCACACACCTTACCCATCCCCCCCACTTGTAGGGCTCACCCCCTCCTTTGTAGCTAGTTATTAATTATGGATAAGCATGCCCCCTGCTTAAGCACAGCCCTTGCTTACTTAGACCTTAGAACTACAAAAGGTAAAATTAAATCCCCTTGCTCAAGGCTTTTAGCACTAACCTTTGGAGGCTTTAATGAAGAAAACCCTAAGGTCTTTTAAAGCTTCATTAAGTGCCCATTGCCCTTTATTAAGCTGTCTCCATTATGGCCGACCGGTACTGAGATGCTATCATCTCATATTGTGGTCCCATGATGAGATAAGTTTAAAGCACTTATGGCACCTAGCTCTTTAATATATTATCTCCCATTTGGCCTTAGATAGAGATTACCTTATCTCTCATTTAGGCCCAGTCTAGAGATATACCTATAAGCACATATCTATATTCTAACTCCTGTTTCCCTTTTATCTCCCCATATTAAATGATCAGTTTAACATGAGGAAATCATTTGGTAAAGTTAGATATTAGATTTTATGACACTCTTATAATTGTTGTAGTTAACCCACTTTGTTTTGTACCTTTGGTCAAAAATACGATCCTCCCTTGACCCGTATCTTTAACCAAGGTGAATCATTTACCAATTATCCTTCCTCTTTGATAGACTTCTACCCTTTGGCCCCAAGCCTTGGCCAAATTAAATCTTTAAGCATTAATTAATTTCACTTGTTCTCTTTTTATTTTTCCTAAACTTAAGTGACCAATTTAAGATGGAAAGTACTTTTAGAATGTTAGGAATTGATTTTCATGACATTACCTCTCCCTTAAAAGCATAGTTATCCTTGAGTGGAGTAGGAAAATAAATCCATATTTAGTCCTCCTTACTTTGGGTAGAGGATCCCTTTTTACCCGTCAACATTCTTCCACAGTGGTGACTAAATCCACTAGGTGCTTAGAAGACTTAGCTGACGCAAGCATGTCTTAACTTAGCACTAACAACTTCCATAGTAGCTTGGCAAAGTCTTCTTGGTGCTTGAGAGATTGTGCTACCACCACCACAAGCATGTCTTAACTTAGCCAATAATTAACTTCCATAGTAGATTGGCAAAGTCTACTTGGTGCTTGAGAGAAACATGTATGCCACTTCGAGCATGATCATAGTATGCATACACTAAACATTTATGAACACTTACAAGAAATTTAAAAGTCAACATAAGACAAAAATTCTTTAGTCATACCTATTCTTACCTTTGACATGAGTCATTGTAAGCATTTACAAGGTTTGTATTATCCTTTAGCTGGATGTCTTGCATCTGCTTTGCATCTTCAAAAGGATAGTTCTTAAACTTAACAAGATATTGACGGACAATTTTACCACTTGTAAAACCTTGTCCTCATGTTGTAGAATGCTTTCAAGCGGTATGATCTCTTCTTGGCTTTCAAACTTGGGTGGATCTTCAATTATGGGTTCTTTGGGTGGCTTGCCCTTGTAAGGTTTTAGGAGGCACACATAGAATGTGTTGTAAATGACCATGTACTTGGGAGCCTTAGCTTGTAAGCCATTTCATTGATTGGCTTAATGATTTGAAATGGGCCATAATATAGTTTTGCTAACTTAGCATAATAATTTGGGTGTCCTTGATTTCCCTTGCCTGTGGTATGACTTAAGCGTGCTTTGGGAAACTTGAGCAATACCCAATCATTCTCCTTAAAGGTTAAAGATTGTCTATGCTTATCAACAACATCCTTTTGCTTTTGTTGCAAGATGGAGAAAGTTTTTTGAATCTTTTGAGAAGATTCTTTAAGGTTTCAGCTATACTCATTAGCAACAAATATCTTCCCAAGCGGCTTGAGTACTATTAGAAAAAAGATCTCGATCATAAAGAAGAACTTGACCATCCAAGTGGATAGCTCAAGCAAACATACTCCTTTGCATATTTCTCTCTAACACCTTTCTTGGTGGGCCAAAAAGAGAACATAGTGAAAGCATCTAAGTTGGAGACAAAATAATTTGTTGCGTTGGAAAATATCAATGTACAATATTTATTAGCCAAAAAAGTTTTGAAATTGTTTTTTTGGCCATACTAACAATTTTGTGAGTGGAACTATATTAACTTAGTGTACGTATTTAAACCTTAAAGATTCTCGATCAAAGCACGATGTGTCACGAATGTATGCCATCGCACCTTGTTCCCTAAGGCCAAAAATAGATGTCCATCATATATGGGCTTGAAGATAGGTGCTCCTTCTTACATTAACACTCCCAAGGAGCAAGCTCCATGATTTCATCACTTGCTAAGGTAGCATTTAGCAACAAGGTGTTCCACGGAGAAAGGCAATGCTCTCTCTCTCTCTCTTTCTCTCTCTCTCTCTCTCTCTCTCTCTCTCTCTCTATATATATATATATATATATATTTATATTATGTGTGTGTATGTTTACATACACACATACACACACATAATATGTGAATATGTGTGTGTATGTGTGTATGTTTATATATATATATATTATATTATATATATATATATATATAAACACATACATACATACATACACACACACGCGCACACACACACACATTATATATAAATATATACATATATATATATATATATTTATATATAATGTGTGTGTGTGTGTGTGTAGAGAGAGAGAGAGCACTCATGAATGAAAACAACTTGTTTACATGCATGCAAGAAGGGAAGGAGCCCGTGCTCATATAAAAGTAGTAAACAATCAGAATGCATTTGTTAAGTTTTCATTTTTGCTAGGAGCCACCCAATCCGTACAATCTTGAAAACTGGCTTTCCAAGGAGCGTCTTTGTACATGAGCCTATGTAGTAATTCTTTTTGGGTTGATTAATACTAACAATTCACTTTATGTGAGTATTGCTATTAAAAAAAAAGAGTTTTCATTTTTGCTTGCAGGTTAAAGTTTTGCAATTCGAAAAATCACAAATTTTTACGCCGTCTTAATAATTTTCCAAAAGAAACTACAGTAGTTCAACTTATCTCTATCCCTTTGAGAAAAATCTGCTTTGAAAACACTTTGAAAAGAAGCAACTTGTTGATACAAAATTTGTTGAAGAGAGTTGCACAATTGCCATGCCTTCCTCTGGGCAGTGTCAAAAATCAAATACAAAAAGTAATGAATAACTGAAATCAAATACAAATTGTAATGAAAAAATTAATTAATCACATGTCAAAAGAAAAGTACAGAAAGGAGAGGGTTGAAAGCTAGAGAAAAATAATAAAGTACAAAATAATAAAATGAGTAAAATTCAAAGCAATGAGAAACAGAAAATTAAAAAAAATGGCGGAGGCTAGTGAGGGGAAATAGATAAAGTACAAGATAACAAGAGGCTTATGGGCCATGGCGGCAGCTCTGCTCATGTGCTTATTCGGGGGAAGAAGCGCAGGATCCATGAAAGCCAGTCATAATCATGGTGCAGAAGGCTTCTGTGAAAATGGTGCCAATAGAGGAACGTGTACAGGAATGCCACAAGCAAGCTGCCCCCATACACAAGCGCGCTTACGAACACCATGGGGAAGCTCATGCTATCCACGTTCACCGGCCCAAAGCACGCTATCATCGTCAGTAGAAATGCCAACAGCGTCTGCCCGACAAAGAACATGAGCGCCGCCGTCGCACACACCTTCATGTCTAGCTTCACATAGTGATATGCATAGTACAGTGAAGGCCCAGCCACGCACACATCAGCATCCCCTTGAACTTCACTCCTGTCCTCCCAAAATGCCTGTTCGGATTTGCCTGCTCCCGCCTTTGCCGAAACCAATCGAATTGCTTCCTGTTGAGACGCAGCAGCAGCGGCCGTTGGTATATCCCGTTCGCATACAACGCCTGCATGGATCCCCAGCTGAATTGTGACAATTATGCACAGAAATGTGCCAATGGCTTCCACTGGGCTGATGCCGAGGTGATGTATGAGTCGCTGGAATACGGCGAGTGTGTACCCAATGGCTTGCACCGCTGTTATCAGACTTTGGAACCACTTCTTAGAAGCTGGCAGAAAGCTGAGCTCTCTGGATCTTGGCACAAGGTCCAAGCTTAAGAGCACTAGCCTGTCGCGTGCGCACTGCCCGTCAGAGAGAGGCGACGTGTCGGGGAGCTGTATGCACACCATGCGACCTTCCCCATCATCATCATCAATTACATTGCTACCAGGCATTGCAGCCCTAGCTTCTTCAACACCATTAATGTTTGCTTGCGGCGGCAGCGACATTGCATCGACTGCGGCAGGACGAAGCGCCAATGGGCACACTTCCAATAGCTCGTTCATCTGGTTTTCTTGCACATCTGTATTCACTAGCCGGTAATTGTTTCGTTCCAGCACTTCATCGAGCTGCTGACTGCATTCTATGGCAGTTTCTGGGAATTGAATGTAGATGGGACATAATGTGATGATGGAAATGGTGTCATGGTCAGGATATCTTTCTCTGCCTGTTTCTTGGAGGAGGCTCTTTCAACAGACGATACTTGCAAAGCTAGCACAAGGAACTTTGGACATGTTACCATATAGCAACACCCATTGCGTTTTGTGTACTTTTTAGATAGAACTAGAAACTTTAGAGCTTTTTTCTAGATGGATCTAGCAAAATTGTTATTTTACAGAATTTCCTATATGGTGAGTTGTAGTTTGCTACATGGAACTAGCAAATTCAAAGTGCCTCTAGATTTTCTAAATGGTAAGTATGTGGAGTTGCTAGATCCAAGTAGGAAATTCCAAATTTTTTATATGGTAAGTTAGTAATTGCTAGATGAAACCAGAAATTTATAAGGTCCGTTGGGTTTCCTATATGGTAAGTTTGTAGAGTTGCTAGCTACAAAGAGAAAAATTCTGAGTTTCTATATGGTAAGTTAAGAATTGCTCGATGGGACAAGCAATCTCAAGGTGCCTCTAGAGTTTTGTTATAGTAGCTATGTGGTTACTAGTTAGAGCCTAGCAAATCCTAGGTCCAACACAATTACTAAATAGCAAGTATACAAGTTCACACTTAGAACATGGTAACTATCTACTGCTAAGCATTTACAATGAAAATCTAAGATTAGAATTGGTTTCATATACATTTCTTCTGATAGTCTGTTTGTTAACAAAAGCACAACATTTTGTACATTTTATCATGTAGGAAATTATATTCTTTCTCATTGTATTTGATAGAGTGCTTAACATCATGAGCTTCTAGTGAACATGCACAAATATCTAGTTAGGTGAAGTTGCAAAAAGGGGAACGATAGGCCCTTCGGGCATGTTTAGAGTAGTGTATTAAGGAAACTCAAATGTGGCTTGATAGTGTATGGCTCCATGTCTTGAAACTATGGCTTAATGTACTGAAGAAAGCAAGTCAATTGCAGTGAGAGGGTTATGAAGCTTTAAGGCATCCATCTGCATGTGTTGTGATGCAAGGTTTCTTGCAAACCATAATTTACATTACACTTGCCATATAGTCGAAATCGTTCATGATATTGCGAGCACTTTTTAACTATTTTTGGACTAGGCTCTAACACAAGCAATTCTAACCGCTTTATTTCTACAGAGTTAATTCAGCTTTTGACATCAGCTTTTATCTTCTTTTGTGTTTATTTATGTTACAATGTATTGCCTTTGCAGGACCAAGGTGTTGATAGAGGGATTAAGCTCTAGAATAAAACATAACAACTTGTCATGCCTTCCTTAGCTCTACATGCCATCACCCTCAACATAATCGCATGTGCCATATTATGCTACAAGAAATATTAGCACTCTTTGAGCAACACCGCTTGGTTGAAGCTACTTGCCAAAGTTTGGCAAGTATAATAACGAGCTCAAGGCCAACTTCTTCTTTGAGTCCTGCATAAACTTCATCCAAGCCTAAGTAATAGCATGAGTGATTGTCAACAAAAAAACCCTTTTGGTTTCAAGTTTTACACTATTTTCAAATTTCTAGCAATTGTCCATGCAAGCTTCTTTTGATGGACTAGCTTTGTTACCTATTTCAATGCTTCACTATATTACAAACTCCACCATAGTACTCTTTCCACACAAGCTAGAGCTCAATGATGTAGCTTTTCTTGAACCAAATATTCTAGCTATTCCAATAAACTACCTCGATCTCCAATAGCATGTTCTCTCTTATAGAAGCTTTCAACAAAATTCCTTGGCATGTCATGCATAATGACTTTACAACATAGTGAGCTTCTAGAAGACACACCACATATCTAGCTAAGTGGGTTGATGTCCTGATTCCTCACACCATATACTTACATATGTGCATTTTGAGGGTAGGAAATTACACCGATCTTATGCAACAAAATCACCTATTTGCATACATCTTGACCAAAATGAGAATATATCCTTATGCAAGTTTACTTGTATTTTGATTGCTGGTTGCTATTTTTTTACTCTTTCACTTCTTCAAATTCCATCTCCTCTCTTCAACTGTTTCACACTTAAAAGCTCAATTCTAGGACCTGATGCATGAAGTATATCAAAAGCAATCAATATATCAAAAGCTTATGATGCCCAGGTTAACTTTTTCTATTCATGAAAATATCCTACGATGGACTTACATGTTGATCGTTCTTCACCATTAAGTGGCACTCACCATGCTTATGTGTCATGCACCCTTAAAAGCCCACACAATTTGCAAAGTTTGAATTAAATTATGCAACTTAATGTTGTGGCTATAGATTTCAATGTATAATGAGTATTGTCACATACATGAGAGAGAGCAAGATCATTGTTCACATGTGTGTGTGTGTGTGTGTGTGTGTGATAGATAGATAGATAGATAGAGAGAGAGAGAGAGAGAGAGAGAGAAATGAAATGAAAATGAAATGTTATATTAACGTCTTCAAAAGGCCAAAGTGACCTATGAGACCAAAATGTTACAATGTGGTGGATCTGATACAAAGTCAGAGTAAAAAGATGACAAAAATGAAATGACAAATGTCACAATAAAATACCATGGAATCCTAAACTACTAGGTGTGAACTAAGCAGCTAGCTAGGATAGCTAGATCACAAGAGATCCAGCATCGGTCGCTAGCGGATCTCATCAATCTCCTCCATGGTCAGTAGTCTGACCGGGCATCGTGCATGTCGAGCCAAAGTGATCCGAATCCTCTGATGCAGCGTCTGCCGATGCTGTGTAGTCCTCCACAGTCATGGGCATCTGGATCTCCCCAGCTCAATCGCTCGATCGAACAGTGTGCCTCTGGTGTGAGACGATGAACTGTGCTGTGGTAGTAACTCCTCCGGGTGTCCAGTGGCAGCTCTAAAGAAATCTATGATCTGTCTCTGAGACTGGCTAGCCTCTCCTCTCATCAAGCTCTCTCTGTGTCTGTGTAGCTCGAGAAAAAACAAACCCAAGCATCTCTGATCCTCGTACTACATGACTCTGGAGAATGGTCCAGAGCCCTCTCTGAACAAGCAATGGAAGCGGCCTCATATCTCGTAGTAGTCGGGGTAGTGGCATGTGTAGTGCAACTCTATCTCAGGCTCGATGTCACACAGGGGGCATGTCCTGGCCTCTGCTGGTACTCCGTTGTATCTCCCAGTCTCGATCCGCCAGCTGGTGTGAAGATGTGTGTATCTGGTCGATAGCACATCGTATCCCATGAGACAAGTGGGTGTCCATGTATCTGGGCCTCCTCACAAAACCATCAACCGTTGTGGGCGGGATGAAAACACACACAGCGCCTCTATAACGACCCGATACACACTCTTGGGAAGATACACACACACACTATGGGGCACCACTCGGCTTACACAACACACCTGGCCGAGACAAAGAACACACCTCTGGAGTGAGAGGAGAGAGACTATCCACTTGCCCACTCCACACAGACACACACACACACACACACCCAAAAAACTCAGCTCAAAAGAGGAGAATTTCTGATGTTTAGATACAAATGAGCTTGGGCCAACACCAATGGGGCAAACAGCTCACACAATATGGGTAAAATAAGCTAGATACAATCACAAACTGGAGCAGAAACTTCGCTCATAAGAGAAACTTACACAGAAAAACAGCAGGAAAAGAGTGAGGAATTTGGCAAAATGGACAGCGCCATCGCGTCTAGAACGGCCCAAAACCCCAGTCTACAATGTCAAAGTGCTCAAATCCGACCTCGGATGAGCAGTTTACGGCCAAAACAGGCTCCAAAATGAGCAAAAACACAGCTGCGGCTGTTCCTCCTCTCTTCTCCACGTTTTTTTCTGGTCTTCTCTCTGTTTTTTCAGTTCCCACACTTAGCTTTATTACTTGGGCACCCTTGGCCTTTTAGATGACCTCAAACGGACCCCGAACAGGCAAAAAACTGACCTCGCAGTGCATAGTTGTCACCTTTTTGCATCATCCGCACACCTGGCACTCAGCTTTTTGCCAATAATGCATCTCTCCACCACGTGAAGTGGCCCCAAAAAGTGATCCTAATGATGACCTTTCTGCGTAACTCTCACAAGAAAACACCCACGTTGTGTCCGTCTTCATCTGCGTGCAAATATTGACCTCGTTCGCCCTCTTGACGCCACTAGATGCCATCTGACGCACCTGCTGACCTCATGTCGTCGACCCGCGGATAGCTTCCTCGAGAAGTTTTACACGCTACCAACTCCTACTTATTGTAGAAAAAACACACTAGTACTGATAATAGTGAAAATTGCTGCACTATGTACATGCT
The DNA here is from genome assembly GCF_014529385.1 of Adiantum capillus-veneris. Taxonomy (NCBI): domain Eukaryota; kingdom Viridiplantae; phylum Streptophyta; class Polypodiopsida; order Polypodiales; family Pteridaceae; genus Adiantum; species Adiantum capillus-veneris. The sequence goes on along the minus strand of NC_140942.1, from coordinate 115,972,958 downwards.
GTCCTACCTGTACACATGTGGGCCCCACGTAACCACCTAGCTCTGGAAAATGGGCAATTCTTTATTTGATGCACCATGCATGTATATGTACATATGCGCAATCCCTTGCTCCAAAAAACTCCTGACATAATTTGCCCACCCCCTAGCCTGCTAGAGCATTCATGCTCAGCAGCAGCAACACTAGTAGATGCTCATTCCACCTGGATCCCACACAAAAACACTTGGCATTCCTTGCATCAAAAGCTTAATCAAACTTTCACCTGGTTCCCAAGGAAAACCTGTAGAGATGCCATTTATCAACCTCCCATCAAGAAAATCATCAATTACTTTGGCATAGACCTGCATGTGCAAATATATCTCCTTCTCCATAGCTGAGAGGTCTCCACTGATCATTTGTGTCATCAATTCCCTCTTCTTTGGAAACTCAACCTTGGTTTGCATCAGCCCTTCAATCACTTCATAAGGCCCTTCACTTTCATCCTCATTCGCAAATGCAACTAAACCATCCTCCTGGATTTCTTTGTCCATAAAAAGAAATGAAACATCAGCATCCTCATCACTACTGGTAGTGCTATCACTATCCTCATCTGTCACCGTGGAAGAGTCTTCATCACTAGACTCATCCTCATCTTCATAAAGATCCTCTAATCGTTTCCTTGTGTCCATATTATAAAGCTTCTTGGTACCTGTCTTTCCATAGAGGCTAATCGTACCATGTCGCCAATCTTGAACAGCTCCCACTGCACGTAACCATGGTCTGCCCAGTATAATAGGATATGCTCCCAACCCTGCTGGCATCACATGAAAATCAACCACTGCCTTTGCATCATATGCCTCCACTTCTAAGCTCTTTACAACACCCAAGCATTTTACTTTTTGATGGTTTGCCAATCTGATCCGAAAACCTGACACCCCAGCCACTGTGAGACCCATCTTCTCAACGCATGAGTGTGTTATGACGCATATTTGGGCTCCGCCATCCACATAAACTTGTCCCAAATTTTTCCTTTTATGCCACACATCTACTATTGGACAAATGTCTGGTAGCTCGTCCATTGCCAACACCTTCACTGAACCTCTCTCTGGCTCTTTCTCCATTGGGTTAACCATCCTCTTCCACTGTCGCTTTAGTTTAGGAACCATTTCTATGAGCTGCCCAAAAGTAACATCTGCCTTCCTGCTCGTCAGATCCTCCTTCAAGTCATAGCTTAATTGCCCATCCCCTAGTGGAAAATCTGAAACATGAAACTTTCGACGAGCTCTCCTTTTCCTCTTGGCCTTGACATCCTCGCCTTCATGGCTCTTTCCTTTCTTCTTACTAGGACCTGAGGCACTTCTTCCTTCCTTATCCTCTGTGGTCCTCTTCCCAATAGGCATCACTAATGTATCCTCTAGCTTTGATGCCTTCTCCAAGGTGACTACACTTAGCACTTTTGTCTTTCCTTTTTCCTCCTGGGTCAGACCACTGGTTCCTTCGTCTCCCTTAATTTCGATGCCATAATCATTTGATCTAGTTAGCACCTGTCTTGGCAATGGATACATGTCTCCCCCCATCCTTGGTGGCTTATCACATTGCGGGCTGATGTGACCCAACTCTCCACAATTATAACATGTGGGCGTCTGCCTCCAAAACCTACTATTACTTTGTCCAGCACCATTCCTAGGTCTTTCTTCACCTCCTGGCTGATTTGCAAACCGCCCTCGACCTCGATTATTTCCCACTTGACCTAGCATGTTTAGGCTGAGATTCTTCATCAGATCAACCACTTGCCTCATGTCTTGCCTTAGGCCATCATCTTGCACTGCTGTAGTGACCACTGTTGGCATAACCTGAGTAGTAACAGGAACCACTGGTTCATGATGAACCCCTGACATACGACCTTGTAAAGAGTCCATAGGCTGAAATTCAGCTCTCATGGGCAAAGACTCCACCCCTAACTGGCTCATTTTTCTCAGCTTCCACTCTTTGTTCCTTGCTACCTCTAGTGCATCTTCATATGTCCTAGGCTTCTTTAGCTCTACTCTCCAACGTATATTCTCCCAAAGACCAGCCAAGAACCTGTCCTTCTTCATCATGTCAGGCGGGGGTACCTGTGGTGCTAAAGCCTTGCACATTCGCTCCCATGCCAATGAAAACTTTCGTATGTACACATCTACTGGCTCACCTTCCTTTTGTACCAAAGCCTGTACTTCTTGCCACACTTTGTCAGGATCTTCTATCTTCACAAACTCCACTTCCAATCCATGCCTTAGATTGTCCCAACTCAATCTTATAGGTGGATCAGCCATACGCAACTCCTCTTCAAATGCTTTGGACCAAGCTCGTGCATCACTCTTCAAACAAATTTGGAGAAGGCGTAACATTTGCGTAGGGTCATGAATCTGGTTGCTAATGCAGGCAACCTCCATCTTTTCCAGAAAGTCCTCCACATCTTCATCACTTCTTCCATGAAACTCCGGATAAGAGAAAGCCATGGCTAGAGAACCCCTTCAAACACACGTGCAAGAACCCAAAACTTTTCACTACCCAATCCCCAGAAACTTCAATGGAGCTCAGCTTTAGATGAGAACAAACACATGCACATCAAATGAGTTTTCATAGTTGATCATCGGAATGACAACAGGCAAAGGACATTCCAGGATCTCTCTCAATCTTCTTGGCCCAAACATAAAGACTATGCGCTGCTGGAAAAAGATCTTCCTGGACACATGAACATTAATCTGAATTCTTTGAGTTAAATGAAAAGGAGTGAACTGAGGGCCATTTTGATCATCCATTAAAGCCAACCATGAAGCTCCCAAGAAGGCACACCTGACTCAACCTCTGATTTTGCCAAAATTTCAGCAGCATAACAGCATAAATGGCTCAAAATACCAAAAAACCAGCCATCATAACTTGGGAAAATTTCGACAGAGTTTCCCCAGAAGTAGAGTAGTAGGAACCCAAAATATAGACTGTCTATGTACGCATAAACTGTCAACAATAGAACCCGAGCATCAAGTAGGACTCACTAGTACATAGCCTATGGCGAGGTCACGAAAAGGGTGCTCCAGCTACCTGTATCACCGAAAGGATCTCCACATTTGAGAATCCCCCAGCTCAATAAAAACCTCACGCTATCGACCCTCACACGAAAGCTAATGCAAATCGCGTATAGTCAAGTCTCAGAAATGACTATCTTCCAGACCAAGTCTCAGAAATGGCTGGGACTGCCAAATAAAACCATATATGGCTCCACAAAGGCGTACAATGGCAGTTTCCACAAGTAACGTACAATCCAACAGACAATGCGCTCAAATAGGCGCCAAGTGATGCATTCCCACAACAACTGCAAGTGACATCACTGTACTCCAGCTACCTGTACCTGTTTGAATCACCTGTACCTGTCCCTGTCCCTGTTCCTGTAACCTAGAACCTAGAACCTGAAATCTGCAACCTGCAACCTGTAATCCCGAAGCTCAAAGCTCGAAGCTGAAGGTACTCGAAGAAGATCCTCAGTGGGGGCACCAAAAGAATGTGGGCGGGATGAAAACACACACAGCGCCTCTATAACGACCCGACACACACTCTTGGGAAGATACACACACACACTATGGGGCACCACTCGGCTTACACAACACACCTGACCGAGACAGGGAACACACCTCTGGAGTGAGAGGAGAGAGACTATCCACTTGCCCACTCCACACAGACACACACACACACACACACACCCAAAAAACTCAGCTCAAAAGAGGAGAATTTCTGATGTTTAGATACAAATGAGCTTGGGCCAACACCAATGGGGCAAACAGCTCACACAATATGGGTAAAATAAGCCAGATACAATCACAAACCGGAGCAGAAACTTCGCTCATAGGAGAAACTTACACAGAAAAACAGCAGGAAAAGAGTGAGGAATTTGGCAAAATGGACAGCGCTATCGCGTCCGGAACGGCCCAAAACCCCAGTCTACAATGTCAAAGTGCTCAAATCCGACCTCGGATGAGCAGTTTACGGCCAAAACAGGCTCCAAAATGAGCAAAAACACAGCTGCGGCTGTTCCTCCTCTCTTCTCCACGTTTTTTTCTGGTCTTCTCTCTGTTTTTTCAGTTCCCACACTTAGCTTTATTACTTGGGCACCCTTGGCCTTTTAGATGACCTCAAACGGACCCCGAACAGGCCAAAAACTGACCTCGCAGTGCATAGTTGTCACCTTTTTGCATCATCCGCACACCTGGCACTCAGCTTTTTTCCAATAATGCATCTCTCCACCACGTGAAGTGGCCCCAAAAAGTGATCCTAATGATGACCTTTCTGCGTAACTCTCACAAGAAAACACCCACGTTGTGTCCGTCCTCATCTGCGTGCAAATATTGACCTCGTTCGCCCTCTTGACGCCACTAGATGCCATCTGACGCACCTGCTGACCTCATGTCGTCGACCCGCGGATAGCTTCCTCGAGAAGTTTTACACGCTACCAACTCCTACTTATTGTAGAAAAAACACACTAGTACTGATAATAGTGAAAATTGTTGCACTATGTACATGCTGTCCTACCTGTACACATGTGGGCCCCACGTAACCACCTGGCTCTGGAAAATGGGCAATTCTTTATTTGATGCACCATGCATGTATATGTACATATGCGCAATCCCTTGCTCCAAAAAACTCCTGACACCGTAAGCTGGAGGAGATGCTCTCTGTAGAAAGCCATCTTCATGCCTAGATCTTGTGTTGGCTGTATCCATGTCCTCCTGGTGTCTAGCTGAGTCAAGTCCTGGCGGATGAGCTTGGTGATCTCGAACTGTGTAAGAGTCAGAGAGGGTGTATCCAGTGAGTACTAGAAGGGAGGCAATCTGTCTATGCTGAACCCATGCGCATGAAGCCATGATGTCATCTCCCCATACCAGCATGCTGTATCTCCCTACATGGCTAACCGTTGAGAGGACTCAAGTGCAAGGTGGGCATATCTGTCTCTGGGAAGTTCCCACATGCGGTGTATGAAGGAGACATATCTGGTGAGCGCCTCAACCACTAGTGGGGGGGCCACTAGCTCTGCTCGAACAATAGCACGTGGTACTGAGGCCTTGGCTCTAATGAGCCGTGAGATCATAGAGACCAGAGGCTTCTCCATGTCCCCCCATCCATCAATGCGCCCTTCCTCCCGTGATGAATGGGCTAGTACCTCTTGGAAAGCCATAGTTTATTTCACTTAGAGCATGTTGTGCCGTAGCTTAATGAATATTAAAAACATGGCTAGTTATTTTTCTTTGACAGTTATGGAGAGAACACAGTTTTGGAAGTGTGATTGCAATTATCTTTGCAAGCATTCCAACAATGGCTGGTGCCTTGTGACCAAGCGTACCTTTTATCACCACAAACAACAAGATGTTCTAGGAAATCTCCATCCTTACATTAGCAAAAAACAAAAAATGGATTCAGAACAAAGACTAGATCTTGCCAATGACCTAAGTGATAGTAGAGCAATTAACCATCTAGCTGAACACATTGATGGACCCCATAATGCAACACCTACGCAAGCCATGGGACAAGGCAAGAAGCCCAACAGTTCTCAAAGAAATACATGGTGCACATGTAACATGTAATGTGTAGGTGGTAGACAAGTTCATGCATCAACCAGCTATCATTGCCATCAAGATTTGGCACATAACTTTGAAAGCTTCAAAAATAGTTTTGGTTTATCTTCTCCACTAGATTCAGAAGGAAACATGGAAGAGAATGATGAACATCAAGCTCAAGTCTACAGCTCAAGTTCCCCTTGGTTGATGCCCGTTTGAAGAGCTAGGATTTCTCCCATCTCAACCAACAATATCATCGTGAGTTCTTTTGCCCATCTCAACGTCTTCCAAATTGCCACATACCTTGAAGATGCAATCATGGGTGGTGGAGAAATGCGATCGCTTTGCATTCGTTGAAAACAGCTCAGAGCTTCCTAGCACTACCACATTTTCCATACGTATCAACCAAGGATGTGCTAAGCATAACATTTTTTTCAACAATTCGTAACTAACAATATCATCCTGAGTTCTTTTGCTACAATCGTAATCATGTCTACTACAATCTCCATCATCATCACTTCCTTGACTTTTGTCATCATCTCAACTGCATCATTCACTTATTCTATTATGTGTACCGTCACTGTTGCTTTTGTGTAGTTCTTCTTATTTCAAATTAGCCTTGTGCTCAAGATCCTTTTGCATATCGTTGCTTTTACGTTATATTTCTCTAAGGCTTGATTCACAACAGGCGGCGGAAGGGAAATGATGCACGCTTACAACCAATCACCCTGCGCCAGGTAGGAAGCCTTGTTCACATAGCCCGGAGGCAATGAGACAAAACCTTACTAGCTCGCGGAAGTAACTGCAGCATTCTCTTCCGACACCCCTCCCCCCCCGGCGCAAAGCGCTTCCACCCTCCACGTCTGTAAACGAATCCTTGCTGGAGGCTCCAAATCAAAAAAAAAATATTTTAATAACCTTCAAAACTTTTGAAAAGAGACACTTTAGTGTCGATTTCCGCCAACCTCGAGTGTTCACAATGGGTGGCGGATGAAACCTACCAAAATGGGTTCTTCCACTGCTGTGTGAAGTGATCGACGGTGCATTCCGAAGCTTTTCCGACTGGAAACATATATTTTGGAGTGTGATTGGTGCCCACTTCTGTGTGAACCCAGCCTAAATTGTGCTCAAATTTTAATCTTTGGGTATGCCTGCGTAAAATTTCAAGAAGCACCTCTCTTCAAAAATCATTGAGATGGCAGCTATGGGATAAAGTGATTCCCAGATTCTACTCCCCAATCAGATTCAGAATGAAAGATTGTATATGACTTTTGTCTGGGGATGATCCTCCCCCCTCCTGAGGATCCTTTGTATCTCTTTTCTGTTTGTCTCTAATATTCAATTTACACTCTCTTCAAAAAAAAAAAAAAAAAAAATTTCAAGAAGCTCTGCGGCCAGAAATCCCGCCATGATGGATGAAGGTCAGCCTACGTGCAAGGTGCGGCCCAAGGCTTCAAGCACGAATGTAAAGGTTACTGTATAGCACAGATGAAGATTTCGGACTACGCAAACCCTCTAGTACTGCAATCTATTATCGTCTCTGTGAGCGCGCGCGTGCGCACGTGTGTGTGTGTGTGTGTGTGTGTGAGAGAGAGAGAGAGAGAGAGAGAGAGAGAGAGAGAGAGAGAGAGTTCTTCTTGCTCCTCTATGATAGAGGTAGAAGGAGAAGAAATTGGGAGACCTGAGAGCTCTGAAATGCAGTGGCCTTACAGAAGCTATTTGGGCAGGCTGGCGGATGCAGGCTGGTGGTTTCATCTCGATTATGGCACAAGAATCAAGTCCTTCACCTGTATGTTGAGGTCGAATGAATTTCTTCAATTGATCCCCCCTTCAACCGAAAACATGTGCTGGAGATTTTGCTTCAGATTGGCTTTTGGTGAAGAAGATAAGGTAGTAGTCCAAGTGATTGAGCATGGTGAAGACATTTGCTGAACTTTGTGGGCTTGGATCATTGGAAGGATCCTCACCTCGACGAGATGTAATCCCAACAAAGTGGCATGTGGATGAGCACTGGTTGTGAGACCATCGGCAACTGTATTTGCAAGTTGTTTTAGCATCATAAGCTTCTAGAACATCCAGCTGTGAAATGAAAATAGCTATGGAGACAGCTGGCGAGATCGAAACAAGGACAGCATCATGGCCCATTAAAGTTTACCAAGAATAGGGTTGCTGGTGACTCTGGGGCATCAAGATGTGCTGCACTGGTTGCATGTTGGACTTCATTTATAGGAACATTAGCATCAGATAAGACAATTGCTGGGAAGATTGGGAGCAAGGCTTGAGTGCTCAAGCTGAAGGTGGGTACTAGGAGACGGAAACCGTGAGACTGGACATCATCTTCAAAAGCAGGGCTGGTTGGCTTGGTTATTTCAGATGTGTACTTGAATTGTCCAGCTCTCTAGGAGGCGAAGGGCACGAGAACTTGATGCGCTTGCAGGTCACTGCCAGTGGCAATTGCGGCAGTTTGCACAGGATCTTGATGGAAAGCTTGGGTAGCATGAGAAGATTGTAAGTAATGCCCATTATAAGGCTCAAGTTGGCCCAGGGATGCCAAAAGTTTTGTGTGTGTCATTACCTTGGTGTGTTCTTCTCTTGCACTTGAATTTGAAAGGTTTGTATGTGCCAGATGTTCAGGACAAGATGGGCCAACGGTTCTTTCTTCCACATGGGCAAATGGGTCCTCAAGTAGGGAGACTTGGTGCCTTCTTGGGCTGGCCTGTATTTGCAAGGAAAGGGAGCATATCCTTGGCGCGCATGGACAAGAGTATGGGCTGGATAGAGACCAGCAATTGACTCCTCAACAGCGATAGTAAAGGCCTTTATGGGATCGACTGCTTTTTCTTTAGCAAGATCAGGTTGCTCAGCATGGAGGTTTCCATTCTCAGTATTGTCAGCTGCTTTGGTTGCCTCGACTGCAACTTCAACATCTGCGCATGGCATGCGAGGTCAAGAGTGATCTTGAGGCTTGTCCAGTAATTGATTTGGCCCATCAAGTGTTGCCTGAGTTGATTGGACAACGACATTGTAAGAATCAGCATCAGGAGGCAACTATGTAATGAAGTCGTCTACAGGTGGTTGTTCAACACAACAAGGAGTGCGGCATGTTCAAAATGCTTAGGGTCCAGGGCCATCAAAGGCTTGCAGGGTTTTAGGCATTGCACTGACCAGAAAATATGTATGGCCTTCACAAGGAAGCAAATGAAAGCATCTACAAGGAGAGATGATGCATCATACTTGCGCTCAGAGCTGGCAAAGTAGGGGCTGATTGGATCATCACGCGCATTCAGCATGTGATCTTTTAAGTCGTCTGCAAGGATTTCACCATCTATGGCTCGCCAGGGAGGGAAAGAGGTTTCAGTATGAAAAGGCACAAAATCATAAGCCCGAGAAATGTCCAATGTATAAAGAGAGAGAGCTCGGCTGAAAACTTCCATCAAAAGTGGGAAACAATGTGCTGTGTTTAGTGAATCTTCATCTTGATCCGCATCGTCAATTCTGCAGATTGGATAGAGTTCCCATGGGACATTAGAGACCGCTCCCTCACAAATAGCTGGGATGATCAGACCCAAGAAGTAAACCAAGATGCGGGAACCTTGTAGGCCACCGTCTGCAACCAGGGAAATGTCTCTACCGGCGCAAATTTAGGGATTAAAGTGGATTCTTCAACAGGTGCAGGCAGCTTGATTTCAAGATGTGGGTCATTAACATCATCTGCTGGAGTGGCTGCATCTTTGATTACATGCACGGCATCAGGAACATCTTCATGTAGGAGCCAGAATTGAGCATCAACTGCCAAAAGGGGAAAACCAACAAGATTTGGCTTGTTGCAGTAGCAGGTCAGACTCAGTTCATCTTCTTTAATAGCTTCTGCATCACGTTCTGCCTTGAAGTGCGGCAGCAAGGTGATCCCATTTGTTTGATGTACACGCTCCATCAGGCATTCAAGGAAGGTGTTTATAATTGCGTCCTCGTCATGGGCTTCAGCAGGAACGGCTACGGCTGCATCAGTCGGCAAGAACTCGACCGCAAAGCCATTTGCAGGCTCTTGAAAATCACGTCCAAAAAGAGGAGCAGCAGCTTGGTGGGGAAGTGTATGGTCAAGCGTACAGCACGGATAATGAGAGTCGCCATCAAGAGCACAGGATTCGCCAACACAGCAGAGATCGATGCACAGGGTTAGGCAGCGTGGCACAAATGAGGACATTGCACTCTTTTTTTGGAGAGAAAAAATAATTTCAATCCTATTCAGATGCTATGAAGTGTACCAAGAAGTGGGGAATCAAAGCAGGATTTGCCAAAGGGTTGGGAATAGGATTACTGTAAGGAATTGCCTTCGTGTTGCAATTACATATCGTATGTTTCTTTTTCCTGAGTGACCTCTGTAGGATGCATGGACGGATTGGGGAGTTGCTGGCAAAGCCATCAATGCTGCCCTTGCATTGTCTAACACTGATGCAACCTTCATTTCAGTGCTGCCTATTTTGAGTACAACCAAGGTAAACAACTCGGTCAACATGCCAAAGTTCGGTATATAAGGTAATGCTCTCATACTCTCATTTATAAAATACACATCTATACATGCTTTATGTAATTTTATGAATGATGTTTGGATGCTTGTTGGCCATGTCTCTTTGAGTTGTGTGCATATATCTTAATGGTGTCTTAAAATGCAGGTATATGTAGGCTGAGGACCCGGAATATATTGAAAGACATAATAGTCAATGGAGTTGTTGGTGTTTTGTCACATGGATGATTACCATGGCTTCATGTCCCCAAACAACTATGTTTTCTTTAGGACAAGGAAAATCCTCGAAATTGTTGCTGAGAATTTCACTTTTTTAACTTCTTGGAGGGTGCTTTGTCGTTGAAGAAGACCTTGGCTTTGCTGAACCAGGTACATGGTTGTTGTCCTCACATATGTGTTTGTGTTTCTCTTGTATGTGAGTAGTTCTTGCAACCTACCAGCAATGATTTTCATAAGTGTTTCTTTTGTATGTCAGTAGCTCTTGCCTTCTCTTCGTCATTTGAAGGTAGGAATCTCTGCAAAGAGATTCCTCCTTGAGCAATTATCAAGGCTTGCAAATCACTCATGTAACTAGCATCTTTCTAAAGGGGATTAGGAACATCTACTGCCACTGTGCCTCTTACATGCAGACTCTCAAACTCTGTAAAGTTTTTATTGCCGGAGTCTCTCAGCAACTCATGAACATCTTGAATGTGATCAGTCTTCTGCTTGCTAGAACTGCCTGCTTCTTCCTTGTACAAAAGTGCAGTTGTTTGTTTTTCTTGATCTTGAACAACCTACACAAAATCTCGGTTTGTGTTGATGATTGTCTTCTTTGTAAAGTCAAAATCGCTGCAATCCATTTAATGGTAGCTGCTCTCTTATTATGTTGCAATATACCAAAGTTTGATTGTCTGATTTTGATGTCCAACGACAATAAGATCAGATGATGCTATACTGAGTTAATGCCTATTTACCGTTCAATTTTTATGTTTTTCAGGTGGAAGCTTACAACGCCACTTAGGCTGATGGGTTTAAATTTACTAGGTGACTTATTAGTTTGGGTTTGCTAGATGGTTTACTAGTTTGACATGGCAAGGTCAAACTAGCAAGCGTGAAGAGTTCCTAGCTAGATCTAGCAATTTAGTTACTATACGGTACTATCATTTGCCATATAGTAACAAACTTACTAGATTGACCAACTATAGAAAGTGTCTCACAGTTGCTAGTTTGCACTTTTACTAGTTGTGTGTATTCAAACTAGTGAATTATCTAGCAAATTTATATTTTTTTCTATATGGTAACTTGTCAAAAGCTCCTTGTGAAGCATTATACACACTCATGTAGAGTGCAACGAGCGGAACAGCAAAGGCAACATGGCTGTGGAAGGTGAGTTGTTGCGGGATGCCGCAGGATTGCGCATCGTCAATGACGCCGGCCAAGCCCCAATTGGAGAATACAAAGAGTAGTAAGGTGGAGGCAGCCTCGACAAGCGTTTGGACAAAGAATCGGAGGCATTGGGGGTCTGCCATGGATGGCAACAATGAGGGGAGGGGCTGAAGTGGGGAGGGAATTGCTTATATTCACAAGGGATGCAGGCATTAGCAGCTGACTCTACTGGAAGGTTAGCAGAAGGGACGTTGCAGTCATCATGGTGGCTAGTCTTTTGCTCAGATTGACTCTACTGCAAAAGGGGGTGAGGTGATGAGGTCATGTGTGTGAGGGGTGGGGATGCTTACGACCAATCCTCTTGGCATTTAGTTATTGCAAGTTGAGAATCATTGCCATTACATTCTATTCATTTACAAGGGAGAATTACCAAAATAGCCCTCAAATATATTAAAGTTTCCCAGAATACCCCTAGTCTACCTTTAAACTACACTAAATATTTCTCATAATTCCCCTAAATTTTTGAAAATCCTTAGCCTCCACCCAAATGCTTGCTAAGAGCTATTTTTGAGAGAGAGAGAGAGAGAGAGAGAGAGAGAGAGAGAGAGAGAGATTTTAACGGAAAGGTTAACCCATTTAGAGAGAGAGAGGGAGAGAGAGATATTATCATCCATGGAGGTCAAATATGACCTATGGGACCACGACGAAAACATTACATCCGGCTTCTACTGAGAGGTTGTGACATACCAACGAGTGCTAGCTCAAGTGGTTGAGTTAAAATGTTCTAAGTCCAAGGTCTTGGGTTCTACCCCTCTTTGGATGCTCGTATGGTACCTAGCCCTTAGAGGCTATTCCTATATGATGGGTACTGCAATATTAACCCGCTTTTCATCATAGCGCTGGTGGCGGCTCTGGGTAGCTTTCAAGTACGCATTGAAGTACAACCGTTGGCGAAAGGGAACCGCAGTAGCCACTACCTCATTAGCACCTCATGAACATAGTCTTTCCCTGCTCTGCGTGAAGTACGAGAGAGAGAGAGGAGGAAGAAGAAGAAGACGCAGGAGGCTCGAAGCCAGCTTGGTACGTTTCTCTCTATCATGCTTTTCATGCCCAACGCTCTCTCTCTCTATCTCTATCTCTCTCTCTCTCTCTCTCTCTCTCTCCCCCCCGGCGGATATGCATGGAGTGAGGGTACTAAGAAGTCGACAGCCAAGGGTGAGGACGAGGAGGAGCCGTAACAGATTCGAGGACGCACGACTGAGGGTACTAACAAGCAGTCGGTAGCGGAGGGGCCGTAAGAGATTCGACGAGGACGCATATGCATGGACTGAGATGACAAGCCCGACTGCAGCCAAGGGTGAGGATGAGGAGGGGCCGTAACACATTCGAGGACGCAGGACTGAGGGTACTAACAAGCAGTCAGCAGTGGAGGGGCCATAATAGATGCGACGAGGACGCATATGCATGGACTGAGATGACAAGCCCGCCGACTGTAGCCAAGGGTGAGGACGAGGAGGGGTCGTGTATGCAGCCAAGGACGAGGAGGGGGTGGCTCCCGTTGCTAGGCCAAAGCCCTCTCTCTCTGAGTAGTCCTTTTTGCCTGCTTCTTTGTCGTCCAGCTACAGCATGCTGCGTCGGCCCCCCGCCTTGCCCATGCTGTGTTAGCACCACGCCTTGCTTGCTGCGTCGGCCCCCTTGCTCATGTTGTGTCAGCCCCACGCCTTGCTAGCAAGCCATTAGCTTGAGCAGATGAAGGACTTCCAGCCATCCAGTGCCTCATATACAGGGGTGTGAGAGAGACATTGTATTACAGGTCGACCGGTAGAACTGCCTCTGTACTGCCTCTGCCAGCCAGCTTTTCCACCTCCAAGGTCACGAAGGACTGCCTCTCCCACCATGCCTCTCTCCAAGGTCTCGAAGGACTGCCTCTCCCGACACGGCTGCCGCCTTCATGTGCTCAAGTCTCCCGCCATGCCTCTCTCCAAGGTCACGAATGACTGCCTCTCCCTATTTGCCGACTGGAGGTTGGTCGCCAGCCTCATGTGCTAAGTGCAAGAGAGATAAATGGACTGACCAGCGTGGAGATGGAGAGAGAAAAGGGCAGCCAATTGCATCATGGACAACGTCGGCACCCTCATCCCTCTCTCTCTCTCTCTCTCTCTCTCTCTCTCTCTCTCTCTCTCTCTCTCTCTCTCTCTCTCTCTCTCCACAGGTCAAAGAACAAACTTGGTGGCGAATCTTTTACCTTAGTTCAAATTGAAGACAAGTCCTCTCTCTCTCAGTCGTCCTTAATTTTGCCTTGGAAAACATACAATAGGGCGCATCCAAGATAGAAAGGAGTCTCACACTATGTAGCACAATTCCGCCAGCTGCAATGGGGTTTAGAGTGTAGGGTTTCGCATTTAGGGTTTATAGAGTGCTCTAGCATGCCCTCTGTTGCTTGCATTAGCACATGATCAAAACACTAAATTGCACAGTAAATATGCGATGAGCTCCATGCATTCTCTGATCTCCAAAAATTTAGGAATGTAACTTTCTGTTAAAAGTTAAAACACTCTAAGAAAAATAATGCGTCCAGGACGACACACCTGTACGAAGCATAGAACGCTCAAGTCTGCAAGTTAAACCATACACAAAAGAACAACAAATAAATACAACAGTTCGTTAGGGTTTTCGAGATCCGTTGGGTGTTCAATGCCCATACCACCCACCTAAAATTCTAGACTATCATTACCCCCACTCTCTCACGCTTTTTTTATTGTAGAGTAGAGATAGGCAAGGTTAACGCTGTCGTTTTTATTGTAGAGACAGCAACGTATGCAAGCTGAGGCGAGGTGTGAAGCTCAACTAGGTCACTCATCAGGTAAATATTTTGGTCTAGTTTAAATTTTTTTGGTTAATTTTTGATTTATTATCATTTGTTTGTTCACTCAAAGAAAGAGAGAGAGAGAGAGAGAGAGAGAGAGAGAGAGAGAGAGGGATGTTTTGGTTAATGAAATGAAATGAAATCAAATATAACTAGGTTATGAAATGGAGTGAATTTAAAAGACCAAAATGAAATGAAATGATTTGTTAAATTAATGCTAGGCCAAAATGATCGAGATAGGGAGAAAGAAATGAAATGTTCTACTAATCATTACAATTAGGTCAAAAGGGCAAAATAACCTATGAGACCAAACTGCTATAAAAAATGTGAAGATAGAGAGAGAGAGAGAGAGAGAGAGAGAGAGAGAGAGAGAGAGAGAGAGAGAAGTCGAATGAAAAGAGATGTTATATTGACATCTTCAAAAGGCTAAAATCAACTATGAGTCCAAACTGTTACAAAACTGTGAATCTGATACCATGTATGGGTGCCAAAAGACTACAAAATACTGCTACTACTACTAGAATCCATCCTCATTTGCACTCTAGATATCGAGAGAGTATGGCATGAAATGTTCTACTAATGTTTCCAAATGGGAGTTTTTTAATTCTAACATAATGAAATCTTTGTATGTTTTGACAGTGGTCGATGACAGGACGTGATCCTACACCGTACGAGCGCGAGTACACAGGCAGGAAGGGCTTAAACGCCCTGATAGACATTCTCAGTTCTCGCGGCGGCATGGTTAGTATTAGGGTTTACTCTTTTCTATTTTTTGTATTGTTTTATAAATGTCGTTATATGTTTATACTTACTGAAAGCTATCTTATTGTCTCTTTTTGCAGAATCCGACAGATACGCCGCTTGGACGCAAAGAGACGTCTGACTAGACGACGTCAGTTTAGCCGTAGCTAGATAGCATTAGTTTAGGGTTTCTCATAGCTTATGTATCATGAGACGGATTTTATACGTCTTTTTAAACCATGTATATTATTACATTTGTCACCGCAGTTCATTTTGCCAATCAATTAGTTATGCCTATGATGTTGTACAATTGTCATTATTACATTTGCCAATCAATTCATTTTGCCTATGATGTGTACAATTGTCAATTTTACGCTTGTCAATTTTGCAAACAATGCGTCTTGTGGGTGACTATTTTGGGTCTATTATCTACCCTTGCACTTTTTTAAAAAAGTGAATCAAGTACAATATGGTTGATGGGTGGCAGGGCATTCAATGCCCTGTCACCAAAAAAAAATTCTCTTAGGCGTCGCTATAACCGTCGCTATTTATGGCTCTGGAGCGTCGCTATAGACTTCTGTGTAAACGTTGCTATAACCGTCGCTATGACCGTCGCTATGAGCGTCTCTATATAGCGACGCATATAGCAACGCCTATAGCGTCGCATATAGCGACGCTCTCGTAGCGACGGTTTTAGCGACGCCGGGGGTTATAAAAGCCCAGTGTATTTCCGTCGCTAACAGCATCACAAGAGCACACAACCTCTTGTAGTGAAAACTACTACTACTACTACTACTAGAATCCATGCTCATTTGCACTGTAGATATCGAGAGAGTATGGCTCAAATCCTCTGTTGTACTCTCTGCTATGTAGCCCCAAAGCTACATAGCCGTCTGGATCTCCGTAGCTCCTGTGCTTGATCGAGAGAGAAATAAAATGAAAGGAAATGGTATATTACATTAATTTAATGTCTTCAAAAAGGACAAAATGACCTATGGGACCAAAGGGTTACAATGTGTGGAATCTGATACAAAGTCAGAGTAACAAAACGAAATGACAAAATGATAAAATGATAACATGATAAGATAAAAGTACTATGGGATCCAAAACTGGTAGGCATGAACTAAGACAAGAGCGCGCGCCCGAGAGAGAGAGAGAGAGAGAGAGAGAGAGAGAGAGAGAGAGAGAGAGAGAGAGAGAGAGAGAGAGAGAGAGAGAGAGAGAGAGAGAGAGGGGGGGGGGGAACACACACAGACACACATAGAGAGATAAAGAGTTGAGAATGAACTGATTTTGAAGGGTACTTACACACATACATGCGTGCATGCTACACAACCACACACAAACAGAGAGAGAGAGATAGAGAGAGAGAAGAAAAAGACCAAAGCGAGAGTTAAATGTGAGTAACAATTCCATCCAAAGATGTAGATTTTAATGTCATAGAGAGGGTTTTCAAAGATCTCGGGAAAGATTTAAATGCCTAGAGCAATCCCAAGAGAGCCTTCATACCCAATAGATTCTTGCGTAGTCTTGAAAATCAAGGCATGATACTCAAAAGGCAATCCCAAGAGAGCCTTCATACTGAACCAAGATGGTATCTTTGTCTTCACCCTAATAAGGAAGACTTTTTTAGGGTCCTATCTATGGAAGTATTAAAGGATCTATCTAATGATAGGCCCTCCAAATCTGTCTATGCTATTCCAATGATAGTTAACATAACAAGTTTGTCACTCTCATACGAATAGTTTCAAAAGATCCCAAGGATATTATAAGTGCCCTGTTGTAAGAAATTCAAGAGGGAATTTGGACAATCAACATCTTCTTCTTAACAATAAGATAAAACACCTGATTGTTCTATACATCATGCCGAGTTTGATAATTGTGGGAGGAGATGATGTCCCAAAGAGGCAAGGATTGATCCTGTTATAGAAATGATATTTTATGATTTTATTACAGCTGACAGGTGGAAAAGACTAGACCCAGCTTGGCCTATGCAAATGTATCTGTATATCATGTACATTTTATTATTCAAGTGCTCTTTTATGAGCTTTGGCCAATTATGACCGGCCGGCAAGTTTGTAACCAATTTGACCATTCAAAAAATCTATATAACAAATACGTGCAAGAGGGAAATGGTCACTCTTGCACGGGGGGAGATTGCACCCAGTGTCTTTGTATTCTTCTCTCCTCTCCTCTCTTCTCTCTCGCCGTGCCTACGTAGCACTCCGCTCTAGGAGGTGCGCCTGCACGCGCTCTCTTGCTCTCTCCCGCTCTCTGTCTCTCTCTGTTTGTGTTCTGCTCGATTATGGATTTGTGCGAGTCAACAGGTATGTAGTTGTCTTGCTATGTGCTATTTTCGAGTATTTTGCAGGGTAGCCAGGCTTCCAACTATAGCAGTGGTATCAGAGCTAGCAAAACGTCCTTGGATATCACTCGGACAAAGGGAATTATGATAGCAATCATACTTCAAAGCTAAGCTCTTTTATTTTTTAAAATTTTTTAAAATTTTTTATAACACTACGACAATGATTCTATTGGTCAAATTCGCTATTTGTTTTCTTTCTTCTTCTTAGTTTGATCATTATATAGTTTGGTTAAGTTAGACCACCGTGATCTCCGGATTACTTAGGTGTTGTGAAGGATAGTTAATTAGGATCTTATGATTATACTTAATAAAAGCATCGCAATCGATCAGATATTATGCATGTAACCAATAGCATGCAAAGTTATGGATGGAGAATGTTAGAAGCTGGACACACCCCACGGCATCTAACTACTCGGCGGCCTATTATTATTTTTTTAATTATTCATTCATTGAGGAAAACCCGATTTTTCACATTGTACATATTGGGACTTACAGAAGTTTTCAGATTGTATCCAAGTTTTGATAGTTAGATTGAGTAGATGGTTGATTTTGGAACTTTAGGGTTTGAGAAGTTGTAAGGTATATACCACTTTTTGACCTTAATGAAAAACCTTTTGTCATTTTAAACAAGTTTGAAGTCAGTGAGTGAGCGTACTTTGTACGTGAGAGAGAGTGTGAGCTTCTTCTTGACGCTACATGTGCTACGGTGGTCGGAATCGAGTGCAGAGAAGTGCAGCGTGTTGCCCCCGACTAGAGCTACAAGCCGATACCAACATTGCACATGTACAGTCCGGATTTGGGAGCTCCTTCTACGAGCTTCATCAGTTGTTTGGGTGAGCATGCGTTATTTGATTTCGCATTGCAGCATATCCACACATTCACATTGAGTAGAGCTACACATTAGGCACTTCAGATTTCGGAAACAAAGACCTGCAGATTTCGGCTAGACATCCTACGTGTTTCTACACCGGGTGTTTTGGGTCGTGATTTTGGTTTATAGACCTTAGGGAGAGCGGCCTAAAGGTATTAGTAGGGTCTCCTTCAAGCTCTATGGTGTTTCGAAAGTGTTTGATGGGTGTTCGGCTCTAACAAGCGTTGTAGGAAGATTCCTCTTTTGCACTTTTGAAGACTGTGACTTAGACAATTGGTAGGGACCTCTGTAGGAATTAGTTAGGAGTTGGTATAGTGTAGGTTGACACCTTATGCTTGCTTCCACGCGCCTGCGGGTCGAGCTTCGTCTTTAGCTGACATTACTTGTTAGGTGAGTTCTCGCTGTGCTGACGTCCGTCGCGGCGTATCCGTCCAACATTGGCGCCGCTGCCGGGGACGAAAACCTTAGGTAGGTGACGGAGACTAGTCCTTGAGGATTGGGATTTTTGGCTTGCCAAGAGTCTCGCTTTACATTTAGATAGGATCAGAGGGTGGAGGACTCTCTAGGTCCTAGAGGAAGTCTAGGAAGCGTGTGTCTGGCCTAGATCCTTAAACTTAGGTATAGGAGGTAGACTTAGGTAGTTTTAGGTAATAGTCGAGTTCTAGAGTAGGAGTTGAAGTGGTAGAAGCGGTGAGAGGAGAGCTTGAGAGTCCGGAGAGGCCAAAAAGCAACCAAAAACACCATTATCACCATTTCTTCATGATAGGTAGGAGTAGAGTAAGTAGGACATCATGATTCAGATCTAGAGCATTTCATGCATGTACACTTGTTTGGTAGAATCATTACAAGTTTGTAAAAGAAGCAAAGAGACACAAAAGTGTGGCTGAAAGCCTAATTGAAGTCCAAAAGTTACTGTGAGTGTTTCTAACAGGTCTTCAGAGCATCAGAAGCATTCCTGTCAGAAAAAACTTTAATTTTAAGCCAGGAGACATCCTATCCGTAGGAAGTCTACAGGCCAATCTGGGAGGAATTTTGGGATTTTGAGTTGACCAGTGTGTTCAGAAGGTAGGGTTTACCCTAATTTCAATTGGAAAAGGGAAATTTGGCCATCTCTTGATAGGATAAGGCCAGATAGACTGAAATTGCTAAACATCCTACCCAAATAGTGCCAAAACATTAACTTGAGACCAAAACCATAAGATGTCTACATGAGTGTGTCTTGCATGATATATTGAGTGACTGAAAGGGGTTTCACCTCATTTGGGCAAGAAAATTGGGTTCAAAGTGGACTTTAGCACTTTTGACTGACAAAGAAAAAAATAGTTGAAGTTTGGGACTTTTGACATCCAAATCAAAATCTAAGCATACCACTGGGATACTAACATCAAGGGGAAGCTGTGGAACCAATCTGGGGTCAAACAGGCCAAAAAGACATTCTATGCGTAGGATGTCTTCTGAATGATTTGGGACTCCAAACTGAAATCTGAGTATACCAAGGTGATCAGCAACTCAAGGGGAGCTTGAGCCTTTAGTTTGAAGCCATTCTGAAGAAAAATACATCCTACGTGTAGGATGTCTAATGCAAGCAAATAAAGCCAGAATTTGACTTTGAGCATTGTAAGGTGTTATATGGCCTAAGGCAAGCCTCCTAGTCAATTTTAGTCCAATTTGGAGTTGATTAGACTGAAAAATACCATTGAAGCGGTCCGGGACAGGCAACAAGAAGAGCAACCTCTAGACACCCTTCAAGGCTCCCGTGCTGCTCAATTGGGTTGGGGTTGGAAAAACAACAAACACACACACAAACCCGCAACCTAACCCTACACAAATTTGGGGCACCACCTAGTTTTGGATGCGAACTAGGACGTGTAAAGAGAGAGAGAGAGAGAGAGAGCGAGAGAGAGAGAGAGAGAGAGAGAGAGAGAGAGAGAGAGAGAGAGAGAGAGAGAGAGAGAGAGAGAGAGAGAGAGAGAGAGAGAGAGAGAGAGAGAGAGAGATAGTGCTCGGGCTGCTTTGAAACGTATCGTCAATGATCAAGCAAACAAAATTATATATGTAGGAAAGAGAGAGAAGGGGGAGGGGGTGTTTGTTGCACTAATACCTTCTTACAAATCTGTCATGACCAATCAAAGTGATATTAGTATTTGTTAAACATAGCTTGAGTAAATTACACCACAACACATCACAAGAAAAGCCACCCCACTCACTGTCTTAAGGCCAGGGGAGTCCTCTCCACCCTGTCGCCCTCTTACAGTATGTGGGATTTATGGCTAAATTGATGACAACACTAGAGACAAGCTATCAAGAACTTAACAAAAAAAAAACACCAAGACACTTACACATCATTGTTGTCCATTACTTCACGTGGGAAGAGAGACAAAGTATCCAAGCTTAGTCCAAATCCACCCTCCTTGATTCAGCAAATGTTGGGCTTACACTAGTAGGAGAAATGATAGATTTCCTACTCTCAATTGAGTGATCACTCTCTCTCTTACAATGGCATAGAGTTCCCTTGCTAATCTCCTATTACAACACATGCACATGCATAAGACAATGAGCTTCCACTCAGGAGCTCCTTCTAGAGAGGTTGAGCTTGGCTTCTCAAGCTATAGCATAGTGCTCTTACTTATGGCTCCCCCTTTTGTGCTAGCTACACCCTCCTTTTATAGCAATTTTGAAGGCTAGGGTTACTCCTCTAACCATGGTTGGGTTAGATTTTCATTAATTTATCTAATTTCTTTTGCTTGGAATTATCAAGAAGTTGGTGGGGAAAGAGAGAGGAGAGAAATGGAGGTGATAGGACTTTTCATAGTGGGTTAGTGTTAGTATTAATTTACAAATGGAATTGGATATTTACAATGGGAGTATCCATGTAGGATACAAATAAGGAAGAAAAACTCTTAAGAGGTAAGAAAAGGTGGATTTCTTACAAGGTTGATGCTCCAAGTGTCTTGAGTAGGGTCAATTTTGACGCTTGATGACGGTCCACTAGCTTTGACGGTACATTTTTTCTCCACTCTTGACCTTCCTTGAGAGACAAGGTAATTGAAGCTGAGTAATCAACCACCATGATGCTATCTTTTAAGAGAAGAGGCTGAATTTTGTGGTTTTTTTGATAGATATGGGTAAATTGGAGGAGGAAAAATGAGACTAGGTGGTCAATTTTGGAATGGAATTGTGTTTGGGAGGTATGAGTTCACCATGGTTTCTCTTATTCTTCAAGGTTGAGGAGAACGTGAGTAGGGTGCAGAGAGGAGTGGTGAGAGAGGTGGGGATGATGAGCGGAGAAGTGTGTGTGAAAGAGGAAAATGATAAAGTGGAAGAGAGAGTGTGGCTGCATAGCATGGGAAAACTAGGGTCCACTAATAAAATCATAGCTCACAGCTCGTAGCTCAAAAAAATTTGAAAAAATTTGAGGCCAAAGTTCAGTTCACGAGCTACAACTTTTGTTTGTATCACCTTTTCAAATTCGGAGAGCAAGTGAACTTTAAAAATTCAGCAAAACCGACCGTTTTTTTTCACTGCACAAGGTCCTTGTGGGGTCCTTCTTTGGATGATTCTTTTGAATACCTCCAAGAGTGAGCCCTCCATAGTGCATGTATGCATGCCACCTACCCTTGACCTTATTTGGTAGGTCTATAATTGAAGATATTGTTGAGATCATGATATAAGTGAATAGTACAAATAAGAAAATCAAATATTGAGGGGTCTAAAAAATATGTACATGTCAAATATAAATAATATAAGTGGAAAAAATATAAAGGGGTCAAAAGAAATCTCTCTCATTATGAGGCTACCATAAAAAGATAAATATTTTTGGTATTCTAATTTTTTAGAAAAAAAACAAAATAGATGTAGGAAGGGAAAAATCACAATAGTGAAAAAATATACACATAAATAAAACTAGTTTTTTTGGATTTTTGTTGGGGTGGAGTTACACCAAATATAAGAGAAGCTTACATGAAAATATTTCTATATGGAATAAAGAGTATGAAAAATGGTAAGAAAAATTGTGGTAATGGTGAGGCAATGTACAGAGCATAAATAACACACACCTAGGTAGAAATATTTAAATAAATACCAAAATAATTATGAAAATCCTTTTATTTAGGCCCTATATACAAAGAAATATTTACATACGCATGGGCCATAATATACTTATATTTTTTATATTTTATATTTTTTTGGGTCAACTAGCCCAATGACTAGCTAATTGAGGGTTTTTTATTTCAGTAAGGAGATATGGGAAAAGTCCCCTAACTCACACGCACCTATATACAGTGAAAGGGTGAGGGTAACCACAGTGTTTGAGTGATTTGATAGGGTGAGATAACTCACTATGGCATTTACAGAGAGCCGAAAAAACGGCTATCATTAGCTCTCCCCCAGGATGATGGTATATTCATGTACCATCATAAAGAATGTTTTCCAAAGAGAGTGCTTCAGAGTCCTTGACAAGATCTTCATTGTTTGGCCTCTTGGAATTTTGGTTTGTATTACACTCATGCTTCATGGAACAATACTTACATGGGATAGTTGCCTTTTGCTCTGGTAGATCCTTTGGTAGAAGGCGACTCAAGTAAGGCTTCAAGCGATAGCCGTTTACATTCCTGGAGTGCTCTTTCCCATTCAAGTCCATAAGTTGATAGTAACTTGAATTGAAAGCCTTCTTGACTATGTATTGCCCCTGCCATCTTCTTTCAAATTTGGCATCAAAATGGTTATCGAGTCGATTGTCATACCTTAGCACAAGATCTCCTTCATTGATGCCTTTGTCCTTCAGTTTCTTGTCAAGCTTCTCCTTTGTCTGTGTGGCTTTCCTCTTATAGCACTCGTATGCTGCTTCTCCTTTCCACTCAAGCTCAGCTAAGGTAAGAAGTCCATCCATCCATGCTTCTTGATCATCTTGTGCTGATTTGCCATGAAGTCGCATTGTTGGAATGTTTAGTTCAATTGGCTGTAAAGCCTCTTGACCATAGACCAAGTGAAATGGTGTGAACTCCGTGGCTTCCCTATATGTGGTTCGATACGCCCACAAGGCACCATCCAAGAAGTCATCCCACAACTTTGTCTTGATTTTCACCATCTTTCTAATGATGCCTGCAATGACACCATTAGCTTTTTCTACCAAACCATTTGATTGGGGATAGTAGGGTGTACTGTGACGATGTAGAATGCGAAGTTCTTCACAGACTTTTGTGAGCAATCCCTTTCTAAACCCTGGACCATTATCAGAAACAATCTCCAAAGGTGTGCCAAATCTACAACAAATGTGATTGTAGATGAATTTGCTCATTGTCCTCTCATTTACCTTTGCCACACTTTGTGCTTCCACCCACCTAGTCATATAGTCTACAACCACTAGAATGTAGAGTTTACCTTTTTTTGTCCTAGGCAGAGGACCCATAGCATCAATGCCCCACTTTTCAAAGGGTCCATTTGCAAGCACAATTTTCCTTGGACCATAAATCAATCTTCTATTCCCATTTACTTGACAATTGTGACAACTTTTACACCAATGTTGGACATCCACATGCAGACTTGGCCAAACATACCCCGCAAGCAAAATCTTCTTCACAGTTAATTCTTGGGAAAAATGACCACCACATGCCTCTTCATGAAAACCTTTTAGAATGGCTGGAATTTCCGCGATAGTTGGTACTCTTCTGCACACTTTATCCTTCCCTCTTTGATAGAGGGAGCCTTCTAGGAAGAGATACGCGATTGCCTTCTTCATGAGTGTCCTCTTCTGAGCCTTCGTGAAGTCTTGTGGAAACTCGCCCTCCAAAATGTAGCTAATAATGGGAGTCAATGACTCCAATCCCTGGTATCTCGGTTGCTTGACATTTGCTGCCACCATGATGACCTGCACTTCTTTCTCAACACATGTAACTACTTGCTGTGCAAGTAAATCGGCATCTTCATTCTGTTTCCTAGGAATATGATATAGTTGCACTTCTTCAAATTGATTAAACAATCTACGAATGGCATGAACTTTTGTCCGTAAGCTTTCATTCTTGCATGCCCAAATGCCTAAAATCTGTTTAACAATGAGAAGTGCATCTCCCTTTACCATGAGTCATTGTATCCCTTGGCCAATGCACATCTTCAAACCATGAATTAGCGTGTCGTATTTTGCTTCATTGTTGCTAGCTGAACTTGGTAGATTGAACTTCTCTTTCATGACCACCTCTCCACTTGGGTTGAGCAACACTAGCCCTCCCCCTGCTTTTCCTGTGGCTCGACGAAAAGCTCCATCAAAGCAAGGTAAAAGCATTAGGAATACTTTTTGGTGGTGGTAATGGTAGGGTCTTTACTTCAGGCACCTTAATCTCCTTTTCATGCACCCTACAAGTGAGAATCTCTACCAATTGTGCACGCACACTATCTTCTACCTTGAAAGAGTATTGAAACTCTTGCAACTCCATAATCCACTTTGAGATCCTAGTACTAAGATTCATTTGAGATGACACCCAAGGGAACAAATTCTCTGCAGTGAGAATTACAAAAGGTTTTGGTAGCAGGTAGGATCTAAACTTTCTCACCGCAAACATGAGAGAAAGCATCATGAGTTCTGCTTCTGTGTAGTCTCTCTCCAAAGCATTCATGACCCTACTAGCAAAGTAGATGGGTCGCATCCTTGTACTGTGGGGATCTTGTTGTAGCAACACAGCACCAATTGTTTCCCTTCCAACACTAGAGCTAACAAAGAATGTGTACTCCCAACAAGGAGGCATGAGTGTTGGTAGCTCTGACAAAATGACTTTAATGTTACAAAAATACTCTTCAAGCTCATCAGACCATGCAAATTCTACTTGTTGTGTCAACTTTTGCAAAGGATGAAGCAGCTTCGAGGCTAAGTGAATGAAGCGTGACATATACTTCACCTTCTGAATGAAAGAGATGACCTCCTTAAGACTGTTCGGTGATGGGAGCTCAATAAGAGCCTTTGCCTTTGAAGGATCCACCTCAATGCCTTTATAGGAAACCTTGTGACCAAGCAAGATCACTTCATCCTCAGCTATGTGACACTTGTCGGGGTTGAGTTGACCTCCCATGTCATAGAGCTTCTTTAAACCTTCTTCTACCCTTTGTAGATACAATGATTTTGAGCTATAAATGCAAAAATCATCAATAAAAACCCTAATGGACTTTCCAAAGAATGCTTGAAACACCATGTTCATGAAGCGTTGGAAAGTTGCAGGAGCATTTGTCAGTCCAAATGGCATGACTCTAAAAGCATAACAACCCCAAGGAGTGATAAAGGTTGTTTTCAATTGATCCTCCAATGCGATACCTATTTGAAAGTAACCCGAGTAGCCATCACACACAGTGTACTTCTCATGACCAGCTACTTCATTTAGTATCTCATCTTGAAATGGGAGGGGAAAGTGATCTCTTTTTGTTGCCCCATTAAGTGGACGATAATCCACACACCCTCCACTTGCTGTTTTTCTTAGGAGTGACAACAACGGGAGAGACCCACTCTGAATTCTCCACTGGATAAATGAAACCTGCTGCTAGAAGCTTTCTTACCTCCTTGAGTAGAGCCTGCTCCTTAACGACTCATGGCCTTCGTAGCTTTTGAGCCTTATTCCTGGGCCATTATCCATGGTCTATGAATGACCTAATGCTTAAAACAAAACAAAAATATAGACGTCCAAACTAAGGTCGTACCTAATGAGAGGCAAAATAGAAGGATTTACTAAAGCGTTTATCTCGGCCAACCTAAGAGGACCTAAAATTGTACGAATTAGTCGCTGAAATTGCAACTTAGTACTAACAATTATGTGTACCTTTTGCCTTGCAATGGGAATGAAGGGATCATACAAATTCTCGTGATTCATGCAAGCTACTTGATTATGCTAAAGGTTGAGCCTTCAAAAAACATACACAAGCCTTCCTCAGTGGGGGCAACAATTTGAAGCGGTCCGGGGCGGGCAACAAGAAGAGCAACCTCTAGACACCCTTCAAGGCTCCCGTGCTGCTCAATTGGGTTGGGGTTGGAAAAACAACAAACACACACAAACCCGCAACCTAACCCTACACAAATTTGGGGCACCACGTAGTTTTGGATGCGAACTAGGACGCGTAAAGAGAGAGAGAGAGAGAGAGAGAGAGAGAGAGAGAGAGAGAGAGAGAGAGAGAGAGAGAGAGAGAGAGAGAGAGAGAGAGAGAGAGAGAGAGATAGTTCTCGGACTGCTTTGAAACGTATCGGCAATGATCAAGCAAACACAATTATATATGTAAGAAAGAGAGAGAAGGGGGAGGGGGTGTTTGTTGCACTAATACCTTCTTACAAATCTATCATGACCAATCAAAGTGATATTAGTATTTGTTCAACATAGCTTTAGTAAATTACACAACAACACATCACAAGAAAAGCCATCCCACTCACTGTCTTAAGGCTAGGGGAGTCCTCTCCACCCTGTCGCCCTCTTAAAGTATGTGGGATTTATGGCTAAATTGATGACAACACTAGAGACAAGCTATCAAGAAATTAACAAAAAAAAACACCACGACACTTACACATCATTGTTGTCCATTACTTCACGTGGGAAGAGAGACAAAGTATCCAAGCTTAGTCCAAATCCACCCTCCTTGATTCAGCAAATGTTGGGCACCCACACCCACACTAGTAATTCACCCCTCTTCCTTCATCAAATCAACTCATCCTACCCATTGTAAATGTATCACTAACATTTCTAGTGATTATTACCACTAACAAAATAACTTCTCTTGTAAAAATGCACCCACACTATCAACATATGGAGTAGGCAACCGCACAAGTAAACCAAATTCACTCACTCCCATGGAAGCTTCTCTCCTTTCACCACATCAATAATTCTCTTACTTGAGCCCACATCCATGTGACTCAAGAGATAAGAGAGACCCCACTCTTATTTGAAATTCATAAAAATTCATATTCCTTGATCTTTCCTAATAAAATTGATTAGGCTTAATCCTAATCAAGGCTTCTAAAACCTATAAATAGAACCCATTCCTCCTTGAAAAAGACATCACTATACCATTGCACACTAGATTGAGAGAACCACACGCCAGTTCTATCTTGGTTGTAAAGAGAGAGTAAGCTTTCTATACACCATCACTTTGGTGCATAGAAAAGCTTGAGCTAGTTTGAGTGAGTGCGAGTAGAAGATATTCTTCCTACCATTGTTGTATCTACCCCAACATCAATGAATTGGTAGTTTTGGGTGCAATTCATTTCCAAAGGCTCACGCTTCTCCTCCAATTTGGCTTGGCAAACTCATTCAGCTTCATAAGGTGACTTGTTTCATTGAAGGTTGTTGTTTTGTTGCTTGTGATTCATTGGCTATTGTTTGGCTACCATTGTAAGAGGGTGGATGGTGAGAGGGCTCCCATGACCCTAAGACAATGTGCTAGTGATGCTATAACCAAATCTTGTCACTTCATTCCGCAAGCTCTAAGTTCCTTTTGTGCAAAATATAAAGTTGAAGCTAAGTTGTACACCATCTCTCTCTCTCTCTCTCTCTCTCTCTCTCTCTCTCTCTCTCTCTCTCTCTCGTGTTTTAGTGTGTGAGAGTGTTCCATTGGTGTTAGGGTTAGTGTAAATTCCTTGCTTGTTTGTGGGTTGCTCTAACGATTCTCCTCTTTTGCGTCCTAGTTCGCTCTTAAACTAGGTGGTGCCCCTTGTGTAGTTGGGATTTGGCTGTGGGTTTGTTGTTTTGTTGTGCTTGTGGTTGCCCCAGCCCCAATTGAGTAGCACGGGAGCCTTGAGGGGTGTTTAGAGGTCGCCTCTCTTGTTGCCCGCCCCGGACCGCCTCAATTTTGGTGCCCGCACTGAGGAATGGCTTGTGTATGTTTTGTGAAGGCTCAACCTTTAGCATAATCAAGTAGCTTGAATGAATCAAGAGAATTTGTATGATCCCTTCATTCCCATTGCAAGGCAAAAGGTACACATAATTGTTAGTACTAAGTTGTAATTTCAGCGAGTAATTCGTAGAATTTTAGGTCCTCTTAGGTTCGTAGAGATAAACGCATCAGTAAATCCTTTTATTTTGCCTCTCATTAGGTACGACCTTAGTTTGGACGTCTATATTTTTGTTTTGTTTTAAGAATTAGGTCATGCATAGACCATGGATAATGGCCCAAGAATACAGATTTTTCCCTTTCATTTCACTCCACACATTAGAGTAAACATTGCAATTAGTAGAAAAATCCATTTTCAACAACGTATGGTATTCATGTTTGGTGCCCAAAGAGTAGGATAAATTCTCGCGTCACCAAACCCTGTCATTCTACCTCTTATTGATTATCATAGGTCATTTGATGTGAATATTTTTATTTTGTTGTAGAATAGATTGCAATTTAGAAAATATTACTGTGTAAATCTTTTAAAGAAAGAAAAAACAAAAACGCGTCACTTTGAAATCAATTCAATGGAGAGCCAACGCCAAATGTCTGGATATCCTCTTTTCTTTGGAGAGCCTGGAGAGGATGCAGAATTATTTCTAGCGAATTTCAAGATGTCTTGCCGTATCAAGAGGAAAGTAACTGATCAAGAACGTGTAGAAATGTTTGAGGTGGTCCTTAGGAAAGATGCTAGCACTTGGTTTGACTCTTTGCCTGAGGAAGTTAAAGGGAATTACACGGAAGTTTTTAATCGTTTCAAGAAATACTTCTTTGATCCCCAAAACACTTAGAAATTATGGCAAGACATTGTTTCTCATAAGCAAAAAGACTTAGTTGACTACTACTTGTACAAGCAAGAGTTCCTACGTCTTTGGGCTCTATGGATACGAAATGTTGCTAACCCTGGTGATGGTGCAGAATTTCTAAAGAAGGAGAGGTTCATAGCCGGACTCTTTCCTGACCTTAAGGTAAAAGTTGAGACGGGTGCACCTGCTACCTTTGATGCAGCTAAAACTAGGGCTGCTGAGAAATATAGGAAACTCAATTACTTAAGAGGGGAGGTTCCAATAGAAGGTCTTAGACCCAAAGGTAAGTCACAAGCATCAACATCTAGGGAGTTTCGTGAGGTAACCGCTGAAGTGATGGAGAAGTTAAATGAATCTTTAAGCAGCTTGTCAATTCACCTTGCACAAGCTGTAGGTCCAAAGGGACAAGCAAAGAAGTCTGAAGAGCGAGACCCACAACCTAGGAGAGTCTTGCAATGTTGGAATTGCGGTGAGTCTGGACATGGGATGTATAATTGTCCTTGGCCCCGTGGAGAGCCAGGGAGACCTAACTTGAATTACCCAGTGATGAATGCAGGAGAAGGAGATGATCAACAACCAAGGCTTCTACAAAGGCCAAATGTACCAAGACCACCTCCACAAGGGGTAGAAGGAGTTCCACCGTTGCCAGATCCAAATGTGCATGTGGTAGAGGTGACAAATTCAAATGAGGTTGACAGGGAAGCCAATGGCATTAAGCGTGGCTGAGGGAAAGGTTAGGAGAAAGAAGGAGTTACATCACAAAGTGACCATGGACGAGAAAAGAATGCAAAGGAGACCAAGGAACCTAAAAGGACTCGACGTCGTATCAACCTCCAAGACTTTCCTCTTGGACATGGAATGGCTCCATACAACCTGTTGGAAGACATGAGAGGTAAGGGTCCTGATATCTCATGGCCTCAATTTCTTGCATTATGTCCACAAGTTAGGAGGGATTTAACAAGGGCAGTTAGCACTAGGAGAAAGGTAAAAGAGAGTGTGCCTGTTGTAAAAATTGCACAAGCTGAAATGAATGAGGACATTACACCTGTGCTAGATTGTTACATAAAAGGGAGATTGGTTAGGAAAGGTCTAGTGGATGGGGGTGCACAAATTTGCATCATGACAGAGGGACTCATGCAAAAACTAGGCATGCACATCCATGAGACACCTGAAATTAAGGTCAAGATGGCAAACAATAGCAAGGCTAGGTGTGTAGGCATTTGTAAAATGTTTTTGTGGAGGCCTTTGGCATTAAGAAGGCAGTGGATTTCTATGTCATGTCCATCAAAGGAAATGGTTACCCATTTATCCTAGGGAGACCATGGCTAATGAAAATGCAAGCTTTGCAGGATTGGGAGAGTGGAAAGCTAATTTGTAGGAACGACAATCATAAGAAGGTTGTCTTTGACATGAAGGAGCAACGCCAAGAGGAGCTCCATGAAGAATCATCTCAAAGTGAGACGGAAGAAGGTTGGACCGGTAACACTTCAGAAGAAGAAAGTAGCGGCAGAATTACTGAAGAGGAGTCTTCCATCGAAGTCATGGGGGTAAGGTTTTAGCCAACCAACCAAGAGACCTCTTGTCAAGGTTTGGAAGAGATAGGTTCCCAAGAGAACCAAAAAGTGGAAGATGAAAGAATGCTAGAAGGTATGCTATCTACAACACTTACAAAGGATGAAAGAGAGGAGTTCAAATGTGTGCTAAGGAAATTTCCTAGGCTTTTTGCTAAAGACTACACCGATGTGCGTGGAGTAGATGCTGTTCAACACAAAATTGAGTTGAAGCCAGAGGCCACACCTAAGGCTCAGAAGCTACGAAGGCTAGGAGTCATCAAGGAGCAGGCTTTACTCAAGGAGGTAAGAAAGCTTCTAGCAGCAGGTTTCATTTATCCAGTGGAGAATTCAGAGTGGGTATCTCCTATTGTTGTCACTCCTAAGAAAAATGGCAAGTGGAGGATGTGTGTGGATTACCGTCCACTCAATGAGGCAACAAAAAGAGATCACTTCCCCTCCCATTTCAGGATGAGATACTAAATGAGGTAGCTGGTCATGAGAAGTACACTGTGTGTGATGGCTACTCAGGCTACTTTCAAATAGGTATCGCATTAGAAGATCAATTGAAAAAAACCTTTATCACTCCTTGGGGTTGTTATGCTTTTAGAGTCATGCCATTTGGTTTGAAAAATGCTCCTGCAACATTCCAACGTTTCATGAACATGGTGTTTCAAGCATTCTTTGGAAAGTCAATTAGGGTGTTCATTGATGATTTCTGCATTTATAGCTCAAAATCATTGCATCTACAAAGGGTAGAAGAAGGTTTAAAGAAGCTCTATGACATGGGAGGTCAAATCAACCCTGACAAGTGCCACATAGGTGAGGATGATGTGATCTTGCTCGGTCACAAGGTTTCCTATAAAGGCATTGAGGTGGATCCTTCAAAGGCAAAGGCTCTTATGGAGCTCCGATCACCGAAGAGTCTTAAGGAGGTCATCTCTTTCATTCAGAAGGTGAAGTATATGTCACGCTTCATTCACTTAGCCTCGAAGCTGCTTCATCCTTTGCAAAAGTTGACACAACAAGTAGAAATTTGCATGGTCTGATGAGCTTGAAGAGTATTTTTGTAACATTAAAGTCATTTTGTCAGAGCTACCAACACTCATGCCTCCTTGTTGGGAGTACACATTCTTTGTTAGCTCTAGTGTTGGAAGGGAAACAATTGGTGCTGTGTTGCTACAACAAGATCCCCACGGTACAAGGATGCGACCCATCTACTTTGCTAGTAGGGTCATGAATGCTTTGGAGAGAGACTACACAGAAGCAGAACTCATGATGCTTTATCTCATGTTTGCGGTGAGAAAGTTTAGATCCTACCTGCTACCAAAACCTTTTGTAATTCTCATTGCAGAGAATTTGTTCCCTTGGGTGTCATCTCAAATGAATCTTAGTAATAGGATCTCAAAGTGGATCATGGAGTTGCAAGAGTTCCAATACTCTTTCAAGGTAGAAGATAGTGTGCGTGCACAATTGGTAGGGATTCTCACTTATAGGGTACATGAGAAGGAAATTAAGGTGCCTCAAGTAAAGACCCTACCATTGCCACCACCAAAAAGTATTCCCAATGCTTTTACCTTGTTCTTTGATGGAGCTTTTCAACGAGCCACAGGGAAAGCAGGGGGAGGGCTAGTGTTGCTCAACCCAAGTGGAGAGGTGGTCATGAAAGAGAAGGTCAATCTACCAGGTTCAACTAGCAACAATAAAGCAGAATACGACACACTACTTCATGGTTTGAAGATGTGCATTGGCCAAGGGATAAAACGTCTCATGGTAAAGGGAGATGCACTTCTCATTGTTAAACAGATTTTAGGCATTTGGGCATGCAAGAATGAAAGATTAAGGACAAAAGTTCATGCCATTCGTAGGATGTTTAATCAGTTTGAAGAAGTGCAACTATATCATATTCCGAGGAAACAAAATGAAGATGCCGATTTACTTGCACAACAAGCAGTTACATGTGTTGAGAGAGAAGTGCAGGTCATCATGGTGGCAGCAGCTGTCAAGCAACCGAGATACCAGGGATTGGAGTCATTGGCTCCCATTATTGGCTACATTTTGGAGGGTGAGTTTCCACAAGACTTCACGAAGGCTCAAAAGAGGAGACTCATGAAGAAGGCAAGTTTCTATCTCTTCCTAGAAGACTCCCTCTATCAAAAAGGGAAGGATCAAGTGTGCAGAAGAGTACCAACTATCGAGGAAATTCCAGCCATTCTAAAAGGTTTGCATGAAGAGGCATGTGGTGGTCATTTTGCCCAAGAATCAACTGTGAAGAAGATTTTGCTTGCGGGGTATGTTTGGCCAAGCTTGCATGTGGATGTTCAACATTGGTGTAAAAGCTGTCACAATTGTCAGATAAATGGAAATAGAAGATTGGTGCATGGCCCGAGGCAAATAGTGCTTGCAAATGGACCCTTTGAAAAGTGGGGCATTGATGCTATGGGTCCTCTGCCTAGGACAAAAAATGGTAAACTCTACATTCTAGTGGCTGTAGACTATATGACTAGGTGGGTGGAAGCTCAAAGTGCGGCAAGAGTGAATGAGAGGACAGTTAGCAAGTTTGTGTACAATCACATTTGTTGCAGATTTGGCACACCTTTGGAGATTGTTTCTGATAATGGTCCAGGGTTTAGGAAGGGCTTGCTCACAGAAGTTTGTGAAGAGCTTCACATTCTACATCGTCATAGCACACCATACTACCCACAGTCAAATGGTTTGGTAGAGAAGGCTAATGGTGTCATTGCAGGAATCATTAGAAAGATGGTGCAAAACAAGACAAAATTATGGGATGACTTCTTGGATGGTGCCTTGTGGGCATATCAAACCACATATAGGGAAGCCACGGAGTTCACACCATTTCACTTGGTCTATGGTCAAGAGGCTTTGCAACCTATCGAGCTCAACATTCCAACAATGCGACTTCATGGCAAAGGAGCACAAGATGATCAAGAATTATGGATGGATCGACTTCTTACGTTAGTGGAGTTTGAGTGGAAAAGAGAAGCAGCATATGAGTGCTACAAGAGGAAAGCCACACAAGCGAAAGAAACGCACGACAAGAAACTAAAGGACAAAGGCATCAAGGAAGGAGAGCTTGTGCTAAGGTATGACAATCGACTTGACAATCGTGTTGATGCCAAGTTTGAAACTAGATGGCAAGGGCCATACATAGTCAAGAAGGCTTTCAATTCTAGTTACTATCAGCTTATGGACTTGAATGGTAAAGAGCACTCCAGGAAGGTAAACGGGTGTCGCTTGAAGCCCTATTTAAGTCGCCTTCTACCAAAGGATCTACCAAAGATCTGTCCAAAAGCTGCTGTCTCATGTAAGTATTGTTACATAAAGCATGAGTGTAACTCCAACCAAAATTATGAGGGGCCAAACAATGAAGATCTCGTCAAGGACTCTGAAGCACTCTCTTTGAAAAAGATGCTCTATGATGGTACATGAATATACCATCATCCTGGGGGACGGCTTATGATAGTCGTTTTTCGGCTCTCCATAATTTCCATAGTAAGTTACTCCACCCTACCAAATGCACCCAAACGCTATGGCTATCCCTACCATTTCACTGTACATAGGCGTGTGTGAGTTAGGGGGCTTTTCCCATATCTTCTTAAAACCCCTCAGCTAGCTAGTCACTGGGCTAGTTGCGCCAAAAAATAAACAAAATAAAAAAACAAAAGTATATTATGGCCTCTTTGTGCGTAAATATTTCATTGTATATATGGCCTGAATATAGGGATTTTTTATAAATATTTTGGTATTTTATTTAAATATTTCTACTTAGGTGTATGTTTTTATTAAACCTATGTACACATTGTTTCATCCTCTTACACCATAATTATATTTTTAATGTGTACATACTCTAACCTTATATTTTTTCTTTTATAAAAATCACCCTCACCCTCGTGAAAACAAAAAATTGATTTCTACTCATTGGTCACATTTATTATATTATTTACTTGCAAACCTTTTCCTCTTTCACCCAAAATAATTCAAAGAGGGACCATATCATATGATTCCAATATCTTTCCATATCCATAACTCCTCCATATTTTTATTATTATTTTTACTCATTATTCTAACACCATGTGCTCATTGAGCTAAAGTCCATGAATAGCCCATACACTAGCTCCACCATGTATATATTTCTTTATCCACCAATAATCCTCCTCCATGCATGTGTCAAGGGCAACTTGGATGCTTTGTATTATGATATGACAAAGGAGGGGCTCACTCTTGGCTGCATTGTACAAATTCAACAAAGGAGGGGGCCACTAAAAGACTTTTGCAAGCATAAAAAACAGGCTTTTTGGTGAGAATTTTAATGCCTATCTCCACTCCGAATTTGGAGTGGTGGTCAAAAGAGAAAATGTAGCCCACACTCTGAATAATCATCTCAAATGTTTTCATGATTTTTGGAGCTACCAGCGGTGAGCTATGATTTTTTGAGTGGACCCTAGTCTGCCCACTTTTCTCACAAGTAGCCCTTAGTCTTCTCTCACCCTTCCACACACCTACTCAATCTTACACATCCCTCCCTCTCCTTCCCTCACTCAAACCTGCAATTTCCATGGCTTCTCCCACCCTCTTCACCATTACCCTTCTCTCTCATCCCTATAGTTCTTTTATAAACCTCTACATACATACACCCTCTCCATGTCTCTCTCTATTGCTTCTATGTTACAATTTCATTTACGTCTCCTAAAAATATCTAAAATTCATCATCTTAACCATGATAACTTCTGCAAATTGAGGATTTTTCATCAACAAATCCTCTTTTCATCGTGGTGGTCAACCGTGGCGGCGGCGTAAAGAAGCGAAGAAGAAGAAGAAGACCAGCGGTCATTTTTTCCACAATCTACACAAGGGTGAGTTCAAGCTTCTTCAAAGCTTCACCATCTCAATGATTCTCTTTTAATTCACCCCTCTTCCTTCATCAAATCAACTCATCCTACCCATTGTAAATGTATCACTAACAATTCTAGTGATTATTACCACTAACAAACTAACTTCTCTTGTAAAAATGCACCCACACTATCAACATATGGAGTAGGCAACCGCACAAGTAAACCAAATTCACTCACTCCCATGGAAGCTTCTCTCCTTTCACCACATCAATAATTCTCTTACTTGAGCCCACATCCATGTGACTCAAGAGATAAGAGAGACCCCACTCTTATTTGAAATTCATAAAAATTCATAATCCCCTATCTTTCCTAATAAAATTGATTAAGCTTAATCCTAATCAAGGCTTCTAAAACCTATAAATAGAACCCATTCCTCCTTGAAAAAGACATCACTATACCATTGCACACTAGATTGAGCGTACCACACGCCAGTTCTATCTTGGTTGTAAACAGAGAGAGTAAGCTTTCTATACACCATCACTTTGGTGCATAGAAAAGCTTGAGCTAGTTTGAGTGAGTGCGAGTAGAAGATATTCTTCCTACCATTGTTGTATCTACCCCAACATCAATGAATTGGTAGTTTTGGGTGCAATTCATTTCCAAAGGCTCACGCTTCTCCTCCAATTTGGATTGGCAAACTCATTCAGCTTCATAAGGTGACTTGTTTCATTGAAGGTTGTTGTTTTGTTGCTTGTGATTCATTGGCTATTGTTTGGCTACCATTGTAAGAGGGTGGATGGTGAGAGGGCTCCCATGACCCTAAGACAATGTGCTAGTGATGCTATAACCAAATCTTGTCACTTCATTCCGCAAGCTCTAAGTTCCTTTTGTGCAAAATATAAAGTTGAAGCTAAGTTGTACACCATCTCTCTCTCTCTCTCTCTCTCTCTCTCTCTCTCTCTCTCTCTCTCTCTCTCTCTCTCTCGTGTTTTAGTGTGTGAGAGTGTTCCATTGGTGTTAGGGTTAGTGTAAATTCCTTACTTGTTTGTGGGTTGCTCTAACGATTCTCCTCTTTTGCGTCCTAGTTCGCTCTTAAACTAGGTGGTGCCCCTTGTGTAGTTGGGATTTGGCTGTGGGTTTGTTGTTTTGTTTTGCTTGTGGTTGCCCCAGCCCCAATTGAGCAGCACGGGAGCCTTGAGGGGTGTTTAGAGGTCGCCTCTCTTGTTGCCCGCCCCTGGCCGCCTCAATATCAGGACCCTTACCTCGCATGTCTTCCAACAGGTTGTATGGAGCCATACCATGTCCAAGAGGGATGTCTTGGAGATTGATACGACGTCGAGTCCTCTTAGCTTCCTTGGTCTCCTTTGCCTTCTTGCCTTGTCCATGGTCACTCTGTGATGGGACACCCTCTTTCTCTTTACCTTTTCCTCGGCCACGCTTAATGCCATTTGCTTCCATGTCAACCTCATTTGAGTTTGTCACCTCTACCACATGCACATTTGGATCTGGCAAAGGTGGAACTCCTTCTACCCCTTGTGGAGGTGGTCTTGGTCCATTTGGTCTTTGTAGAAGCCTTGGTTGTTGACCAGTTCCTTCACCTGCATTCATCACTGGGTAATTCAACTTAGGTCTCCCTGGCTCCCCACGGGGCCAAGGACAATTATACATCCCATGTCCAGACTCTCCGCAATTCCAACATTGCAAGACTCTCCTAGGTCGTGGATCTCGCTCTTTAGACTTCTTTGCTTGTCCCTTTGGACCTACAGCTTGTGTAAGGTGAATTGACAGGCTGCTTTAAGATTCGTTTAACTTCTCAATTACTTCCGCCGTTACCTCAGGAAGCTCCCTCGATGTTGATGCTTGTGACTTACCTTTGATACTTGTGACTTACTTCTCTAACCATGGTTGGGTTAGATTTTCAGCAATTTTTCTAATTTCTTTTGCTTGGAATTATCAAGAAGTTGGTGGGGAAAGAGAGAGGAGAGAAATGGAGGTGATAGGAGTTTTCATAGTGGGTTAGTGTTAGTATTAATTTACAAATGGAATTGGATATTTACAATGGGAGTATCCATGTAGGATACAAATAAGGAAGAAAAACTCTTAAGAGGTAAGAAAAGGTGGATTTCTTACAAGGTTGATGCTCCAAGTGTCTTGAGTAGGGCCAATTTTGACGCTTGTTGACGGTCCACTAGCTTTGACGGTACATTTTTTCTCCACTCTTGACCTTCCTTGAGAGACAAGGTAATTGAAGCTGAGTAATCAACCACCATGATGCTATCTTTTAAGAGAAGAGGCTGAATTTTGTGGTTTTTTTGATAGATATGGGTAAATTGGAGGAGGAAAAATGAGACTAGGTGGTCAATTTTGGAATGCAATTGTGTGTGGGAGGTATGAGTTCACCATGGTTTCTCTTATTCTTCAAGGTTCAGGAGAAGGTGAGTTGGGTGCAGAGAGGAGTGGTGAGAGAGGTGGGGATGATGAGCGGAGAAGTGTGTGTGAAAGAGGAAAATGATAAAGTGGAAGAGAGAGTGTGGCTGCATAGCATGGGAAAACTAGGGTCCACTAATAAAATCATAGCTCACAGCTCGTAGCTCAAAAAAATATGAAAAAATTTGAGGCAAAAGTCCAGTCCACGAGCTACAACTTTTGTTTGTATCACCTTTTCAAATTTGGAGAGCAAGTGAACTTTAAAAATTCAGCAAAACCGACCGTTTTTTTCCACTGCACAAGGTCCTTGTGGGGTCCTTCTTTGGATGATTCTTTTGAATACCTCCAAGAGTGAGCCCTCCATAGTGCATGTATGCATGCCACCTACCCTTGACCTTATTTGGTAGGTCTATAATTGAAGATATTGTTGAGATCATGATATAAGTGAATAGTACAAATAAGAAAATCAAATATTGAGGGGTCCAAAAAATATGTACATGTCAAATATAAATAATATAAGTGGAAAAAATATAAAGGGGTCAAAAGAAATCTCTCTCATTATGAGGCTACCATAAAAAGATAAATACTTTTGGTATTCTAATTTTTTAGAAAAAAAAAAAAAAGATGTAGGAAGGGAAAAATCACAATAGTGAAAAAATACACATAAATAAAACTAGTTTTTTTGGATTTTTGTTGGGGTGGAGTTACACCAAATATAAGAGAAGCTTACATGAAAATATTTCTATATGGAATAAAGAGTATGAAAAATGGTAAGAAAAATTGTGGTAATGGTGAGGCAATGTACAGAGCATAAATAACACACACCTAGGTAGAAATATTTAAATAAATACCAAAATAATTATGAAAAATCCTTTTATTTAGGCCCTATATACAAAGAAATATTTACATACGCATGGGCCATAATATACTTATATTTTTTATATTTTATATTTTTTTGGGTCAACTAGCCCAATGACTAGCTAATTGAGGGTTTTTTATTTCAGTAAGGAGATATGGGAAAAGTCCCCTAACTCACACGCACCTATATACAATGAAAGGGTGAGGGTAACCACAGTGTTTGAGTGATTTGATAGGGTGAGATAACTCACTATGGCATTTACAGAGAGCCGAAAGAACGGCTATCATTAGCTCTCCCCCAGGATGATGGTATATTCATGTACCATCTCCTCTTCAGTAATGCTGCCGCTACTTTCTTCTTCTGAAGTGTTTTCAGTCCAATCTTCTTCCGTCTCACTTCTAGATGATTCTTCATGGAGCTCCTCTTGGCGTTGCTCCTTCATGTCAAAGACAACCTTCTTGTGATTGTCATTCCTGCAAATTAGCTTTCCACTCTCCCAATCCTGCAAAGCTCGCATTTTCATTAGCCATGGTCTTCCTAGGATAAATGGGTAACCATTTCCCATGGTAGACATGACATAGAAATCCACTGCCTTCTTAATGCCAAAGGCCTCCACAAAAACATTTTTATAAATGCGTACGCACCTAGCCTTGCTATTGTTTGCCATTTTCACTTTGATTTCAGGTGTCTCATGGATGTGCATGCCTAGTCTTTGCATAAGCCCTTCTGTCATGATGCAAATTTGTGCACCCCCATCCACTAGACCTTTTGTAACCAATCTTCCTTTTATGTAACAATCTAGCACAGGTGTAATATCCTCGTTCATTTCAGCATGTGCAATTTTACAAAAGGAAAACTCTCTTTTACCTTTCTCCTAGTGCTAACTGCCTTTGTTAAATCCCTCCTAACTTGTGGGCATAATGCAAGAAACTGAGGCCATGAGATATTGATAGCCGTTTTTCGGCTCTCCATAATTTCCATAGTAACTTACTCCACCCTACCAAATGCACCCAAACGCTATGGCTATCCCTACCATTTCACTGTACATAGGCGTGTGTGAGTTAGGGGGCTTTTCCCATATCTTCTTAAAAACCCTCAGCTAGCTAGTCACTGGGCTAGTTGAGCCAAAAAATAAACAAAATAAAAAAATAAAAGTATATTATGGCCTCTTTGTGTGTAAATATTTCATTGTATATATGGCCTAAATATAGGGATTTTTTATAATTATTTTGGTATTTTATTTAAATATTTCTACTTAGGTGTGTGTTTTTATTAAACCTATGTACACCTTCTTTCATCCTCTTACACCATAATTATATTTTTAATGTGTACATACTCTAACCTTATATTTTTTCTTTTATAAAAATCACCCGCACATTTTCACCCTCACCCTCGTGAAAACAAAAAATTGATTTCTACTCGTTGGTCACATTTATTATATCATTTACTTGCATACCTTTTCCTCTTTCACCCAAAATAATTCAAAGAGGGACCATATCATATGATTCCAATATCTTTCCATATCCATAACTCCTCCATATTTTTATTATTATTTTTACTCATTATTCTAACACCATGTGCTCATTGAGCTAAAGTCCATGAATAGCCCATACACTAGTTCCACCATGTATATATTTCTTTATCCACCAATAATCCTCCTCCATGCATGTGTCAAGGGCAACTTGGATGCTTTGTATTATGATATGACAAAGGAGGGGCTCACTCTTGGATGCATTGTACAAATTCAACAAAGGAGGGGGCCACTAAAAGACTTTTGCAGGCATAAAAAACAGGCTTTTTGGTGAGAATTTTGGCACCTATCTCCACTTCGAATTTGGAGTGGTGGTCTAAAGAGAAAATGTATCCCACGCTCTGAATAATCACCTCAAATTTTTTCATGATTTTTGGAGCTACCAGCGGTGAACTATGATTTTTTGAGTGGACCCCAGTCTGCCCACTTTTCTCACAAGTAGCCCTTAGTCTTCTCTCACCCTTCCACACACCTACTCACTCTTACACATCCCTCCCTCTCCTTCCCTCACTCAAACCTGCAATTTCCATGGCTTCTCCCACCCTCTTCACCATTACCCTTCTCTCTCATCCCTATAGTTCTTTTATAAACCTCTACATACATACACCCTCTCCATGTCTCTCTCTATTGCTTCTATGTTACAATTTCATTTATCTCTCCTAAAAATATCTAAAATTCATCATCTTAACCATGACAACTTCTGCAAATTGAGGATTTTCATCAACAAATCCTCTTTTCATCGTGGTGGTCAACCGTGGCAGGGGCGTAAAGAAGCGAAGAAGAAGAAGAAGACCAGCGGTCATTTTTTCCACAATCTACACAAGGGTGAGTTCAAGCTTCTTCAAAGCTTCACCATCTCAATGATTCTCTTTTAATTCACCCCTCTTCCTTCATCAAATCAACTCATCCTACCCATTGTAAATGTATCACAAACAATTCTAGTGATTATTACCACTAACAAACTAACTTCTCTTGTAAAAATGCACCCACACTATCAACATATGGAGTAGGCAACCGCACAAGTAAA
This sequence comes from Adiantum capillus-veneris, assembly GCF_014529385.1. Classification (NCBI taxonomy): domain Eukaryota; kingdom Viridiplantae; phylum Streptophyta; class Polypodiopsida; order Polypodiales; family Pteridaceae; genus Adiantum; species Adiantum capillus-veneris. The sequence continues at coordinate 115,931,713 of NC_140942.1, read as the reverse complement.
CCAAATTCACTCACTCCCATGGAAGCTTCTCTCCTTTCACCACATCAATAATTCTCTTACTTGAGCCCACATCCATGTGACTCAAGAGATAAGAGAGACCCCACTCTTATTTGAAATTCATAAAAATTCATAATCCTTGATCTTTCCTAATAAAATTGATTAGGCTTAATCCTAATCAAGGCTTCTAAAACCTATAAATAGAACCCATTCCTCCTTGAAAAAGACATCACTATACCATTGCACACTAGATTAAGCGTAGCCAGTTCTATCTTGGTTGTAAAGAGAGAGTAAGCTTTCTATACACCATCACTTTGGTGCATAGAAAATCTTGAGCTAGTTTGAGTGAGTGCGAGTAGAAGATATTCTTCCTACCATTGTTGTATCTACCCCAACATCAATGAATTGGTAGTTTTGGGTGCAATTCATTTCCAAAGGCTCACGCTTCTCCTCCAATTTGGCTTGGCAAACTCATTCAGCTTCATAAGGTGACTTGTTTCATTGAAGGTTGTTGTTTTGTTTCTTGTGATTCATTGGCTATTGTTTGGCTACCATTGTAAGAGGGTGGATGGTGAGAGGGCTCCCATAACCTTAAGACAATGTGCTAGTGATGCTATAACCAAATCTTGTCACTTGATTCGGCAAGCTCTAAGTTCCTTTTGTGCAAAATATAAAGTTGAAGCTAAGTTGTACACCATCTCTCTCTCTCTCTCTCTCTCTCTCTCTCTCTCTCTCTCGTGTTTTAGTGTGTGAGAGTGTTCCATTGGTGTTAGGGTTAGTGTAAATTCCTTGCTTGTTTGTGGATTGCTCTAACGATTCTCCTCTTTTGCGTCCTAGTTCGCTCTTAAACTAGGTGGTGCCCCTTGTGTAGTTGGGATTTGGCTGTGGGTTTGTTGTTTTGTTGTGCTTGTGGTTGCCCCAGCCCCAATTGAGTAGCACGGGAGCCTTGAGGGGTGTTTAGAGGTCGCATCTCTTGTTGCCCGCCCCAGACCGCCTCAATTTTGGTGCCCGCACTGAGGAACGGCTTGTGTATGTTTTGTGAAGGCTCAACCTTTAGCATAATCAAGTAGCTTGAATCAATCAAGAGAATTTGTATGATCCCTTCATTCCCATTGCAAGGCAAAAGGTACACATAATTGTTAGTACTAAGTTGCAATTTCAGCGAGTAATTCGTAGAATTTTAGGTCCTTCTAGGTTGGTAGAGATAAACGCATCAGTAAATCCTTTTAGTTTGCCTCTCATTAGGCACGACCTTAGTTTGGACGTCTATATTTTTGTTTTTTTTTAAGAATTAGGTCATGCATAGACCATGGATAATGGCCCAGGAATACAGGTTTTTCCCTTTCATTTCACTCCACACATTAGAGTAAACATTGCAATTAGTAGAAAAATCCATTTTCAACAACGTATGGTATTCATGTTTGGTGCCCAAAGAGTAGGAGAAATTCTCGCGTCACCAAACCCTGTCATTCTACCTCTTATTGATTATCATAGGTCATTTGATGTGAATATTTTTATTTTGTTGTAGAATAGATTGCAATTTAGAAAATATTATTGTGTAAATCTTTTAAAGAAAGAAAAAACAAAAACGCGTCACTTTGAAATCAATTCAATGGAGAGCCAACGCCAAATGTCTGGATATCCTCTTTTCTTTGGAGAGCCTGGAGAGGATGCAGAATTATTTCTAGCGAATTTCAATATGTCTTGCCGTATCAAGAGGATAGTAACTGATCAAGAACGTGTAGAAATGTTTGAGGTGGTCCTTAGGAAAGATGCTAGCACTTGGTTTGACTCTTTGCCTGAGGAAGTTAAAGGGAATTACACGGAATTTTTGAATCGTTTCAAGAAATACTTCTTTGATCCCCAAAACACTCAAAAATTATGGCAAGACATTGTTTCTCATAAGCAAAAAGACTTAGATGACTACTACTTGTACAAGCAAGAGTTCCTACGTCTTTGGGCTCTATGGATACGAAATGTTGCTAACCCTGGTGATGGTGCAGAATTTCTAAAGAAGGAGAGGTTCATAGCCGGACTCTTTCCTGACCTTAAGGTAAAAGTTGAGACGGGTGCACCTGCTACCTTTGATGCAGCTGAAACTAGGGCTGCTGAGAAATATAGGAAACTCAAGTGCTTAAGAGGGGAGGTTCCAATAGAAGGTCTTAGACCCAAAGGTAAGTCACAAGCATCAACATCTAGGGAGCTTCCTGAGGTAACGGCTAAAGTGATGGAGAAGTTAAATGAATCTTTAAGCAGCTTGTCAATTCACCTTGCACAAGCTGTAGGTCCAAAGGGACAAGCAAAGAAGTCTGAAGAGCGAGACCCACGACCTAGGAGAGTCTTGCAATGTTGGAATTGAGGTGAGTCTGGACATGGGATGTATAATTGTCCTTGGCCCCGTGGAGAGCCAAGGAGACCTAACTTGAATTACCCAGTGATGAATGCAGGAGAAGGAGCTGATCAACAACCAAGGCTTCTACAAAGGCCAAATGGACCAAGACCACCTCCACGAGGGGTAGAAGGAGTTCCACCTTTTCCAGATCCAAATGTGCATGTGGTAGAGGTGACAAATTCAAATGAGGTTGACATGGAAGCCAATGGCATTAAGCGTGGCCGAGGGAAAGGTAAGGAGAAAGAAGGAGTTACATCACAAAGTGACCATGGACGAGAAAAGAAGGCAAAGGAGACCAAGGAACCTAAGAGGACTCGACGTCGTATCAACCTCCAAGACTTTCCTCTTGGACATGGAATGGCTCCATACAACCTGTTGGAAGACATGAGAGGTAAGGGTCCTGATATCTCATGGCCTCAATTTCTTGCATTATGTCCACAAGTTAGGAGGGATTTAACAAGGGCAGTTAGCACTAGGAGAAAGGTAAAAGAGAGTGTGCCTGTTGTAAAAATTGCACAAGCTGAAATGAATGAGGACATTACACCTGTGCTAGATTGTTACATAAAAGGGAGATTGGTTAGGAAAGGTCTAGTGGATGGGGGTGCACAAATTTGCATCATGACAGAGGGACTCATGCAAAAACTAGGCATGCACATCCATGAGACACCTGAAATTAAGGTCAAGATGGCAAACAATAGCAAGGCTAGGTGTGTAGGCATTTGTAAAAATGTTTTTGTGGAGGCCTTTGGCATTAAGAAGGAAGTGGATTTCTATGTCATGTCTATCAAAGGAAATGGTTACCCATTTATCCTAGGGAGACCATGGCTAATGAAAATGCGAGCTTTGCAGGATTGGGAGAGTGGAAAGCTAATTTGTAGGAACGACAATCATAAGAAGGTTGTCTTTGACATGAAGGAGCAACGCCAAGAGGAGCTCCATGAAGAATCATCTCAAAGTGAGACGGAAGAAGGTTGGACCGGTAACACTTCAGAAGAAGAAAGTAGCGGCATAATTACTGAAGAGGAGTCTTCCATCGAAGTCATGGGGGTAAGGTTTTAGCCAACCAACCAAGAGACCTCTTGTCAAGGTTTGGAGGAGGTAGGTTCCCAAGAGAACCAAAAAGTGGAAGATGAAAGAATGCTAGAAGGTATGCTATCTACAACACTTACAAAGGATGAAAGAGAGGAGTTCAAATGTGTGCTAAGGAAATTTCCTAGGCTTTTTGCTAAAGACTACACCGATGTGCGTGGAGTAGATGCTGTTCAACACAAAATTGAGTTGAAGCCAAAGGCCACACCTAAGTCTCAGAAGCTACGAAGGCTAGGAGTCATCAAGGAGCAGGCTTTACTCAAGGAGGTAAGAAAGCTTCTAGCAGCAGGTTTCATTTATCCAGTGGAGAATTCAGAGTGGGTATCTCCTGTTGTTGTCACTCCTAAGAAAAATGGCAAGTGGAGGATGTGTGTGGATTACCGTCCACTCAATGAGGCAACAAAAAGAGATCACTTCCCCTCCCATTTCAGGATGAGATACTAAATGAGGTAGCTGGTCATGAGAAGTACACTGTGTGTGATGGCTACTCAGGCTACTTTCAAATAGGTATCGCATTGGAAGATCAATTGAAAACAATCTTTATCACTCCTTGTGGTTGTTATGCTTTTAGAGTCATGCCATTTGGTCTGACAAATGCTCCTACAACATTCCAACGTTTCATGAACATGGTGTTTCAAGCATTCTTTGGAAAGTCAATTAGGGTGTTCATTGATGATTTCTGCATTTATAGCTCAAAATCATTGTATCTACAAAGGGTAGAAGAAGGTTTAAAGAAGATCTATGACATGGGAGGTCAACTCAACCCCGACAAGTGCCACATAGGTGAGGATGAAGTGATCTTGCTCGGTCACAAGGTTTCCTATAAAGGCATTGAGGTGGATCCTTCAAAGGCAAAGGCTCTTATTGAGCTCCCATCACCGAAGAGTCTTAAGGAGGTCATCTCTTTCATTCAGAAGGTGAAGTATATGTCACGCTTCATTCACTTAGCCTCGAAGCTGCTTCATCCTTTGCAAAAGTTGACACAACAAGTAGAATTTGCATGGTCTGATGAGCTTGAAGAGTATTTTTGTAACATTAAAGTCATTTTGTCAGAGCTACCAACACTCATGCCTCCTTGTTGGGAGTACACATTCTTTGTTAGCTCTAGTGTTGGAAGGGAAACAATTGGTGCTGTGTTGCTACAACAAGATCCCCACAGTACAAGGATGCGACCCATCTACTTTGCTAGTAGGGTCATGAATGCTTTGGAGAGAGACTACACAGAAGCAGAACTCATGATGCTTTCTCTCATGTTTGCGGTGAGAAAGTTTAGATCCTACCTGCTACCAAAACCTTTTGTAATTCTCACTGCAGAGAATTTGTTCCCTTGGGTGTCATCTCAAATGAATCTTAGTAATAGGATCTCAAAGTGGATCATGGAGTTGCAAGAGTTCCAATACTCTTTCAAGGTAGAAGATAGTGTGCGTGCACAATTGGTAGGGATTCTCACTTATAGGGTACATGAGAAGGAAATTAAGGTGCCTCAAGTAAAGACCCTACCATTGCCACCACCAAAAAGTATTCCCAATGCTTTTACCTTGTTCTTTGATGGAGCTTTTCAACGAGCCACAGGGAAAGCAGGGGGAGGGCTAGTGTTGCTCAACCCAAGTGGAGAGGTGGTCATGAAAGAGAAGGTCAATCTACCAGGTTCAACTAGCAACAATAAAGCAGAATACGACACACTACTTCATGGTTTGAAGATGTGCATTGGCCAAGGGATAAAACGTCTCATGGTAAAGGGAGATGCACTTCTCATTGTTAAACAGATTTTAGGCATTTGGGCATGCAAGAATGAAAGATTAAGGACAAAAGTTCATGCCATTCGTAGGATGTTTAATCAATTTGAAGAAGTGCAACTATATCATATTCCGAGGAAACAAAATGAAGATGCCGATTTACTTGCACAACAAGCAGTTACATGTGTTGAGAGAGAAGTGCAGGTCATCATGGTGGCAGCAGCTGTCAAGCAACCGAGATACCAGGGATTGGAGTCATTGGCTCCCATTATTGGCTACATTTTGGAGGGTGAGTTTCCACAAGACTTCACGAAGGCTCAAAAGAGGAGACTCATGAAGAAGGCAAGTTTCTATCTCTTCCTAGAAGGCTCCCTCTATCAAAAAGGGAAGGATCAAGTGTGCAGAAGAGTACCAACTATCGAGGAAATTCCAGCCATTCTAAAAGGTTTGCATGAAGAGGCATGTGGTGGTCATTTTGCCCAAGAATCAACTGTGAAGAAGATTTTGCTTGCGGGGTATGTGTGGCCAAGCTTGCATGTGGATGTTCAACATTGGTGTAAAAGCTGTCACAATTGTCAGATAAATGGAAATAGAAGGTTGGTGCATGGCCCGAGGCAAATAGTGCTTGCAAATGGACCCTTTGAAAAGTGGGGCATTGATGCTATGGGTCCTCTGCCTAGGACAAAAAATGGTAAACTCTACATTCTAGTGGCTGTAGACTATATGACTAGGTGGGTGGAAGCTCAAAGTGCGGCAAGAGTGAATGAGAGGACAGTTAGCAAGTTTGTGTACAATCACATTTGTTGCAGATTTGGCACACCTTTGGAGATTGTTTCTGATAATGGTCCAGGGTTTAGGAAGGGCTTGCTCACAGAAGTTTGTGAAGAGCTTCACATTCTACATCGTCATAGCACACCATACTACCCACAGTCAAATGGTTTGGTAGAGAAGGCTAATGGTGTCATTGCAGGAATCATTAGAAAGATGGTGCAAAACAAGACAAAATTATGGGATGACTTCTTGGATGGTGCCTTGTGGGCATATCGAACCACATATAGGGAAGCCACGGAGTTCACAACATTTCACTTGGTCTATGGTCAAGAGGCTTTGCAGCCTATCGAGCTCAACATTCCAACAATGTGACTTCATGGCAAAGGAGCACAAGATGATCAAGAAGTATGGATGGATCGACTTCTTACGTTAGTGAAGCTTGAGTGGAAAAGAGAAGCAGCATATGAGTGCTACAAGAGGAAAGCCACACAAGCGAAAGAAACGCACGACCAGAAACTAAAGGACAAAGGCATCAAGGAAGGAGAGCTTGTGCTAAGGTATGACAATCGACTTGACAATCGTGTTGATGCCAAGTTTGAAACTAGATGGCAAGGGCCATACATAGTCAAGAAGGCTTTCAATTCTAGTTACTATCAGCTTATGGACTTGAATGGTAAAGAGCACTCCAGGAAGGTAAACGGGTGTCGCTTGAAGCCCTATTTGAGTCGCCTTCTACCAAAGGATCTACCAAAGATCTGTCCAAAAGCCACTGTCTCATGTAAGTATTGTTACATAAAGCATGAGTGTAACTCCAACCAAAATTATGAGGGGCCAAACAATGAAGATCTCATCAAGGACTCTGAAGCACTCTCTTTGGAAAAGATGCTCTATGATGGTACATGAATATACCATCATCCTGGGGGACGGCTTATGATAGTCGTTTTTCGGCTCTCCATAATTTCCATAGTAAGTTACTCCACCCTACCAAATGCACCCAAACGCTATGGCTATCCCTACCATTTCACTGTACATAGGCGTGTGTGAGTTAGGGGGCTTTTCCCATATCTTCTTAAAACCCCTCAGCTAGCTAGTCACTGGGCTAGTTGCGCCAAAAAATAAACAAAATAAAAAAATAAAAGTATATTATGGCCTCTTTGTGTGTAAATATTTCATTGTATATATGGCCTAAATATAGGGATTTTTTATAATTATTTTGGTATTTTATTTAAATATTTCTACTTAGGTGTGTGTTTTTATTAAATTTTTGTACACCTTCTTTCATCCTCTTACACCATAATTATATTTTTAATTTGTACATACTCTAACCTTATATTTTTTCTTTTATAAAAATCACTCCCACATTTTCACCCTCACCCTCGTGAAAACAAAAAATTGATTTCTACTCATTGGTCACATTTATTATATTATTTACTTGCATACCTTTTCCTCTTTCACCCAAAATAATTCAAAGAGGAACCATATCATATGATTCCAATATCTTTCCATATCCATAACTCCTCCATACTTTTATTATTATTTTTACTCATTATTCTAACACCATGTGCTCATTGAGCTAAAGTCCATGAATAGCCCATACACTAGTTCCACCATGTATATATTTCTTTATCCACCAATAATCCTCCTCCATGCATGTGTCAAGGGCAACTTGGATGCTTTGTATTATGATATGACAAAGGAGGGGCTCACTCTTGGATGCATTGTACAAATTCAACAAAGGAGGGGGCCACTAAAAGACTTTTGCAGGCATAAAAAACAGGCTTTTTGGTGAGAATTTTGGCACCTATCTCCACTTCGAATTTGGAGTGGTGGTCAAAAGAGAAAATGTAGCCCACACTCTGAATAATCACCTCAATCTTTTTCATGATTTTTGGAGCTACCAGCGGTGAGCTATGATTTTTTGAGTGGACCCCAATCTGCCCACTTTTCTCACAAGTAGCCCTTAGTCTTCTCTCACCCTTCCACACACCTACTCAATCTTACACATCCCTCCCTCTCCTTCCCTCACTCAAACCTGCAATTTCCATGGCTTCTCCCACCCTCTTCACCATTACCCTTCTCTCTCATCCCTATAGTTCTTTTATAAACCTCTACATACATACACCCTCTCCATGTCTCTCTCTATTGCTTCTATGTTACAATTTCATTTACCTCTCCTAAAAATATCTAAAATTCAGCATCTTAACCATGATAACTTCTGCAAATTGAGGATTATTCATCAACAAATCCTCTTTTCATCGTGGTGGTCAACCGTGGCGGCGGCGTAAAGAAGCGAAGAAGAAAAGAAGACCAGCGGTCATTTTTTCCACAATCTACACAAGGGTGAGTTCAAGCTTCTTCAAAGCTTCACCATCTCAATGATTCTCTTTTAATTCACCCCTCTTCCTTCATCAAATCAACTCATCCTACCCATTGTAAATGTATCACTAACAATTCTAGTGATTATTACCACTAACAAACTAACTTCTCTTGTAAAAATGCACCCACACTATCAACATATGGAGTAGGCAACCGCACAAGTAAACCAAATTCACTCACTCCCATGGAAGCTTCTCTCCTTTCACCACATCAATAATTCTCTTACTTGAGCCCACATCCATGTGACTCAAGAGATAAGAGAGACCCCACTCTTATTTGAAATTCATAAAAATTCATAATCCTTGATCTTTCCTAATAAAATTGATTAGGCTTAATCCTAATCAAGGCTTCTAAAACCTATAAATAGAACCCATTCCTCCTTGAAAAAGACATCACTATACCATTGCACACTAGATTGAGCGTACCACACGCCAGTTCTATCTTGGTTGTAAACAGAGAGAGTAAGCTTTCTATACACCATCACTTTGGTGCATAGAAAAGCTTGAGCTAGTTTGAGTGAGTGCGAGTAAAAGATATTCTTCCTACCATTGTTGTATCTACCCCAACATCAATGAATTGGTAGTTTTGGGTGCAATTCATTTCCAAAGGCTCATGCTTCTCCTCCAATTTGGCTTGGCAAACTCATTCAGCTTCATAAGGTGACTTGTTTCATTGAAGGTTGTTGTTTTGTTGCTTGTGATTCATTGTGTATTGTTTGGCTACCATTGTAAGAGGGTGGATGGTGAGAGGGCTCCCATAACCCTAAGAAAATGTGCTAGTGATGCTATAAAAAAATCTTGTCACTTGATTCCGCAAGCTCTAAGTTCCTTTTGTGCAAAATATAAAGTTGAAGCTAAGTTGTACACCATCTCTCTCTCTCTCTCTCTCTCTCTCTCTCTCTCTCTCTCTCTCTCTCTCTCTCGTGTTTTAGTGTGTGAGAGTGTTCCATTGGTGTTAGGGTTAGTGTAAATTCCTTGCTTGTTTGTGGGTTGCTCTAACGATTCTCCTCTTTTGCGTCCTAGTTCGCTCTTAAACTAGGTGGTGCCCCTTGTGTAGTTGGGATTTGGCTGTGGGTTTGTTGTTTTGTTGTGCTTGTGGTTGCCCCAGCCCCAATTGAGCAGCACGGGAGCCTTGAGGGGTGTTTAGAGGTCGCCTCTCTTGTTGCCCGCCCCAGACCGCCTCAATATCAAGACCCTTACGTCGCATGTCTTCCAACAGGTTGTATGGAGCCATACCATGTCCAAGAGGGAAGTCTTGGAGATTGATACGACGTCGAGTCCTCTTATCTTCCTTGGTCTCCTTTGCCTTCTTGCCTTGTTCATGGTCACTTGTGATGGGACACCCTCTTTCTCTTTACCTTTTCCTCAGCCACGCTTAATGCCATTTGCTTCCATGTCAACCTCATTTGAGTTTGTCACCTCTACCACATGCACATTTGGATCTGGCAAAGGTGGAACTCCTTCTACCCCTTGTGGAGATGGTCTTGGTCTATTTGGTCTTTGTAGAAGCCTTGGTTGTTGACTAGTTCCTTCACCTGCATTCATCACTGGGTAATTCAAGCTAGGTCTCCCTGGCTACCCACGGGGCCAAGGACAATTATACATCCCATGTCCAGACTCTCCGCAATTCCAACATTGCAAGACTCTCCTAGGTCGTGGATCTTGCTCTTTAGACTTCTTTGCTTATCCCTTTGGACCTACAGCTTGTGCAAGGTGAATTGACAGGCTGCTTAAAGATTCGTTTAACTTCTCAATGACTTCCGCCGTTACCTCAGGAAGCTCCCTCGATGTTGATGCTTGTGACTTACCTTTGGGTCTAAGACCTTCTATTGGAACCTCTCCCCTTAAGCACTTGAGTTTCCTATATTTCTCAGCAGCCCTAGTTTCAGCTGCATCAAAGGTAGCAAGTACACCCGCCTCAACTTTTACCTTAAGGTCAGGAAAGAGTCCGGCTATGAACCTCTCCTTCTTTAGAAATTCTGCACCATCACCAGGGTTAGCAACATTTCATATCCATAGAGCCCAAAGACGTAGAAACTCTTGCTTGTACAAGTAGTAGTCATCTAAGTCTTTTTGCTTATGAGAAACAATGTCTTGCCATAATTTTTGAGTGTTTTGGGGATCAAAGAAGTATTTCTTGAAACGATTCAAAACTTCTGTGTAATTCCCCTTAACTTCCTCAGGCAAAGAGTCAAACCAAGTGCTAGCATCTTTCCTAAGGACCACCTCAAACATTTCTACATGTTCTTGATCAGTTATTATCCTCTTGATACGGCAAGACATCTTGAAATTTGCTAAAAATAATTCTGCATCCTCTCCAGGCTCTCCAAAGAATTGAGGATACCCAGACATTTGGCGTTGGCTTTCCATTGAATTGATTTCAAAGTGACACCCGTTTTTGTTTTTCTTTCTTAAAAAGATTTACACAATAATGTTTTCTAGCTTGCAATCTATTCTACAACAAAATAAAGATATTAACATCAAACGACCTATGATAATCAATAAGAGGTAGGATGACAGGGTTTGGTGATGCGAGAATTTCTCCTACTCTTTGGGCACCAAACATGAACACCATACGTTGTTGAAAATGGATTTTCCTACTAATTGCAATGTTTATTCTAATGTGTGGAGTGAAATGAAAGGGGAAAACCTCTATTCCTGGGCCATTATCCATGGTCTATGCATGACCTAATGCTTAAAACAAAACAAAAATATAGACGTCCAAACTAAGGTCGTACCTAATGAGAGGCAAAATAAAAGGATTTACTGAAGCGTTTATCTCGGCCAACCTAAGAGGACCTAAAATTGTACGAATTACTCGCTGAAATTGCAACTTAGTACTAACAATTATGTGTACCTTTTGCCTTGCAATGGGAATGAAGGGATCATACAAATTCTCGTGATTCATGCAAGCTACTTGATTATGCTAAAGGTTGAGCCTTAACAAAACATACACAAGCCTTCCTCAGTGGGGGCACCAATTTGAAGCGGTCCGGGGCGGGCAACAAGAAGAGCAACCTCTAGACACCCTTCAAGGCTCCCGTGCTGCTCAATTGGGTTGGGGTTGGAAAAACAACAAACACACACACAAACCCGCAACCTAATCCTACACAAATTTGGGGCACCACTTAGTTTTGGATGCGAACTAGGACGCGTAGAGAGAGAGAGAGAGAGAGAGAGAGTGCTCGGGTTGCTTTGAAACGTATCGGCAATGATCAAGCAAACACAATTATATATGTAAGAAAGAGAGAGAAGGGGGAGGGGGTGTTTGTTGCACTAATACCTTCTTACAAATCTGTCATGACCGATCAAAGTGATATTAGTATTTGTTCAACATAGCTTGAGTAAATTACACCACAACACATCACAAGAAAAGCCACCCCACTCACTGTCTTAAGGCCAGGGGAGTCCTCTCCACCCTGTCGCCCTCTTACAGTATGTGGGATTTATGGCTAAATTGATGACAACACTAGAGACAAGCTATCAAGAACTTAACAAAAAAAAACACCACGACACTTACACATCATTGTTGTCCATTACTTCACGTGGGAAGAGAGACAAAGTATCCAAGCTTAGTCCAAATCCACCCTCCTTGATTCAGCAAATGTTGGGCTTACACTAGTAGGAGAAATGATAGATTTCCTACTCTCAATTGAGTGATCACTCTCTCTCTTACAATGGCATAGAGTTCCCTTGCTAATCTCCTATTACAACACATGCACATGAATAAGACAATGAGCTTCCACTCAAGAGCTCCTTGTAGAGAGGTTGAGCTTGGCTTCTCAAGCTATAGCATAGTGCTCTTGCTTATGGCTCCCCCTTTTGTGCTAGCTACACCCTCCTTTTATAGCAATTTTGAAGGCTAGGGTTACTCCTCTAACCATGGTTGGGTTAGATTTTTAGCAATTTATCTAATTTCTTTTGCTTGGAATTATCAAGAAGTTGGTGGGGAAAGAGAGAGGAGAGAAATGGAGGTGATAGCACTTTTCATAGTGGGTTAGTGTTAGTAGAGTTAGTATTAATTTACAAATGGAATTGGATATTTACAATGGGAGTATCCATGTAGGATACAAATAAGGAAGAAAAACTCTTAAGAGGTAAGAAAATGTGGATTTCTTACAAGGTTGATGCTCCAAGTGTCTTGAGTAGGGCCAATTTTGACGCTTGTTGACGGTCCACTAGCTTTGACGGTACATTTTTTCTCCACTCTTGACCTTCCTTGAGAGACAAGGTAATTGAAGCTGAGTAATCAACCACCATGATGCTGTCTTTTAAGAGAAGAGGCTGAATTTTGTGGTTTTTTTGATAGATATGGGTAAATTGGAGGAAAAATGAGACTAGGTGGTCAATTTTGGAATGGAATTGTGTGTGGGAGGTATGAGCTCACCATGGTTTCTCTTATTCTTCAAGGTTGAGGAGAAGGTGAGTAGGGTGCAGAGAGGAGTGGTGAGAGAGGTGGGGATGATGAGCGGAGAAGTGTGTGTGAAAGAGGAAAATGATAAAGTGGAAGAGAGAGTGTGTCTGCATAGCATGGGAAAACTGGGGTCCACTAATAAAATCATAGCTCACAACTCGTAGCTCAAAAAAATATGAAAAAATTTGAGGCAAAAGTTCAGCCCACGAGCTACAACTTTTGTTGTATCACCTTTTCAAATTCGGAGAGCAAGTGAACTTTAAAAATTCAGCAAAACCGACCGTTTTTTTCCACTGCACAAGGTCCTTGTGGGGTCCTTCTTTGGATGATTCTTTTGAATACCTCCAAGAGTGAGCCCTCCATAGTGCATGTATGCATGCCACCTACCCTTGACCTTATTTGGTAGGTCTATAATTGAAGATATTGTTGAGATTATGATATAAGTGAATAGTACAACTAAGAAAATCAAATATTGAGGGGTCTAAAAAATATGTACATGTCAAATATAAATAATATAAGTGGAAAAAAATATAAAGGGGTCAAAAGAAATCTCTCTCATTATGAGGCTACCATAAAAAGATAAATATTTTTGGTGTTTTAATTTTTTAGAAAAATAAAATAAAATATGTAGAAAGGGAAAAATCACAATAGTGAAAAAATATACACATAAATAAAACTAGTTTTTTTTAATTTTTGTTGGGGTGGAGTTACACCATATATAAGAGAAGCTTACATGACAATATTTCTATATGGAATAAAGAGTATGAAAAATGGTAAGAAAAATTGTGGTAATGGTGAGGCAATGTACAAAGCATAAATAACACACACCTAGGTATAAATATTTAAATAAATACCAAAATAATTATGAAAAAATCTTTTATTTAGGCCCTATATACAAAGAAATATTTACATACACATGGGCCATAATATACTTATATTTTTTATATTTTTTATTTTTTTGGCTCAACTAGCCCAATGACTAGCTAATTGAGGGGTTTTTATTTCAGTAAGGAGATATGTGAAAAGTCCCCTAACTCACACGCACCTATATACAGTGAAAGGGTGAGGATAACCACAGTGTTTGAGTGATTTGATAGGGTGAGATAACTCACTATGGCAATTACAGAGAGCCGAAAAAACGGCTATCACCATCAACAGACCGTCGGAACAGATTTCTGACTCATTGACCAGCTTATAGAAGTCCAAATCAAAAAGTAAAAGCAACTGTAAGCTCAGCACAACAAGGGGAAACAACAGTGCAAAAATCTAGGCAAAATACAACAGAAAATATCCTACGCGTAGGATGTCTATTGAGGCAGACTGCAAAGAAAATTTGACTTGGCCTAGACAGTGAGGTTCCATTTGGCTGAAGGGTTCCAGAACTTCTTTCAGAAGTGAATTTGAACCTTGGTTGCCCATTTGACAAAGCAAATACTGAATTCAGACTTTTTCATGTAAATTGGCCAACATCAGAAGGAAGTACTGTTTCAGATTAGCAACCTAATCCAGAGCATCAGCAGTGTATAAAATACAATAGTGGTTGAGATTAACTCTCCATTTATACCAATCATTACTAAGATAACCTCTAGCAGATAAATGCTTTTATTCAATTGCCAAAATTAAAACTCTTGTCTACAGGTATATTCAGCAACAAAGCAAGAAGTTGTGCAGAAACTGACCCGTGCCAGGTGAGTGGTTGAATTTGTGCTAAATTGCATTGATAAGTTTCATGAATTTAAGATCAGGAAGATACATTTTTAGAGACCAGAAGGTGGCAGGTGACCAAGGTAGCTTAGTGTCCACCGAAGAGAGTGTAACTCAGGCCAGGCTAGATCCACTAGCAGCGATTATTGAGGAAGGTAGTGATACTGACACTTCGTCAGACAAATCTTTCTTCATGATGGGTAGTCAACAGTCAGGAGGTTTCACCTATGATGGATCTATGCGAGGAGGAAGCACCTCCCAAAATCCTTTGAATGATTCCAGGCTTACAGTGATCTTATTAGAGGGAACAAACTCAAGAGGAGCCCTAGTCTATTCTGACTATCGAGGCCGCAAGTGCATTTGTATCGAAGAGAGGCCAGCACAAAGTTGGAGATAATCCGCGTGTATGATGATGGAGATAGATTTTGAGACGAAAAAGGGAACCACTATTTAATAGTTAGCAACCTTGAAGATTACAACAGATATGGAGATAACGTGGCTAAAGGGAAAATGGTTTCAGAAACTCAAGAGTCGCCACCAAACATTGATCGGCACGGAGCTATTTTTATGTACAATAAGAAAACAATCAAGATTCCAAATTATAACAAGAATGTGGGAATCTACAAACACGAGAGCGAGGGTATTGTCTCTTACTTTCGCATCAAAGAACCATACGTAAACGAATTAAGCAAAGACAAGGTTCTTTACTTATTCTCTTATGAAACTGCTACGGGGAAGGGCATAGTTTTTGTTGATAGATACGGGCGAGAATACCAACGTATTCTCCCAGAGGAAGTAGAAAGAGCAACATGTCCACGAGCATCAGCACATGCCCCTGAGGAAATGCCGAGAGCCGCCCACACCCCAAGCAAGTCAACAAATCCATTTTCAGATGAGTATGACACTATCTCACATTCCACCAGACCGCAAGCATTCAACAACCAAGACCAACCAGCAAACCAGCCATCATTGCAAGCATGGCTTCAACAGAGTGCAACAATGGAACCAGACCGAAACCGAGATGGTTATCTAGCCACACGAGGGCTCAGGGATTTGCAAGAACCACCACACTATTCAAGGTTTCAAGCAGAGAGTAAGCCAAAGACACAAGGGTCGACTGAGCTTGGAGGACCACCCATCGAACGAGTTCGAAGAGAAGAACCACCTCCAACGAGAACCGTTAGAAATTATGGTTTAGGTGCACCGTTGGGAGAGGAACCAGCCTATTACAGAAGGCCGTGTATAGACTTGGACGGGATGATCCAATGATGAGGTTTGTAGACCATCGCAGAATTAGACCTTCTCAAGTGCAAAAATGGGTAAACAAAAAATACACAGGAAACAGAGACCCAAGATCTCATTTAGCAGCCTTTGTGCGTGTAATTAAAGCCGAAGAGGTTTTCCTACCCAA
This sequence comes from Adiantum capillus-veneris, assembly GCF_014529385.1. Lineage (NCBI taxonomy): Eukaryota > Viridiplantae > Streptophyta > Polypodiopsida > Polypodiales > Pteridaceae > Adiantum > Adiantum capillus-veneris. Next base: position 115,915,824 of record NC_140942.1, on the reverse strand, counting down.
TTTTCAGGGTTTGGACTAACCCTAGAGGATGATGCTGCAACTTGGTTTGACTCTGTGGAGCGTAGAGACTTTGAGTCGATGGAGGAAGTGTTTGACGAGTTTATTGAGGAATTCTCTCAAAGGGGAATAGCTCATAATACCGTCTCACAAATCCATAAATTCAAACAAAAAGATGGAGAATCTGTACGGAAGGCAGCCCTAAGACTAAAAAGATATGTTAAGTTCTGTCCTATTGAAGAACTGCCAACTCAGTCCAGACTTATGCTGATATTCATCCAAGGACTAAGGAATGCAGATCTCCAGAAATACTTACATATGAAGAGGAGCACGACGTTGAATGAGTTGACCAAGGAGGCTCTGTACCTTGTGGACAATTGTGCGGTCTACAAAGAAGGGGAGTTCAAGGACCTTGATGATGATTCATCTTCACAGCAAAGTGGGAGCAAGTCTTCCAAGACAACACTGAAAGGAGAAATAGCGGTAAACCAGGAGAAGCTCGTAGATGAAGTGCTAAAAAAGATCAACTTGTACGCCAAACCTCATGCTAAACAACCCAAGTGGTGTGCTATTGAACAAAAATGGACAAACCATGGGACCGAGAAATGTTACTATAACAAGGGATATGTGAGGGAGAGGCCTTATACTCCCCAAGCTCCTGTAGCTTCCCCTCAAGTTCCACCGATGCCTAGATATCAAGCAGGCAACTTACCAGGACCTGTAGGTGTAGAAAGACCACAACCGGTGTTGGGGCAACAACCACTCCTACCAGGTTTACGACCAGTTGGCATAAGATACACACCAACGATAACTGAATCAGAGGAAAAGGCTTTGGTGCCTATGCATGTATATTATAAAGATCCCAATGGATATGCGGCAAACCCTGTCTATTATCCACCGGAAGAACCCTCGACACCACAACCATGGAGCATGATAGGGAATCAAGAACCACCAACTGCTGCACAGGCTGCAGGAGAAGGAAGATATAGCTTAGATGAACGAACATTGTTGTTCATAGCCAATGGAGGCATGGGCGGACAGAGACAGGCTTACCAGCAAAGAGGGGCTCAAGGAGCACCTCAACAACCCAAGGGACCCTATTACAAGTGTGGCGGAGACCATTAGATGAGAGATTGTCCTCATGATGAAATCATTAGAGTCAATGCGTATTGCCCAGAATGTGGAATTACTCATTTGATTCGCGATTGCCCTAAAAACCTGAGCAAAGGAGCAAAAACCACCTTGAACCTGTTGGAAACAGTACCTTCTAGTGGAGGATCGGAAAATGAAACAATCATACCTATTTAGGCGGTAACACGAGCCCAAGCCCAAAGAAGGACAAACGAACCCATAATAGAAGAACCAAAAACAGATGCCCAAAGTTCAGAAACGAAAAATCAGAGAAGCACTTGGAAAGCGAGAAAGGCACGTAGGAAAGCTAGGAAAGAACGAGAGCAAACAGCCCTATCCGATGAGTTGAAACATACAAAGAACAGGTTGGAGCGGTTAGAAGATCTAGCTAGCTTAAGCTCACACACCACAGCAGCCGTAGCACCCAAGGAAATAGCAAAGCCCAAAAGTGCAGGATCAGGAGGATCTGTACTAGCAGACAAGGTAAACGAGGAGCTGGATGCGCTTCTAAAAGCTTATGAAGCTTGACTTAAAAAGAACCAAACCCAGGAGCAAAGGTGGATGACTTATCCATATGCAGAAATAGAAAAACAAAGGTTGGATATGTGTAAAAAGATGATCGAGACGGCTCAATCATTGATGGAAGACCCGTTGGGTAAACGACAAATTGTCATGATGCACCAGCTCCAACCCCTATCCAACCAACGTTAGAGAAACATGAAGAAAAAAAGGAAAGACTCACTAATGATTATGAGTCCAGAGGAGAGCCTATCATAGTGCCAAATACCACCGATGAGGCAAGTGACGGGGTCCATCCTAAAATATTGGCAGAAATGGGAAAGGACGGTAATGGTCTAGATGATCTGTGGAAGCAAATCAGGGAGGCCAACAAGGTTAATAGGATGAGTCACCACATGAATAGCACGAGAAAAGAAAAGAACGTGATCTTACCTCCTAATGAAGAATTTGAGGCAAGATCACAAGTGAACTTTGAGATACATTCACAAGGGGGAGACCAAGGATCTATTAGTTCGGGGCACAGCCAACTAGACTCTTTGAAAACTTTACCCTCTTACCTGGGAGAATATGAAGCTAAGTCGTAAGTGAGAGCAATCCCATCTCAAAGACTTTCTTCTAACAAGGTGATGGATTCACAAGGATTAATTGAGTTGTTATCCACCCTGGTAGCATGCACAATCACGTTAGCAGAACTCCTAAGGTTAAGGCCAAACATGTGGACCACATTAGGAAAATGCCTAGAAAAATTTGGAGTGAAAGACCCCACCTTGAAGCTACAAGAAGGAATCAGGGAGCTAGACAGGCCTAACCTAAACACTAGGCCGGTACCATTGAATAAGGTTGGAGAATATTGCGAGGGAGAAGACGGAAACACGACGCTACCAGTAGAATTCCAAGGAGTAGTTTCCAAAGCTATTCTTGACAATGGAGCAGGAGTTGTTATCGCCACCAAGGAAATCTGGAAAAAATGGGGAAAACCAGCTTTGAGGGCTACCAGAATGAATTTGCAGTTGGCAGATGGGTTCATGGAGAAACCTCTAGGACTCTTAGAAAAAGTAATTGTCACTTCGTGCGGAATCGAGTACGAGCATACATTTGCAATAGTCGATTTTGACAAAAAGAACAATTATGAGATAATCTTGGGACGACCATTCATGCGACAAATGAAGATGGTCCAAGATTGGGGTTATGACCACATATACCTCAGGCATGGCGAGACGACAACTAAAATACACCTGAAAGACCATAGTTACAAAGATGTAAACCAAACACCAGTGGAAGAGTTTGATTCGGCTACAATAGCAGGATCAGAACTACCAGCATGGTTAGGGCAACCAAAAGAGCTATGGATGTGCGGAGCTTCACATTGTGGAAGCTTAAGAAAAGAGGAATGCGTCTTAGAAAGAGCAATTGAGGACAAGGAGTATATTCCGGAATCTTTCCCTGAAGATGCCTTGGAACCTCTAGAATGGGAACACATATTGGCAACATTAGATGTCTGTACCATTACCGACAGTCATACAACAAAATTTTGTGATAAGGATGGCTACAACGTGCTACCCTATTACATGGTAAGCGTTATACCAGAGAAAGAGACGGTAGAACCTCCAGAACAAGAAGAGTTTTACAACTCCTCTGAACAATTGGAAGTAAATGATGAGGCAGATAATGAGTGTTCAGACACCTCAAGTGAGCGTGGGAATGAAGCCGAGAATATCAAGTTTTATGATTTTGCTAATCAATAACCTAGACTCCAAGAACGCTATAGGAGGAAAAGAGTAGGAAGGAAAGCGAGAGAGAACCTGATGCCTAGGATAAAAGGTAAAACTCACTATTTGATGCTTGTAAAAGCAGAGGATTGTGTGAAGGATCAAATATCATGGAAATTCTCAGAAAATAAAAAAGAACGAACGCGAGAGGAAATAAAGCAGGTAAGAAAAGTTAAAACCGAAACAAAATCACAAAAATATGAAAAATCAAAAAACGAATCAACAAAAGACCAAGAGTGGACCAAACTGGAGCGTAAACAGAAATACCAAGAACTGAAAACGTTTTTGAGAGAGATATGGACTACTGAAGAAGATATTGATGGTAAAGGGGAGTCAGAAAAGGGCAACATAAACGTACTAGAACACTATCGGAAATTTACTATCCAAGATAGAAAAATCATCATGACACCACCAATCAGGGAGAGGACCAACCAAGAATCTTACGATGGGCCTGAAAATGCAAAGAGAATAGACCTCGTAGAACCAGGTGAAAAGCCTCAGCCGGTCTATATAGCTAGCGATTTAGAACCTGAGGAGGAAGCACAGCTAACACAACTTCTCACGAAGTATAAAGATGTGTTCGCTTGGTCCTATGAAGACCTCAAAGGAGTTGATCCATTGATATGCCAACATACAATTCCTTTGAAATCGGATGCAAAAACTAGCAAACAACGTCCTTATACATATAATGACACATTTGCCAAGCGAATCAAAGAAGAGATTGATAAACTGATGGAAGCAGAGTTCATCTATGAAATTGAACATACAGATTGGGTGTCACCCATTGTGGTAGTTCCCAAGAAGAATTGAAAACTGCGGGTGCGTGTAAACCTCAAAAAGGTGAATGCAGCAACCATAAGGGATAATTATCCCTTGCCAATTACATAACATGTCCTTGAGCGAGTGGCCGGGAAACGGGCTTATTCCTTTCTGGATGGGTTTTCAGGATACAACCAACTGGCAATAGCAAGGGAGGATCAACACAAAATAGCATTTTCCATAGAATGGGAGATTTATGCATATCAAGTTATGCCATTTGGCTTAACAAATGCATCAGCCACTTTCCAGAGGTTAATGACTCACACTTTCAAGGAATACCTAAGAATATTCTTAGAAATTTACATGGATGACCTGTGTGTACACTCTCTTCTACGAGAGGAACATATTGACCATTTGCAAAAGGTCTTTGAAAAGTGCAAAACATATCGAATCTGTCTGAACCCGGAAAAGTGTGTATTTATGGTTAAGCAAGGACGAATCTTAGGACACATTGTCTCAAGAAACGGCATAACCAGAGACCTAGACAAAGTCAAAGTCATTGTAGACCTGCCCAGACCTACTAATGCGAAACAAGTGCAATCCTTCATGGGGCACTGTGGATATTATCGAAGATTCATATACATGTATGCGGTTATCGCACAACCTCTGTATCGTTTGCTAGTCAATTTCGAATGGACCAAGGAGTGTGAAACCTCATTCCAAAGGATGAAGCAAAACCTTATATCAGCACCTGTACTAAAGGCACCAGATTGGGAAAAGATATTCCATGTGCACATTGATGCTTCAACATATGCCATTGGAAGTATTCTAGCTCAACCTGGAGACGGAACAATGGATTTTCCGGTTTGCTATACGAGCCGACAGTTAAATAGTGCAGAAAAGAACTACACAACCACCGAGAGGGAAGGGTTAGGAATGATTTATGCTGTGAAGAAATTTTGGCATTATTTGCTTGCAAACAAATTTGTGTTCTTCACCGATTATCTAGCTCTTTTATACCTAGTAAATAAACCTTGCAATACAGGGAAAATCGTACGCTGGTTTATTATATTGCTAGAATTTGACTTCACAGTGGTGGTCAAAAAGGGTAAAGCCCATCTGCGAGCTGATCATCTTTCAAGAATACACAACGGGGAAGCTCCTCAAGGGGTAGATGATGACATACCAGATGCTTATCTTTTCAACATTGAAATGGTACCCAAATGATCTCAGGAAATAGTTAGCATTCTCTCCTTCGGAAGTGAGTTTGATAATACAGGAAGTAGATCCAAACAGCAAATAATTCGACAAACAAAAAACTTCCTGTTGATAGCAGGACGGCTGTATCATCTTGAATCTGACCTAATCCTACGATTATGTATAAATCCGGAAGAATTCGAGTGCTACCTTGAAGAGGCACATGTCCAGGGTTGTGCACTTCATTGTTCGACAATGAAAACACACCAGAGACTGAAACAGTTAGGGGTTTATTGGCCAACTATGTATGCAGATACACATTCTTATGTTACCAATTGTACAGCATGTAGTGCCAAACGACCAGTGGATCACACAACTTTGTTTCGGGTGAACATAGCACCTGCATGGAGTCAATATATCATTGACTTCCTAACCACTAGAACGTTCCCTGACAAGAGCACGGAAAAAAGCTATAGAGCTGGAAGCTCATGACTTTCAGTTAATTGGAAATCAACTCTATAAGCGGGGAAAGGACAATCAACTTAGAATATGTGCAAGTGAAAGCGAATACCTGCTGATTCTAAAACATGCACATAGCGGAGTAAGTGGAGGCCATTTTTTGGGCAATAAGACAACAAAAATTGTCTTAACCGCAGGAATTTGGTGGCCTACATTGCACATGGATACCGATGAGTTTGTAAAGCGTTGTGATGCATGTCAATGCACCAACATACCAATAAAAAGAGATGAGATTCCATTACGGCCAATGATGGGGGCAAGAGCATTTGCAAAATGGGGCATTGATTTTGTGGGACCTATATCACCCCCTGCATATCGCACCCATACCCAATAATCATTGTGGCTATGGACTATCTCACAAAATGGGTCGAAGCCAAAGCAACACCAAAAGATGATGCATGCACCACGGCTCAATTTTTGTATGAGAATGTTTTTGTACGTTACGGTTACCAATAGAAATTGTCAGTGACCGTGGAACACACTTCCTCAATGAAGTCATTGAATATCTACTAGAGGAATTCATGGTCATACATAGGAAATCAGCACCATACCATCCACAGGCCAATGGGCAAGCTGAGGCCACAAATAAAACACTATGCACGGTTCTCACTAAAATAGTGTCAGAATCAAGAACCGATTGGGATGAGCAACTACACTCAACACTATGGGCATACAGGGTAGCTTACAAAACATCAATAGGAACAACACCATACAACATGGTGTTTGGGCTAAATGCTATACTACCTATAGAGTTTTTAATCCCAACTCTACGAGTAGCAACAAGTTTGGAATGGACAGGGCATGAACTATCTTCAAGAATTAATGATCTTGAAAAGCTAGATGAACTCCGCTTACTAGCTGTCACTTCAATCTATGCTAAAAAGAGAAGACAAAAGGAATTTTTTGACAAACATGTGCGTACCAAAGAGTTCAAAATAGGTGATTACGTACTTGTTTATACCTTGAAGCAACATTCCAAGAAACTTAAAAAGTGAGGGATGGGACCATTTGTGATTAGTGATCTATCACAAAGTGGAGCTGTCAAGCTTGCTACATTAGCAGGTGAAGAAATGCCAAACTGGATTAGTGGGTGTCGACTGAGGAGATATCTTCTACCCCTCACATAGGAGATGCTCCAACAAATTCATCAAGGAAAGCAAAGAATGAAGGAAAAAGAGAGAGTACGGGAGGAGGCTCAAGCCGAAGCACAAGAACACATTGCAAAAAGACGACTTCTACGGCAACAACAACAGAGTAAACCACCATTGAGAGTCAATGCCATTCGACTGATGAACTTGGAGGAGGCAACAGTGGTGTCAATAATTATAGTCAAAGTGGGCAACAATCAAGTTGAATCAACAACCTTGCTTGATTCGGGTGCTCAAGAAAATTTGATCTCTTACGGATTATACCAACAGCTCAAAGTCACAGATCAACTTCATCCTACTCCCCAAGTGTTGGAAAGTAGCACATCACACCCATTGAAAACATTAGGATGGACTATATTGCATGTACAAATACATCAATATATTCACCCACACAAATTCTATTGAGGCGGTCCGGGGCGGGCAACAAGAAGAGCAACCTCTAGACACCCTTCAAGGCTCCCGTGCTGCTCAATGGGGCTGGGGCACAACACAACACAAACCAAAACAACAAACCCACAGCCAAATCCCAACTACACAAGGGGCACCACCTAGTTTAAGAGCGAACTAGGACGCAAAAGAGGAGAATCGTTAGAGCAACCCACAAACAAGCAAGGAATTTACACTAACCCTAACACCAATGGAACACTCTCACACACTAAAACACGAGAGAGAGAGAGAGAGAGATAGAGAGAGAGAGAGATAGTGCTCGGGCTGCTTTGAAACGTATCGGCAATGATCAAGCAAACACAACTATATATTTAAGAAAGAGAGAGAAAGGGGGAGGGGGTGCTTGTTGCATTAATACCTTCTTACAAATCTGTCATAACAAATCAAAGTGAGATTAGTATTTGTTCAACATAGCTTGCATAAATTTCACCACAACACATCACATGAAAAGCCACCCCAATCACTGTCTTAAGGCCAGGGGAGTCCTCTCCACCCTGTCGCCCTCTTACAGTATGTGGGATTTATGGCTAGATTGATGACAACACTAGAGACAAGCTATCAACACTACAAGAGGCTATTCATATTAGGGACGCTCACACAGCGACGCTCAAAAAAAAAATTCCCGGCGTCGCTATGAGCGTCGCAAATTTACAAAGAAATTTGCGACGCTCATAGCGACGCCGGCTGGGGTAAAAAATTAACCGAGCGCGCCCAAAAACTCAGATCTCAGATCTGAGTTTTTTGGCGCCCTCAAGCAAGGAGTAGGTAACGCTCTCCCTCACTCTCTCTCTCTCTCTCTCTTTTTCTTCTCCACACACACACACACACACACACACACACACACACGAGGAGAGCAAGGAGAGCCAGGTATGCTCCTTCCCTCTCCTCATTCTCATGTTCCCTTCCCCTCTTTCTCTTTCCCTCTCTCTCTCTCTCACACACACACATACACACACACACACATAGTGTTTTTGAGAGAGAGAGAGAGAGTACAAAAAAAAACAAAAACGCACACACACATACATAAACAAAGAATGCACACACACATTGAGAGAGGAAAAGAGAGAGAGAGCATGCATAAACAAAAAACGCACGCATTGAGAGAGGAAAAGAGAGAGAGAACATGCATAAGCAAAAAACGCACACATTGAGAGAGGAAAAGAGAGAGAAAACATGCATACGATCCAAAAAAACACACACACATTGAGAGAGAAAGAGAGAGAAACTAATTTAACGTCGTAGGAAACTAATTAAAATTAAAAGACCTAAAGATCTAGCCGACGAGGAGTTGAACTCAAGACCTATTATTCAAGAGGGAAATGGCATAATCAATCTATCATACTTGGCATGGGTGATAGAAAGGTTATACCATTTATCTCTTTTTATTGGCACACACATCCACACACGCGCACACACACAAGAAGAAGAGAGTTATAACGTCGTAGGAAACTATCTTAAAAGACGTTAAAGATTAGGTTATATGTAGACTTACATTAAATTAGATTTAGGTTTATTTTTAACTAGATTAACGTTTATTTAAGCTAGATTTAGATTTACGTTATATTAGATTAGATTTAGGTCTCCATAGACTGCGATGCCTGCATGAAGCGGGTGAAGAAAGCCCTCAATGGAATATAGGGTATTGCTGCCTTCGCTCATGGTGGGCTCCGTCGATCCAAAAGTACTGGTGAAATGTCTTCAGAAGATAGGGAAGAAGGTGGATCTTCAGGGCGGCAAGAGTCACTACATCCTCGACACAATGACCATCTAGACAACCTCTAGTCATTAGACTTACGTTAAATTAGATTTAGCTTTATTTTTAGTTAGATTTACGTTTATTTAGATTTACGCTTATTTACGTTAGATCGAGTCCACGCAAGAATTACTTACGGTTTAGGGTTTAGAGTTAGACGAACAGTGAAAAGATCTACTGTGAAAAGATGTTAAGATGCTGTGAAGTGCTACAACTAGAGAAGAGGCAAAGGGGTTTTGTCCACTACATGCAGTATCATGTAGACGTGGGTGTGTAGATTTCTTGTACCCACAAATATAGGTATTGACCAATAAAGACGAGATTATAACCCGGTGGTTCTGATCTCCGTGCACCTCTAGATCGAGGTGTGCGGGGATTGGACATGACTAGAGAATGTGAGGTAGAGAGAGAGAGAGAGAGAGATAAGACGAAGAATGCCAATAGAATATTAAATTTGTTGTCCAGGTTATAAGTTTTTTATCCTCATTATGAGTAGCGACGAGGATGTGGGACCGTCCAACCGAAACACCTATCTCTCAATGAGGGTCTTATGTCCTTGTAATCAATGCAAGCATGTTGTGCGACGGACAAGACGTGTTTCTTTGCAGCACGTTCGCGAATTTGGCGAGTTCGATCCATCTATTATAGATCGAGTTGTTGCCAATTATAACTCGTCGGACTCTGACGCTGGCCAACAAGCAGCAATCTTGCAACCCAATAGACGTGTTCGCAGGCGCTTTGGTCAAGCAGCATATGTGAGGCCACAAGATGTAGCCTCTGACAGCTCGGGGGATGATCATGCAGAGCACATTCCCAACGAGGCAATGTTTGATCCCGAGATTGATGAAATGATCGAGACGATCATGGATTCAGAAAGGCTTATCTATAATGATATGAAAAGTGAAGCCGATACGCCATTGTATAATGGAGCACATATGTCTAGATTGAAAGCACTCCTGGTTCTTCTCAACATGCAGGCAAAGTTTGGATGGAGTGACACTAGCGTCACAGCGCTTTTCAGGTGATCTATTACAATTAGTTTACTTTAATAGAACTCTAAATGTATAATGATCTGATAGATTTTCACACGACTGTATCATATTTTTATGTTGTGTAGATTGCTGAAAGAGCACATACTACCAGCTGACAATGTGATGCCAGATTCCCGAGATGAAGCAAGAAAGATTTTGCGAAACTTGGGGATGGATTACAATTCTATCCACGCTTGTCCTAATGACTGCATTCTTTTCAGAGGGGAATACATAGACATGGAGAAGTGTCTGAAATGTGATTCCGAAAGATATCGAGTAGATCTCCACGGGACAAAAATTCCACAAAAGGTTTTGGGACATTTCCCTCTGCTTCCTCGCATCAAGCATTTCTTCGAATGTAAGTCCATGGCCGCCCTAGCATCATGGCATGAGGAGAATAAATCTTCGGATGGTGTGCTACGAATTCCTGCAGATTGCGTAGCGTGGAAACATATAGATGGAACATGGTCGGATTTTTCCAGGGAAGCTCGAAATTTGCGCTTAGGCCTGGCTATGGATGGCGTAAATCCATTTGGTCAAAGATCAACATCTTACAGTGTATGGCCCGTTGTCATCGTCAACTACAACATTCCCCCGTGGTTGACTACGAAGAAGGGGCACCTATGGCTAAGCTTGATTGTGCCAGGGCGATATAAAGTGGGGAATATGGATGTGTATCTTCGTCCACTATTGGAAGAGCTACAACAATTGTGGATTGGCATAGAGGTGGTGGATATGAGCCGACACACAGGACGACGGAATGCTTTGATCAGAGGCATTCTAATGTGGACCATGCATGACTATCTCGGGCTAACAGAATGCTCAGGTGATCTATTGACCCTCACTCAGACACTGTAAATCTTGTTTTTTCCCATAGTTGATCTATTATCATGTGTATACATGCAGGGCTTCAAACAAGCGGATACAGAGCATGTGTCACATGTGGACCTAGACTGAATGCACGTAGGGCACCCTCACTGAAGAAGAAAATCTACGAAGGTCATCAAGCGTATCTTCCAGAGAATCATGTGTTACGCGACGGCTTTTTGGGAAGAGAGCCACCAAGGATGTCTGCACAAGCATGGTTAGAGCAGAAGGAGATGTGGGATGACAGATTGCCTCCAGGGATGAAGAGACTATCTCTATGGTACGAGTTACCATACTGGCCCCGACTCATGATCAATCACTTGCTCGATCCAATGCACATATTCAAGAATGTGGGTAATCTACTATGGGACCATTTGACCGGCAAGAAAGATACTTTGGGAGCCAGAGTTGACCTTAGAAATGTGGATCGTATGGAGCAATATTGGCCGCAAACAGCGTCTGATGGATCGATAAAACTCCCTAAAGCACCATGGATTTTCACAGGAGCCCAAGAACGCAAATTAAAAGAGACCATTCGATCTTTGCGGACCCCCACTGGCGTAATGCACTCGCTCCGAACGTGTTTTACTAAAGAAGGAAAGCTTACCGGTTTGAAGTCACACGATTGGCATAAAATGTGTCAGGTACGTTCATAGTGGACTTTAATATCATTGCATAAAATGTGGACTTTAATATCATTGCTTCACATACTTTACAGTTTATTTTACCGGTTGCCATTGAGGGATGTTTGTCTCTCGACATCCGTAACACAATCTACAAACTTGCAAAGCTGGTGCAATGGATCTCACAAAAGGAGATCAACGTAGACTCCATACCATTCGCCAAACTAAATGCTGCGGAGCTTGTGTGCATGTTTGAGAAACATTTTTCTACTACAATGCTAACCATTCAGGTGCATCTTCTTGTTCACATAGTTGATGAGGTGGAATTGAAATAGCTGGCACAGTTCATTCCAGATGGATGTTCTTCTTAGAGCGTTTCATGAAAACGCTTAAGGGATATGTGCGTCAAAAGGCACGTCCGGAGGGTAGCATGGCAGAAGGTTGGTTGGTATCAGAGTCCCTAGTGTACATTGGAGAGTGGCTAGACGGATTTGATAAATCTCGGGACACGCTATGGCGAACCATAGATGATGAGCGCATATCTGGGATTGTCATGTGCAATCTCGGTGTTGAGAAGAAGATGACGGAAGATCTAGAGGCTAAAATCAACCGATTTTGCATGCTTCACAATCCAATGATGCAAAAGTGGATTTCACAATATGAGGATGCAAAGCAAGAGCGACAAAGGGCACGAATCGAGTGGAGACGTGGAAGACGACCACCGATGCACTATCCAGCGGTTCTGGAGAGCCTACCAACCTTCATGAGCTACCATGTGCCAATCACAACGACATCAATGGAGGAGATCAGAGAAGATGCTCAATCAGAAGCCGCTGCGGTGGTGCCAGACGAGCATCAAGATGCTACTACTCTATATGGGGTGCATGCAGAGGAGCTACAAAATGAAACAGAGGATATGTGTTTAAACGGAGAGCTCTATATAGATATAGGAAGTTATGCTGAGTTATGCGAGGATGAGAGAGAGATCTCTTAAAGCCACAAATATTGTATTTGAACAATTTTTCTCCGTGTTGTAAAAGCTCTGGCTCTCTAAGTACCTTCCATGGTGTATAACGCTCTTTTTTACTCGCGCTCACATCTTTTAGTCGAAAATTCTGAGTTTTCGACTTGCCTCTTCTATCACTCAATTCATTGCGTCATTGTATTTATATGCGTCATTACGTCATTGTATTTAATGGTCTTTGCGTCATTGTCTACTCTATTCATTCAATATTAAGTTTAAATATTTGTGTGTTTAATGCAGGTATGGATGATGAGGAGTTTCTTTCTTCTTTGTCACCGCAGCAGAGACAGTGGTACGTGGAGCGTCATCGCTCTGGCGCATCATCGCGTGTTCCTACTCCATCCGCATCTCCCTCTCTTTCGGAGCATTCGGCGTGCTCCGAAGCTTCGGCGTCGACGAGACGAGCTTCACACTCGTCTAGACACCGGCGCTCTAGTGGTGGCGGTGGCGGTTGTTGTGGGGATTCCGCCACCGATGCCTCCACACCGCCTCGTGTTCGACAAGGCTCTTTACCCTCCCCTTCTTTGCCCACCCCCACACCAGCCACAGCATCGCCATCTACGCCAGGTTTTGCACGGCTGACTGTTCCTAGAAGCTACACACCTCTACCTACTCCGCCAGGAGCCACCCCACTCGACACTCCTCGCTTCGAGGCCCAGACGCCGGTGGAGACACCTGACGTCCGTACCCCCATCGACACGCCGCTAGAGACCCCTGCCGGGACACCCAGGTTCACGCGTCACCGGCCAGAGGGCTTGCCTTACTCCGTCGACATCAGCGGCGGCATCATCATGGATGATGACGGCAAGAAGGTGATCTCGCGCATGCGTGGTCTTTGCTCTCAGCTGTTTAGACACTACATACTAAACAAATGGAGTGAAGTACCAAGCGATTTAAAAAACAGAGTCATTAGCATACTTCATGATGAGTTTCCCGTTCCAACACGGGATCAGCGCTTCAATGAAGACCTGATGAAGATTCGAATGCGCGAATACTGCAAACACAAGCGTTACGAAGTGCAAAAAGCAATCAAGAATGGGTGGAACAGGCCAGATTGGCTGGCCAAAGAAGATTGGAATAATGCGAAGAAAGCAGCGCGCGAGAATCCCGACAAGTGGAAGCAACAAAAGGATGCAGCCAGAGCGCGAGTAGAGGCAGGGAGCTCGCACCACTTGGGGAGCGGTGGATGGGCATCATTTGAGGCCGATTTTGTAAGTGTTTTCACATTGCTCTTTATGTTCGATAGTTTAGGGTTTATGAGTTTTTTAGTTCTAACATAATGAAATCTTTGTATGTTTTGACAGTGGTCGATGACAGAACGTGATCCCACACCGTACGAGCGCGAGTACGCAGGCAGGAAGGGCTTAAACGCCCTGATGGACATTCTCAGTTCTCACGGCGGCATGGTTAGTATTAGGGTTTACTCTTTTTTATTATTTGTATTGTTTTATAAATGTCGTTATATGTTTATACTTACTGAAAGCTGTCTTATTGTCTTTTTTTGCAGAATCCGACAAATACGCCGCTTGGACGCGATGAGACGTCTGACTAGACGACGTCAGTTTAGCCGTAGCTAGATAGCATTAGTTTAGGGTTTCTCATAGCTTATGTATCATGAGACGGATTTTATACGTCTTTTTGAACCATGTATATTATTACATTTGTCACCGCAGTTCCTTTTTCCAATCAATTCTTTATGCCTATGATGTTGTACAATTGTCATTATTACATTTGCCAATCAATTCATTTTGCCTATGATGTGTACAATTGTCAATTTTGCAAACAATGCGTCTTGTGGGTGACTATTTTGGGTCTATTATTTTTCCATTGCACTTTTTTTAAAAAGTGAATCAAGTACAATATGGTTGATGGTTGAATGCCCTGCCACCAAAAAAAAAATCTCTCGGGCGTCGCTATAAGCGTCGCTATTTTTGGCTCTGGAGCGTCGCTATGAGCATCGCTATAGCCTTCTGTGTAAACGTCGCTATATGCGTCGCTATAGGAATCGCTATATGCGTCGCTATGAGCGTCGCTATATAGCGACGCTTATAGCGACGCATATAGCGACACCTATAGCGACGCATATAGCGACGCTCTCGTAGCGACGGTTTTAGCGACGTCAGGGGTTATAAAAACCCAATGTATTTCCGTCGCTAACAGCGTCACGAGAGCACACAAGCTCTTGTAGTGCAAGAACTTAACAAAAAACACCAAGACACTTACGCATCATTGTTGTCCATTACTTCACGTTGAAAGGGAGACAAAGTATCCAAGCTTAGTCCAAATCCACCCTCCTTGATTCAACGAATGTTGGGCTTACACTAGTAGGAGAAATGATAGATTTCCTACTCTCAAATGAATGATCACTCTCTCTCTTACAATGGCATAGAGTTCCCTTGCTAATCCCCTATTACAATACATGCACATGCATAAGACAATGAGCTTCCACTCAAGAGCTCCTTCTAGAGAGGTTGAGCTTGGCTTCTCAAGCTATAGCATAGTGCTCTTGCTTAAGGCTCCCCCCTTTTGTGCTAGCCACACCCTCCTTTTATAGCAATTTTGAAGGCTAGGGTTACTCCTCTAACCATGGTTGGGTTAGATTTTCAGCCATTTATCTAATTTCTTTTGCTTGGAATTATCAAGAAGTTGGTGGGGAAAGAGAGAGGAGAGAAATGGAGGTGATAGGAATTTTCATAGTGGGTTAGTGTTAGTATTAATTTACAAATGGAATTGGATATTTACAATGGGAGTATCCATGTAGGATACAAATAAGGAAGAAAAACTCTTAAGAGGTAAGAAAAGGTGGATTTCTTACAAGGTTGATGCTCCAAGTGTCTTGAGTAGGGCCAATTTTGACGCTTGTTGACGGTCCACTAGCTTTGACGGTACATTTTTTCTCCACTCTTGACCTTCCTTGAGAGACAAGGTAATTGAAGCTAAGTAATCAACCACCATGATGTTGTCTTTTAAGAGAAGAGGCTGAATTTTGTGGTTTTTTTGATAGATATGGGTAAATTGGAGGAGGAAAAATGAGACTAAGTGGTCAATTTTGGAATGGAATTGTGTGTGGGAGGTATGAGTTCACCATGGTTTCTCTTATTCTTCAAGGTTGAGGAGAAGGTGAGTAGGGTGCAGAGAGGAGTGGTGAGAGAGGTGGGGATGATGAGCGGAGAAGTGTGTGTGAAAGAGGAAAATGATAAAGTGGAAGAGAGAGTGTGGCTGCATAGCATGGGAAAACTGGGGTCCACTAATAAAATCATAGCTCACAGCTCGTAGCTCAAAAAAATATGAAAAAATTTGAGGCCAAAGTTCAGTCCACAAGCTACAACTTTTGTTTGTATCACCTTTTCAAATTCCGAGAGCAAGTGAACTTTAAAAATTCAGCAAAACCGACCATTTTTTTCCACTACACAAGGTCCTTGTGGGGTCCTTCTTTGGATGATTCTTTTGAATACCTCCAAGAGTGAGCCCTCCATAGTGCATGTATGCATGCCACCTACCCTTGACGTTATTTGGTAGGTCTATAATTGAAGATATTGTTGAGATTATGATATAAGTGAATAGTACAACTAAGAAAATCAAATATTGAGGGGTCTAAAAAATATGTACATGTCAAATATAAATAATATAAGTGGAAAAAAATATAAAGGGGTCAAAAGAAATCTCTCTCATTATGAGGCTACCATAAAAAGATAAATATTTTTGGTGTTCTAATTTTTTAGAAAAATAAAATAAAATAAATATAGAAAGGGAAAAATCACAATAGTGAAAAAATATACACATAAATAAAACTAGTTTTTTTTAATTTTTGTTGGGGTGGAGTTACACCAAATATAAGAGAAGCTTACATGAAAATATTTCTATATGGAATAAAGAGTATGAAAAATGGTAAGAAAAAATTGTGGTAATGGTGAGGCAATGTACAGAGCATAAATAGCACACACCTAGGTAGAAATATTTAAATAAATACCAAAATAATTATGAAAAAATCTTTTATTAAGGCCCTATATACAAAGAAATATTTACATACGCATGGGCCATAATATACTTATATTTTTTTTTTTATATTTTTTTTTTGGCTCAACTACCTCAATGACTAGCTAATTGAGGGTTTTTTAAGAAGATATGGGAAAAGTCCCGTGACTCACGCACGCCTATGTACAGTGAAATGGTAGGGATAGCCACAGTGTTTGGGTGATTTTGGTAGGGTGAGGTAACTCACAGTGGAAATTACAAAGAGCCGAAAAAATGGCTATCATTAGCCCTCCCCCTGGATGATGGTATATTCATGTACCATCATAGAGCATCTTTTCCAAAGAGAGTGCTTCAGAGTCCTTGACGAGATTTTTATTGTTTGGCCCCTCAGAATTTTGGCTAGAGTTACACTCATGCTTCATGTAACAATACTTACATGAGACAGTGGCCTTTTGACAGATCTTTGGTAGATCCTTTGGTAGAAGGCGACTCAAATAGGGCTTCAAGCGATACCCGTTTACTTTCCTGGAGTGCTCTTTACCATTCAAGTCCATAAGCTGATAGTAACTTGAATTGAAAGCCTTCTTGACTATGTATGGCCCTTGCCATCTTGTTTCAAATTTGGCATCAAAACGATTATCGAGTCGATTGTCATACCTTAGCACAAGATCTCCTTCATTGATGCCTTTGTCCTTCAGTTTCTTGTCAAGCTTCTCCTTTGTCTGTGTGGCTTTCCTCTTATAGCACTCGTATCCTACTTCTCTTTTCCACTCAAGCTTAGCTAAGGTAAGAAGTCGATCCATCCATGCTTCTTGATCATCTTGTGCTGATTTGCCATGAAGTCGCATTGTTGGAATGTTTAGCTCAATTGGCTGTAAAGCCTCTTGACCATAGACCAAGTGAAATGGTGTGAACTCCGTGGCTTCCCTATATGTGGTTCGATACGCCCACAAGGCACCATCCAAGAAGTCATCCCACAACTTTGTCTTGTTTTTCACCATCTTTCTAATGATGCCTGCAACGACACCATTAGCTTTTTCTACCAAACCATTTGATTGGGGATAGTAGGGTGTATTGTGACGATGTAGAATGTGAAGTTCTTCACAGACTTCTGTGAGCAATCCCTTTCTAAACCCTGGACCATTATTAGAAACAATCTCCAAAGGTGTGCCAAATCTACAACAAATGTGAGTGTAGGCGAATTTGCTCACTGTTTTCTCATTTACCTTTGCCACACTCTGTGCTTCCACCCACCTAGTCATATAGTCTACAACCACTAGAATGTAGAGTTTACCATTTTTTGTCCTAGGCAGAGGACCCATAGCATCAATGCCCCACTTTTCAAACGGTCCATTTGCAAGCACGATTTGCCTTGGACCATAAACCAATCTTCTATTCCCATTTACCTGACAATTGTGACAACTTTTACACCAATGTTGGACATCCACATGCAGACTTGGCCAAACATACCCCGCAAGCAAAATCTTCTTCACAGTTAATTCTTGGGAAAAATGACCACCACATGCCTCTTCATGCAAACCTTTTAGAATGGCTGGAATTTCCTCAATAGTTGGTACTCTTCTGCATACTTGATCCCTCCCTCTTTGATAGAGGGAGCCTTCTAGGAAGAGATATGCGCTTTCCTTCTTCATGAGTCTCCTCTTCTGAGCCTTCGTGAAGTCTTGTGGAAACTCGCCCTCCAAAATGTAGCTAATAATGGGAGTCAATGACTCCAATCCCTGGTATCTCGGTTGCTTGACAGTTGCTGCCACCATGATGACCTGCACTTCTTTCTCAACACATGTAACTACTTGTTGTGCAAGTAAATCGGCATCTTCATTCTGTTTCCTAGGAATATGATATAGTTGCACTTCTTCAAATTGATTAAACAATCTACGAATGGCATGAAATTTTGTCCGTAAGCTTTCATTCTTGCATGCCCAAATACCTAAAATCTGTTTAACAATGAGAAGTGCATCTCCCTTTACCATGAGGCGTTGTATCCCTTGGCCAATGCACATCTTCAAACCATGAATTAGCGTGTCGTATTCTGCTTCATTGTTGCTAGCTGAACTTGGTAGATTGAACTTCTCTTTCATGACCACCTCTCCACTTGGGTTGAGCAACACTAGCCCTCCCCCTGCTTTTCCTGTGGCTCGACGAAAAGCTCCATCAAAGAACAAGGTAAAAGCATTAGGAATACCTTTTGGTGGTGGCAATGGTAGCGTCTTTACTTCAGGCACCTTAATCTCCTTTTCATGCACCCTATAAGTGAGAATCCCTGCCAATTGTGCACGCACACTATCTTCTACCTTGAAAGAGTATTGAAACTCTTGCAACTCCATAATCCACTTTGAGATCCTAGTACTAAGATTCATTTGAGATGACACCCAAGGGAACAAATTCTCTGCAGTGAGAATTACAAAAGGTTTTGGTAGCAGGTAGGATCTAAACTTTCTCACCGCAAACATGAGAGAAAGCATCATGAGTTCTGCTTTTGTGTAGTCTCTCTCCAAAGCATTCATGACCCTACTAGCAAAGTAGATGGGTCGCATCCACGTACTGTGGGGATCTTGTTGTAGCAACACAACACCAATTGTTTCCCTTCCAGCACTAGAGCTAACAAAGAATGTGTACTCCCAACAAGGAGGCATGAGTGTTGGTAGCTCTGACAAAATGACTTTAATGTTACAAAAATACTCTTCAAGCTCATCAGACCATGCAAATTCTACTTGTTGTGTCAACTTTTGCAAAGGATGAAGCAACTCCGAGGCTAAGTGAATGAAGCGTGACATATACTTCACCTTTTGAATGAATGAGATGACCTCCTGAAGACTCTTGGGTGATGGTAGCTCAATAAGAGCCTTTTATGACCAAGCAAGATTACTTCATCCTCACCTATATGGCACTAATCGGGGTTGAGTTGACCTCCCATGTCGTAGAGCTTCTTTAAACCTTCTTCTACCCTTTGTAGATGCAATGATTTTGAGCTATAAATACAGAAATCATCAATGAACACCCTAATTGACTTTCCAAAGAATGCTTGAAACACCATATTCATGAAACGTTGGAATGTTGCAGGAGCATTTGTCAGACCAAATGGCATGACTCTAAAAGCATAACAACCCCAAGGAGTGATAAAGGTTGTTTTCAATTGATCCTCCAATGCAATCCCTATTTGAAAGTAACCTGAGTAACCATCGCACACAGTGTACTTCTCATGACCAGCTACCTCATTTAGTATCTCATCCTGGAATGGGAGGGGAAAGTGATCTCTTTTTGTTGCTTCATTGAGGGGACGGTAATCCACACACACCCTCCACTTGCCATTTTTCTTAGGAGTGACAACAACATTTGAACTCCTCTCTTTCATCCTTTGTAAGTGTTGTAGACAACATACCTTCTAACATTCCTTCATCTTCCACCTTTTGGTTCTCTTGGGAACCTACCTCTTCCAAACCTCGACAAGAGGTCTCTGGTTTCTTGGCTTAAACCTTACCCCCATGACTTCGATGGAAGACTCCTCTTCAGTAATGCTGCTGCTACTTTCTTCTTCTGAAGTGCTATCGGTCCAACCTTCTTCCGTCTCACTTCGAGATGATTCTTCATGGAGCTCCTCTTGGCGTTGGTCCTTCATGTCAAAGACCACCTTCTTATGATTGTCATTCCTTCAAATTAATTTCCCACTCTCCCAATCCTGCAAAGCTCGCATTTTCGTTAGCCATGGTCTTCCTAGGATAAATGGATAACCACTTCCCTTGGTCGACATAACATAAAAATCCGCTGCCTTCTTAATGCCAAAGGCCTCCACAAAAACATTTTTACAAATGCCTACGCACCTAGCCTTGCTATTGTTTGCCATTTTCACTTTGATTTCAGGTGTCTCATGGATGTGCATGCCTAGTCTTTGCATGAGCCCTTCTGTCATGATGCAAATTTGTGCACCCCCATCCACTAGACCTTTCCTAACCAATCTTCCTTTTATGTAACAATCTAGCACAGGTGTAATATCCTCGTTCATTTCAGCATATGCAATTTTTACAACAGGAAAACTCTCTTTTACCTTTCTCCTAGTGCTAACTGCCTTTGTTAAATCCCTCCTAACTTGTGGGCATATTGCAAGAAACTGAGGCCATGAGATATCAGGACCCTTACCTTGCATGTCTTCCAACAGGTTGTATGGAGCCATACCATGTCCAAGAGGGAAGTCTTGGAGATTGATACGACGTCGAGTCCTCTTAGCTTCCTTGGTCTCCTTTGCCTTCTTGCCTTGTCCATGGTCACTCTGTGATGGGACACCCTCTTTCTCTTTACCTTTTCCTCGGCCACTCTTAATGCCATTTGCTTCCATGTCAACCTCATTTGAGTTTGTCACCTCTACCACATGCACATTTGGATCTGGCAAAGGTGGAAATCCTTCTACCCCTTGTGGAGGTGGTCTTGGTCCATTTGGTCTTTGTAGAAGCCTTGGTTGTTGACCAGCTCCTTCTCCTGCATTCATCACTGGGTAATTCAAGTTAGGTCTCCCTGGCTCTCCACGGGGCCAAGGACAATTATACATCCGATGTCCAGACTCTCCGCAATTCCAACATTGCAAGACTCTCCTAGTTCGTGGCTCTCTCTCTTCTGACTTCTTTGCTTGTCCCTTTGGACCTACAGCTTGTGGAAGGTGAATTGACAGGCTGCTTAAAGATTCATTTAACTTCTCAATCACTTCAGCCGTTACCTCAGGAAGCTCCCTAGATGTTGATGCTTGTGACTTACCTTTGGGTCTAAGACTTTCTATTGGAACCTCTCCCCTTAAGCACTTGAGTTTCCTATATTTCTCAGCAGCCCTAGTTTCAGCTGCATCAAAAGTAGTAGGTGCACCCGCCTCAACTTTTACCTTAAGGTCAGGAAAGAGTCCGGCTATGAACCTCTCCTTATTTAAAAATTCTGCACCATCACCAGGGTTAGCAACATTTCGTATCCATAGAGCCCAAAGACGTAGAAACTCTTGCTTGTACAAGTAGTAGTCATCTAAGTCTTTTTGCTTATGAGAAACAATGTCTTGCCATAGTTTTTGAGTGTTTTGGGGATCAAAGAAGTATCTCTTAAAACGATTCAAAACTTCTGTGTAATTCCCCTTAACTTCCTCAGGCAAAGAGTCAAACCAAGTACTAGCATCTTTCCTAAGGACCACCTCAAACATTTCTACACGTTCTTGATCGGTTACTATCCTCTTGATACGGCAAGACATCTTGAAATTTGCTAAAAATAATTCTGCATCCTCTCCAGGCTCTCCAAAGAAAAGAGGATATCCAGACATTTGGCGTTGGCTCTCCATTGAATTGATTTCAAAGTGACGCGTTTTTGTTTTTTCCTTCTTTAAAAGATTTACACAATAATATTTTCTAAATTGCAATCTATTCTACAACAAAATAAAAATATTCACATCAAATGACCTATGATAATCAATAAGAGGTAGAATGACAGGGTTTGGTGACGCGAGAATTTCTCCTGCTCTTTGGGCACCAAACATGAATACCATACGTTGTTGAAAATGGATTTTTCTACTAATTGCAATGTTTACTCTAATGTGTGGAGTGAAATGAAAGGGAAAAACCTGTATTCCTGGGCCATTATCCATGGTTTATGCATGACCTAATTCTTAAAACAAAACAAAAATATAGATGTCCAAACTAAGGTCGTACCTAATGAGAGGCAAAATAAAAGGATTTACTGATGCGTTTATCTCTACCAACCTAAGAGGACCTAAAATTCTACGAATTACTCGCTGAAATTGCAACTTAGTACTAACAATTATGTGTACCTTTTGCCTTGCAATGGGAATGAAGGGATCATACAAATTCTCGTGATTCATGCAAGCTACTTGATTATGCTAAAGGTTGAGACTTCACAGAACATACACAAGCCTGTCCTCAGTGGGGGCACCAATTTGAGGCGGTCCGGGGCGGGCAACAAGAAGAGCAACCTCTAGACACCCTTCAAGGCTCCCGTGCTGCTCAATGGGGCTGGGGCACAACACAACACAAACCAAAACAACAAACCCACAGCCAAATCCCAACTACACAAGGGGCACCACTTAGTTTAAGAGCGAACTAGGACGCAAAAGAGGAGAATCGTTAGAGCAACCCACAAACAAGCAAGGAATTTACACTAACCCTAACACCAATGGAACACTCTCACACACTAAAACACGAGAGAGAGAGAGAGAGAGAGAGAGAGAGAGAGATAGTGCTCGGGCTGCTTTGAAACGTATCGGCAATGATCAAGCAAACACAACTATATATTTAAGAAAGAGAGAGAAAGGGGGAGGGGGTGCTTGTTGCATTAATACCTTCATACAAATCTGTCATGACAAATCAAAGTGAGATTAGTATTTGTTCAACATAGCTTGCATAAATTTCACAACACATCACATGAAAAGCCACCCCAATCACTGTCTTAAGGCCAGGGGAGTCCTCTCCACCCTGTCGCCCTCTTACAGTATGTGGGATTTATGGCTAGATTGATGACAACACCAGAGACAAGCTATCAAGAACTTAACAAAAAACACCAAGACACTTACGCATCATTGTTGTCCATTACTTCACGTTGGAAGCGAGACAAAGTATCCAAGCTTAGTCCAAATCCACCCTCCTTGATTCAGCGAATGTTGGGCTTACACTAGTAGGAGAAATGATAGATTTCCTACTATCAATTGAATGATCACTCTCTCTCTTACAATGGCATAGAGTTCCCTTGCTAATCCCCTATTACAATACATGCACATGCATAAGACAATGAGCTTCCACTCAAGAGCTCCTTCTAGAGAGGTTGAGCTTGGCTTCTCAAGCTATAGCATAGTGCTCTTGCTTAAGGCTCCCCCCTTTTGTGCTAGCCACACCCTCCTTTTATAACAATTTTGAAGGCTAGGGTTACTCCTCTAACCAGGGTTGGGTTAGATTTTCAGCCATTTATCTAAGTTTTTTTGCTTGAAATTATCAAGAAGTTGGTGGGGAAAGAGAGAGGAGAGAAATGGAGGTGATAGGACTTTTCATAGTGGGTTAGTGTTAGTATTAATTTACAAATGGAATTGGATATTTACAATGGGAGTATCCATGTAGGATACAAATAAGGAAGAAAAACTCTTAAGAGGTAAGAAAAGGTGGATTTCTTACAAGGTTGATGCTCCAAGTGTCTTGAGTAGGGCCAATTTTGACGCTTGTTGACGGTCCACTAGCTTTGACGGTACATTTTTTCTCTACTCTTGACCTTCCTTGAGAGACAAGGTAATTGAAGCTGAGTAATCAACCACCATGATGCTGTCTTTTAAGAGAAGAGGCTGAATTTTGTGGTTTTTTTGATAGATATGGGTAAATTGGAGGAGGAAAAATGAGACTAGGTGGTCAATTTTGGAATGGAATTGTGTGTGGGAGGTATGAGTTCACCATGGTTTCTCTTATTCTTCAAGGTTGAGGAGAAGGTGAGTAGGGTGCAGAGAGGAGTGGTGAGAGAGGTGGGGATGATGAGTGGAGAAGTGTGTGTGAAAGAGGAAAATGATAAAGTGGAAGAGAGAGTGTGGCTGCATAGCATGGGAAAACTGGGGTCCACTAATAAAATCATAGCTCACAGCTCGTAGCTCAAAAAAATATGAAAAAATTTGAGGCAAAAGTTCAGCCCACGAGCTACAACTTTTGTTTGTATCACCTTTTCAAATTCGGAGAGCAAGTGAAATTTAAAAATTCAGCAAAACTGACCGTTTTTTTCCACTGCACAAGGTCCTTGTGGGGTCCTTCTTTGGATGATTCTTTCGAATACCTCCAAGAGTGAGCCCTCCATAGTGCATGTATGCATGCCACCTACCCTTGACGTTATTTGGTAGGTCTATAATTGAAGATATTGTTGAGATTATGATATAAGTGAATAGTACAACTAAGAAAATCAAATATTGAGGGGTCTAAAAAATATGTACATGTCAAATATAAATAATATAAGTGGAAAAAAATATAAAGGGGTCAAAAGAAATCTCTCGTATTATGAGGCTACCATAAAAAGATAAATATTTTTGGTATTCTAATTTTTTAGAAAAAAAAAACAAAATAGATGTAGGAAGGGAAAAATCACAATAGTGAAAAAATATACACATAAATAAAACTAGTTTTTTTTTATTTTTGTTGGGGTGGAGTTACACCAAATATAAGAGAAGCTTACATGAAAATATTTCTATATGGAATAAAGAGTATGAATATTGATAAGAAAAAATTGTGGTAATGGTGAGGCAATGTACAGAGCATAAATAGCACACACATGGGTAGAAATATTTAAATAAATACCAAAATAATTATGAAAAAATCTTTTATTTAGGCCCTATATACAAAGAAATATTTACATACGCATGGGCCATAATATACTTATATTTTTTTTTTTTTTTTTTTTTTTTGGCTCAACTAGCCCAATGACTAGCTAATTGAGGGTTTTTTAAGAAGATATGGGAAAAGTCCCGTGACTCACGCACGCCTATGTACAGTGAAATGGTCGGGATAGCCACAGTGTTTGGGTGATTTTGGTAGGGTGAGGTAACTCACTGTGGCAATTACAAAGAGCCGAAAAAACGGCTATCACTATGTGGTGGCAGATGAAAGCACACAACACCCAATGATGCTAGGGCAACCTTGGCAAAAATCATACAATGTCCAGATAGATTGGAAAGTAGAGGTGGTCAAAATTCAGCACGAACATGAACAACAGGTGATAGCTTTTGCTCAGAAATACCATTATGATCAACTACAAGCCATGCAATCACTGGCAACAAAGACGAAAGAACAAATACCATCAAAGACAACCATGCAACCTAAGACCAACAACCAGGTAAAAGCCAACACTGCTAATCACAGACAGCTGAACACACTGGCCACAGTGCACAAATCTAGGTTACCAAAACAAGGTAAACAAGTATGGATGCGGAAGGATAGAAATTCCATGGCGGGAAAGAAACAATGTAACAATCGGAATCCAACAAAGCAGACGGTGTAACCCAAAACAAGGTCATAAAACAGATATGGATCCCAAAGAAAATGCTTATCCATAACCCAAATGTCACTCACATTTGGATACCAAAGCAAAAGCCAAAGGAAATCCCTACGGTACAAGCAACAATGGAAAGTAGACATCTGCAGGTCAACAAGGAGAACATATATATGTGGATGCCGATGACAGACAAACCAGTGTCAAACAAGAAAGTGCCAAACCATCTACAAAAGTTGGAAGCACCAAACTACCAATGGAAAGCCAAGGACATAAGGCCCATAGCTATCACATCCCAACCAATTCTATCCTCAGAAACAGCTACGACTCCATCAACCGTGTCGGCAAAGCAATTGCCTCTTGCCAAAAAGACAATTAAACAGAGAGTAGTAGAATTACAGCTGCTACTTGCAAAGAAAGCAGGAAGCCTCGACGGCAAATGCCAATAAGCATCTTGCTTATTCTCTTCTCTTGCACAACATTAATTTTTCCATGCATTAACCGAGTATGCATAAAATAGGGCCACATTAATCGGCCAGGCATTAGTACAACTTTTTCAATCTATGCACAACACATACTCCGAGGCGAAACCTTGTAGTCCGGGAGGACTCCGACTAGGAGAGGGGGGGGGGGGGGGGGGGGGGGGGGGCATTTTCAATGCAGAACCAATAACAGAAACAACAAAAAAAAAGGCATGATTTTCGACTATTTTAAGGGTTGACGTTTGATTGCGGAATTTTCTGGAGTAAACCAAGTATATATTCCCTTGTACAGCACGAAGCTACAGGTATAAGGGGCCAAACACCAAATCAAGCCCCTAGGTGTGTGTATATAAGTAGAAATAGACATTTTTCAGACAAAATATTGGTAAAACGGAGAAATCCGGCCATAAAAATTGCATGTGAGTGTATATAATGGGTTGCGGTGATGTTTGTGATCTATTATGAATTTTGGGTATTTTCTGGGTTTGATTTTCTATTTTCCTTTTAATTTTGCTAATTTTCGGCAGAAAAACTTCAAAAATACAAAAAGCAGGTGAAAAACAGTCATAATGAAAAACAAAAAATATGGGGATGACCAGTGACTAAAGGAAAACCTATGGTACAGTGGGGGTGCAATTATGAGACTGGAGCGGAAAGCGTGTTTTGGCCAGGTTTTGACCGAAATGACAAATTTTTCGTAAATAGGGCAAATGGAGTCCAAATCAAAAAAAAATTTGAGCCTAAACTGCATCTCGCAGGAAGATAGGAGCACATGTCAAATTTCATGAAAAGTGGTTTGGGGCCCTCCATTATAAGAATTTTTCACCCCATTTTTAGCTCATTCTCACTATTGACTTTGTGGAGAGAGCTTCTGCCACCTAGAGCGGATCGACCTTCCAGCAGCTTCTACGACGCACACGTCTACCCGACTAGCTCCAGACATGAGAGGTAGGCTCACCACCTTGAGCTTTTCGCGCATGTTTGTCATTATGTCGCGAAAACTAGCGTAGAGGTCACCCACAAAGCGAGCGGTAGAGACCTGCAAGTAGAGACGGCGGCCTAACGGCTAACCCGAAAGCAACAAGACTTCATCGGCGGCTTACCCTAGTCTAGGAGACCAGTCCTCGATAGCCAAAGGCAGTGGGAAACCATCGGGAAAAACCCTAATTCCCAAAAACCCGCAAGAGGCCACCAAATGGTAAATCAGCAAAATGGCGACCAAATGCTACCAAAATTTATGCGTAGGAGCATCTCGACATGCTCGACAAGTCCATATGATCCGCATGACCAAAAAGTGACCCGAAGCGGCACTAAACCTCAGAAACGGCATCAGACACACAAAGCGTCAAAATGCACTTGCGGCCAAACCGCAAGTCCGTTTGCCACCAAACTTTACAAGCGGCTTTCCTAGACCATCAACAACCAAGTCCTATGGTGGTATACCACCACAAATCATCAAAGGTATGTAAACGCAACCACGTGTGCTTCTAGAGCGACAAATTGCCAAATGAAGCTCCGGTAAATCCAAAGTCGACAAAAACCATACGGCAAGGATCCCGAAGGGATTGGGAAGCTATGGAGACCAACATCGAGAAATTTCATCGCCAAAAAACACTCCAAAAGTCAGAAAACGTCTCGGAGGCTCTGAAGTCCACACAGGGAGTTATGCTCTATCCATTTGATTTTTTTGTTGAAATTAGGCTCAAAAGGGACTTAAGGGGGCAAAGGGCAAGCACTGGGAGCACTAACACTGAAAAAAACATCAGGAGACATCCTACGCGTAGGATGTCTCAAAGGAACTTTTTGGCACAAAACCCAACAATTTTTGTCATGCACATGTTCTGAATGACATTTACAAGCCCTACACCAAGTTTCATCACATTTGGACCATATTTGACCTCATATGCATGGAAAAACGCAAAGTTAGGGCATAGAGGCAATAATGGGCCATTAACCTACCAAATCTTGTCCAAATCTCATGAAACTTGCACAACACATTCACATACACATCAGAAAACCATCTGTGTGGTCAAGGAGTAAAAATGATGAATTAGACATCCGCGTAGGATGTCTAATGGACCTTTTTGGCATGGAAGGGAAGCTTTGTCATTCCAGATTTAATTACCTCATCAGCAAGAGCCCATATGTCAAGTTTGAGGCCATTCTAATGACTTTTGACCCCCAACACCTTCAAGATACACTTTTTGAGCCCAAAAACACCTCACAGAGTCCTACAGGCATCAAATCTTATCCAAATTCAAATCCAAGAACATGGCCATGTTCCATAGGCCAAGGACGATCCACGGAACAAGTTTCATGCAATTCTGATGAAAAAGACATCCTACACGTAGGATGTCTTCAGCATAAATTTATCCTTCTGTGCAAGAAATGACATCATAGGAGCCAATACCATGATGCATTGAGCCCATATACCAATTTTCAACCCATTTGGACATCAATTGCTACCCATGATGGACAATCTATCCAAATTGTGACCTAAAGCCTAAATCAACCCAAAAATCCACTTTTTGTCAAACAAATTCAAATCTAAGCTTATAACCATGTTCCATGAGCCTTACACTACATGCATGTCAAGTATGAACCAATTCTGAAGAAAAAGACATCCTACGTGTAGGATGTCTAGATGTATTTTTTTGGCCAGATTTGCACTGTGAGCACATGCACAGCTTCACAAGTTCCTTTTAAGCTATAATTTCAATTTTCAAGTCATTTGGATAAGTTAAACCTTAGTTTACCAGCTGATATGGAAAAAAAATGCTAACTTTGGACTGCTGAGTGCAACAGGATCTATGGCAGCTCGAAGTCACCGGCAAAGAAGAAGAGAATGACAATCAAAGATTATCTTGACGAGGTGGACCCTTTTGTCATTCCAGAGGGAACACTAAAGCCCACCAGCACCTGGATACAGGAAGATCTGTTAGAGTCAAACGACCTAAAGATCTACCAGGGGGTGTTCAAAGACAATGAAGGGTGAAAGCATGTTAACTTGTCATGCTTTTTCATGTCCCGAACAATGCTAACTAGCACAATTTTGACATATGCTAACTAGTACAATAACTTGAGCTACATCTCCAAGATCTATGACATATGATATATCAGTAGAAAGCACTTGAAACAAGGAATCCAAATGTACAAGCTCCGACAAATTTTGATATTATTTGTAAAAAATTTACCGGATGCCAAACTTTTTGAAGATGTGCTAACTTGAAACTGCTAACTAGCACAAAAAGCACGACAGGTTAACATGCTTTTTGCCTCAAGGCAATGTAATAGAGCTGCCAATGCTGCCAAGAGAGCTCAATGAATTTGTCCGAAGCAAAATGGCCGGCTACTTGGAGAAAATTGACCTCTGTAACATTTAATGGCCTAAACTTATGTGTAGCGGAAATTAGCATGAACATAGTGGGCATTTCATTAGAATAGATTCCTAATGAGAATTACAAGAGTGCTTGGGTGGAGAGAGCAACTAAAAGCATAACACCTAGTTAGATAGCATCAACAATACTTTCAAAAGAGAGAGAAATTAAGCTATTGACAACAGTTGAGGACCGGATTTGCATGGAGCCGGTCCCCCCTCCAAAAGGCTTTGTATTATGGTTTCTCCCATCAAGAGAGACATTGTACAATACAATTCTTTGTGTTCCTACAAGACTAGCTAGTGCAATGAAGATGGAAGCTTCATGCACTAAGCAAAACACTTAATCAAACACAACTTGAATTATCCCCGTTCTCAGACCCAAGACCTCACACACCTTTGAAGATGGTGAGAGCTAGCAGGGTATGAGAGTATATTGAGAGGAAGAAGGAGTATCTTACGAGAAAGATGTACATCTCCTCACATAATCACTCAAATTAGCATAGCTTAGCTTAGTAATTAGCTTGGTAGAGAAGATGAGCATGCATTGAAGCTTGGCTCTTGGTTGGATTTGCATCCACATGCCAAGAGAGTGTTGATGTAGGCTTCTATCTCACAAGCTTGGAGTAGGTGATGAGCTCTCCATTAAAGCTTGGGAGGAGATAGAGTATTCTTTCTTCACACATGGTCAAGTGTGAGTGTGTGTGTGATAATGCCTTGCAAAAATCAGCCCCCTCTCTCTCTTGGGCGAGCCCTCTTGCTAATTGCTCTTGCTGAAGCCTCATTGGCCCTCCCTAAGTCAAGCCAATTACAATTAAGCAGCATAAGTGATAGCCTTCTGACATGTGTCCCCCTTTCCCCTTTTGTGAGAGCTTTAGGTAATTAAATAATTAAACTAAACTCTCATTGGACCCCTTTGCCTCCTGGCCAATAGGAATCAGGCAATCCATTGGACTCTTGAATGCTCAATGGACCCCTTGGGAGACTGTCGAATAGTCTTCTAGGAAACTTAATTCTCATTGGTTTCTTTTATTAAATGTTTTTAAATTAATTAAACTAGATTTACTCTAGCTTAATTCTCATTGGTCCACTTCAAGGGTCTTCCAATAGGAATTGGGCACACCTTGTGGGCATCTGGCCTAGGGAGCTGACATGTGTCCCTAATTCCCTTTGTGAAAAGGGAGCCTGTGTGTGTGTGTGTGGCTTTCTCTCTCATCCCCTACCTTTAGGGCTCGCCCCCTCCCATGTAGGGATGTGCAAAGACTTTTAGGGCACACACAAAGCATCCAATTTTCCCTAGGGTTGACCTTTGGACACAACCTTTGAATTTTGGAAGTCTTAATGGGCTGAACCTTAGGGTCTTTTTAGCCCATTGTTGCACATGGCTCTTTTGCAGATGGTCCCCCCTTTGGATCCCTATTTTCCCTCCTTTGGATCCCTACAATGGCCGGTCTGCTAGCTTAACCAATATTCTAGCTTTTTCTCCCCTGGTACCTCCCCACATTAAATGATCAGTTTAATATGAAAAAATCATTTAGGAGAATTAGATATTGATTATTATGACAACCTCCATAACTATTTCGAAGCAATACCAGCAGGGGTGGACGTCAAAAGAGTATGGGAGTTTGTAACAAGCATCAAAGAGGATGGAGTGGCCAAGGTGACAGATTTTCACGGCAGACCCGATAGAGAGATCATTATCACGGAGCGGGTTGTAGCCCATGCACTAGATCTCTCCAATCAGGGAGACAATGTGACAAAAAGAAGGGATGAAGTCAAGGTGTACAAAGAGAAAAAGGCCAATTACACCTTTGAAGACATCGCCAACCCAAAGGTGGCGATCATGAGCCAATTGTACAACCAGTACTTCCACATGTGCACAAAGAGGCCACAGAAGTACAGGATGCCGCCAGGTGCAATTGCCACAACGTTTACTTGGGCAATGACAAAAGGCACCCCAAAGATAATCAACTATGCGGCATACATACATGACAACTTGGTAAAAATGGGCAACAAAAATCCAACCTACATAGTGCCAGGAGAAATGATAACCAAGGTAAGTTATGCAGCACTACATGCCAAGGGAAGGTGGCCTGACCCCCCATCTCAGAATGATTGGCTAAGGGTAAAGGAAGACAAAGAAGACGAGCCACAACGAGCACCAAGGGTGGCTACAAGGTTGAAGAGACGGCTAGAGCCAGTTGCAGAGGAGCAACCTGAGTAGAAGAAAGGAAAAAAGGAATCTGCTCAAGTGGCGGCCAAAGAGACAAGATCACAAAAAGCGGCTAGACTCGAGAGGCTGATGGAGAGTTTCCGAGCAGAAAGAGCCCTCAAGGGTGATTTAAATGAATTATGGAAGCCATCTCTCGAGTCTATGTCCGGATCATCCAGAAGAGTGCAGAGGGACCACTTTGAAGACTATATCAAGAATTTTGAGATCCTTGATGCTGCAACGGAAAACATTCCCCATGTCCCTTTCACCGAGGAAGAAGTGGAGCAGATAAGGCAGACATTGCTAGATGAACAAGACAGCCAAGAAAGGGAAAGAAAAACTAAAGCAGACAGAGACTTAAAGGGCAAAACTGCAGCTTTACCAGATAGCCCTAAACCCAGTCCACAACCATCACCACCTCCTAGCAGCACTCCACCAGAAGATAAGGAGGCTGAGGACAATCAAGAAGAACACCAAGCTGAGGAGCAAGAGCAAAGGCAATAACCTGAGCCCAAAGAAGAGACCAAGCCTGCGTCTGACCAAAAAGAACTAGAGGAGGCATATTATGCATTTTTGGACCTGCTAGCTGCAGGCTATACAAGGGAAGAAGCCGCCACAGTCGCATTCGACTTGGCGAGGATAGGGCATAAAGAACAGATGCCAGGCATCCGGCTAGTTGAGCTACAGGAAATTGCTAACGACACAGTAGACCTGCACCCGCCCTCTAATGATTGGGACGTGGTGATGACAATGCTAGCTGGAATAAGAGCACAATCTGTGGCATCAGAGGAAGAATTGATAACTCTAAAGGCCACCGAAGAAAAGACCAAGATGGAAAGGGATACTCTACAGGCACAAAGCCAAGGACAAAAAGAGAGAGAAGTTGACCTCCAAGCTAGCTTGGCAACGGCTCTACAAAACTGCCAAGCAAAGGAAGAAGCAAATGAGGCAGCAACAAAAAGATTACAAGCAGCTGAAGAAGAGTGTCTGCAACTCAGCAAGTCATTGCGAGATGCCGAAAAAGAACGGGATAATGTGACGCTCCAGCTAGCAGAAGAAACTAAAGAAGTAGAGGCCATGAGGAATTCCAAGGAAAAGGCGGAGATAGAACAAGAAGCAATCTTGGATGAAGTCCTTGAGCTCAAGGACCAATTAAAAGTCAAAGATCAAACCATCCAGAGGCTGCGAGCATCACCCACTAGAGTTAGAGCTACGAGCTCGACTCAAATCATTTTCGAGAGTCAAATATATGAAGAGCAGATGCAAGAACTCCAGAAGGAGCTGACTCTCGAGAAGAAGCAGAGGTTGATGATGGCTGAAGGTTCTATCGCAATGCAAACCAGAATGGAGGATAGCCAAAGAGCCCTACAAGAAGAATTGGAGAGCATAAAGATAAAGCTCGAGGACGCTGAAAAAGTAAACGCTGAACTCAATGACCTCCTTGTGACTATGGGCAGAGAAGCCGAAGCGAAAAAGCAGACACTCCTCAAGAAAATTGAGGAGTTGAAAGGCCGGCAACAAGCAGAAGCAGAAAGCTCAGGGACAGCTGCCAATGAGGGCATCGACCTCGACAATGTGGCAGATCCTGTGGACACACCGATGCCAGAGGAAAGCATAGCAGGATCCTCTCAAGAGACACTGGATCTAACAGAAGAAGAGGAGGAAAAATTGCGTAAAGCAATAGAGACAGAGCTCAGAGAAAGGACAAAGGAAGCCTTGGAATGGGAACAGAGGGTTTTCAAATCTATGACAATTAAGAAAATCGATGCCAGCAATCTCAGGCGTGAATGGATTCAACCCTCTCTCCCATATCCATTGCTGAAATATGAGGCGGCAACAATAAACAGGCAAATCAGAGAAGAGCCAACGGTCCCTCTCTACAATGGAGACACCTCGAGGCCAGAAGGAGTAAAGCTCATAGTGGATTCTCAGCCAAAGTGGAGGAAGGCTTGGCTTACCAAGTACCCGCAATATATACCTAATACACTTGGTAGAGGCACCTAAACACATCAGAGACAACCTCAGCTTCTGTCCTCTACCAAGGGTTAGGACGTGGAAAGCACAAGAAATCTTACAAAGAAGCCAACCCACTTGGCTGAACTACCCAAAGCTGCCGGGTGTGAAGGAAGAAGCCAACCCACTTGGCTGAATTACCCAAAGCTGCCGGGTGTGAAGGCAGGTGAGAGAATAAGCGTACAATACATGGTGAAAACCCTGACGGGCGCCATAAAGTTGTTCACTAGCTCACTTGACCTTACATGCATTATGATGAGAAAGATCTACAGAACCATCCTAGCAATGTTCGAGACCTTCAAGCCAGGCCAAGTGATTGACAGCATATTCTTCTTCCAGGATACATAAAGATGTGCTTATGATATGTCAGGTCAGCCTTCCAAGGAGGTGATACATGCGTTGTATCAAAGAATTATGTTTCTACCATCCTATCATCTCTAGGCTTTTGAAGAAGCATTCTACACGGGATTCTTCACCATGCATACAGATATCTTTGGCCCAACAATGCTAAATCTACATGCACGGTACGAATCACTGCTAAAGATGCGGGAGACCATAAGATGAAGCAAAGGATCAAGGCCATGTCGGGGATGACATGAACAAGGAGGGGGGGGGATGTTAGAAGCTGGACACACCCCACGACATCTAACTACTCGGTGGACTATTATTTTTGTAATTATTCATTCATTGAGGAAAACCCGATTTTTCACATTGTACATATTGGGACTTATAGAAGTTTCTAGATTGTATCCCAGTTTTGATAGTTAGATTGAGTAGATGGTTGATTTTGGAACTTTAGGGTTTGAGAAGTTGTAAGGTATATACCACTTTTTGACCTTAATGAAAAACCTTTTGTCATTTTAAAAAAGTTTGAAGTCTGTGAGTGAGCGTACTTTGTACATGAGAGAGAGTGTGAGCTTCATCTTGACGCTACGTGTGCTACGGGGGTCGCAATCGAGTGCGGAGAACTGCAGCGTGTTGCCCCCGACTAGAGCTACAAGCCGATACCAACATTGCGCGTGTACGGTCCGGCTTTGGGAGCTCCTTCTACGAGCTTCATTGGTTGTTTGGATGAGCATACGTTATCTGATTTCGCATTGCAGCATATCCACGCGTTCACATTGAGTAAAGCTACACATTAGGCACTTCAGATTTCGAAAACAAAGACCTGCAGATTTTGACCAGACATCCTACGTGTTTCTGCACCGGGTGTTTTGGGTCGTGATTTTGGTTTATAGACCGTAGGGAGAGCGGCCTATAGGTATTAGTAGGGACTCATTCAAGTTCTATGGTGTTTCGAAAGTGTTTGATGGGTGTTTGGCTCTAACAAGCGTTGTAGGAAGATTCCTCTTTTGCACTTTTGAAGACTGTGACTTAGACAATTGGTAGGGACCTCTGTAGGAATTAGTTAGGAGTCGGTCGAGTGTAGGTTGACACCTTATGCTTGCTTCTACGCGCCTGAGGGTCGAGCTTCGTCCTTAGCTGACATTACTTGTGAGGTGAGTTCTCGTTGTGTTGACGCCCGTCGCGGCGTATCCGTCCAACAGAGAAGAATACAGAGAAATTAAATATACTAGGATTATGTACAATCTTTAAGGAAAGTTTAAACTAGTAGAACCATGTACATAGCAAGAGACGGAGAAGACGGGATATGGATGAGAACTGTATGGAGAATCTCTCTTGACAAACGAGTAGAAGAGGAAGAAGAAGACAAATTCATGCGGTTACTTTTTTAATTTCTTCTCTGTCTCTCCCTCTTGTAGTGGGAAAAGACACCTACAAGATCACTTATAGTAGTGCAAGGGAATTCGAAGTCTTCCGATAACCCCTAGAACTGAACAGACCCATGTAGGCTAATCTTGTGCTCAAAACACCTCATTATTCATGACATAACTTCCCTTAGTGGGAACGAATCACAAGTGTTCGTAGTTGTGGCACTCGGTCATGTGCAGACCTAGGCAACAGTACCAATGCGGCTCAGCTGAGAAAAGCGTGGCACAGTATAAGCGGCGCTACGCAGCAGTGGTTGCTACTGATATAGGTACCAGCGACCAGTGTCGACGACAACCCAGGATGTCAACCCAACATGTTGTGAACACCTAACCAAAGCAGCCATTGTCCTACTCACATGCAGCCGCTATCAGACTCGCATGCATGCAGTTCGCTGACAGTAATATCGACTCAAATCTAGCAGTTGCGCCAACCACTGCCATTTTTTTCTCTGTCTCTCGTTCTCATGCAGCCATTTTGGCTCACTCTCCAAATCCAACCACCATCCACTCCAACCGACCCCTCTCCCTCTCTGCCAGTCGTAACTTGTCCAACCTCTCCCCCCCCCCCCCCTCTCTCTCTCTCTCTCTCTCTCTCTCTCTCTCTCTCTCTTAATTTGTCTCTAAGTCGACCTCACTCACTCTCTCTCCCTTACAACCCTCATGCTAGTGATGGAGAGACACTCCACCATCTACACTCCCCAACCACCGCAAGTTTTACTTTTGCATGGCAATAACTATGGACTACTGGCCTTCTCATTTTTCGGCCACACCTACATGATGTGTAGTATAGTTTCCGTATCATCTTTGGTAGGCATAGTAGCTGCCCTGCCATACTATCTCAACCATTACTTCATGGTGTCTTCCACTTCAAGAGCCGCACATCACCACAAACTTTACGCTCAGTTTTGTCACCTAGACTCCCCCTTGAGACGTAACAATTGTAGATACCTCCGCCATCCAGCATCAAGCCGCTCGACTCATTATATTTTTCTTCTCCTCTCTCTCTCTCTCTCTCTCTCTCTCTCTCTCTCTCTCTCGCGCGCGTATGGGAGTTCTCTGGTCAATACAGGTGGCCAGCTCTCCAGCAAGGATGGGCCCTATAGCATACTTTGACGCCATAGTAATTCGGTTCTCAGCAGATCCATGGAAACTCTCACCATCGATTCTCACTACTCGGACTACGTCCTCTTCAAACTAGGCCTTTCAAGTTCCACAAATGACTTTCTCAATGAAAGGGAGTATGGAGACCTTTGAAATCGAGCAAGTAGGTCTGGGAACAGACGTTGGAGCTGTCAGCCCCTGAGGGCGGCACTATAATTGCAAGCCCCTGGCTAATTCGCATCCGGTGCTCTGCTGTCCTCTACCCCCTCCTCACCTCGGCCCTGGACGTCCCAACAGATGCACGTGGTGCAGCCCAAGCACGAGCATGGGATGTCATTAGCGGCACTGGCCTGCACCATTCGTTTGTGCATGCAAACCGGAGATGAACTCCCACCATGCAGCACTTCGACCCCAACTTAGATCGACAACCCTTAGATCCGATGCAGTCCTCTATGCCAAACAGTGGCGCACAACAAGGATACTTTCCTACGACTTTAAAAATCTTCATTTTATTTTGTATCCAGACGTTGTAATCGACCCACCAAGATTGTATCATTGATCTCATAGTCGTTTTGGCCTTTTTGAAGATCAAACTTTGAAGAATATTTGATCCTGATATCTCATGACTCTAGTCCGTGGTCCGAAACCATCTTTGAATAGACAATGAAAGTGGACTCATATCTCATAGTATACTGCACAATGAACAATGCCATATGTAATGTAACTCTATGTTTGGCTCTATATGGCATAGCTGGCAAATCCTAGCCTCTAGTAATATTCCACCCCTCCCCTTGTGTTACTGATTATGGCAATTGTCGTGACAAGACATTTAACCTCATAATGGTTGACTACCCATCGTGACGTTGTTTTCTGCATCAAACACTTACTCTATGCTCCATCATCATGTATATACAGATCCTAACCTCACACAAGCTCCTTCATCACCACCCACGGCGTATTTGTATCGTTTGGCCTCTTCCTAAGAGAGCACACCGCCACATCCAACTTCTCTGCTATAGATGCTTGCAAGTATACGCATTAGTCAATACTTATAGCACTTGCAACTCGCCTTGAGAATACGGCTCGTGTCCAAAGAATAAGCCACTTGATGGAATATTCTTGCCTTTCAATGATTAGTTAATGAAATTTCCAAATTTCTAGAGAAATTTTGAGCAGCAAAACAATTTCTTGTAGTTTAATCACATACTCAATGTATTAACATTTTAACATCCATCAATGATAAAATTGATGCAAAGTTAGGGTTGTTTACCAATAAAAGGGGGCTCAAATTGACTCTGCAATTTGTACTATAGGTAATTGATGTAAACTATCACTCACTTTTGGCATTAACGCTTGTTTTTATAGGCCATTACCGAAAGATCCTTATAGATCAATTTGTTCGACATAGTTTCTCTTTAAACTTCAAATTCCTCATTAAGGACTTTCAAGTGTTTATACATACTTGCCTTCATCTAACACAAAATCATCTTTAGTGCTTTGTCTTTGAGAAGTCCTTTTGCAGATGAAGCCCACTACAATGCTATCATATCGAAGAACCTTCAGGTATGAATTTTTTCATTGCATTTCAATAATATACTTCTAGTAAACTCTCTCTATCGTCTTTGATCTACTTTGATTCATAACTCGAATCTTAGATTAATGTCAATTGTCAGCACCTCTCGTAGCACATGATTTTCGCATCCTTTACTCTTTCTAGCAATGTCGTTCTCATTATACTTTCAATTGGTGAATGCATTTAATTAGCACGGGCTAGCACAAAAAAAATTACCTGTTCATTTAGGGTTCATGAGAATCAACAAATGTAATACTGAGGCTCTTTTTGCAAATTCATCCAGTTATAGCTAGGCTATACCATATGATCTTCTCTGTGATTCCGTTCATCGATTCAAGTTGTCAATTGTCATGCATTCATAAGTCATCTTAAAATTTGTTGCACTTATAAAACAATGAATATTTTCTTGTTTTTGTCCTCTTCAAATGGCTCATTGCTTTTAGTGCTTTATTTTTTAGAAAATTTTTGCAGATAATCTAAGTACAATGTTCTCATATCAAAATCTAGATATTCTCATACCCCTATAGATACCCAACACCGTTGCAGCAGGCAAATTTTTTTCAGATGCTCCCTTAGTTGACGTTATGTTGCAAAATCCATTGCTTCTAATGTCATGGGCTCTCCTTTCTTTGATTGGACTCTTACTGAGTGACTTGTCATACCCCTACTTACATGAGCTCAGTTCGTATGCGATGACAACTAACATTTGGTACATGCTTCCACATTACACTATATTCCAATTTCATATCCAATAGATTATTTATTTGTCACTTTTTATGGGATGTCTAGTCCATTGGTCACAGGCACACAGATTCGCCGCTTTAGGCAGTGTGTCAATGCTCATCTATGGTAGATTCGCCGATTTAGGCAGCACAAGAGCAAACTACAGATTCATGATTTTTGAACTTATATCAAATGCAGATTCGCCGATTTAGGCAGCATTAGTGCAGATTCGTCGATTTAGGTAGCACGTCTTATTGGTGTAGACTCGCTGGTTGAGGCAACACCACAAAATCATACTGCAGTGGTTGGCCACCACTGTAACTGGTATGATTTTGTTACCCGGGTACATAATGAAAGTGATTTGGATTTGGACTTGTATTGTGGAATTTGAATTGGATTGGGATTTCGTATCTGGTGATTATTACGACAGTGTTTATGTGATGAGACTTGACATTATGAGATTAATTATGATGAGTGTGACCAATGATATCCTGATTCATAAGGGTATGACATATACTGCTTATTCTAATGGTATGGGACACTAGAATAGGTAGTATGTGGATGACGGCAGGCATAAGCTAATGTTGTTTAGTTTCATAAATTTTTCTTTTATTATGTGATGTTTTTGACACAACATACTAATCACTGTTTTTGACAAGTATTGTTTGCAGATTTTTATATTCGCAACTGAGGACAGTTGCTTTCCAACGGAGAGGTATGTTATAGAAATGATATTTTATGATTTTATTATAGCTGACAGGTGGAAAAGACTAGACCCAGCTTGGCCTATGCAAATGTATTTGTATATCATGTACATTTTATTATTCAAGTGCTCTTTTATGAGCTTTGGCCATGAATTATGACCGGCCGGCCAGTTTGTAACCAATTTGACCATTCAAGAAATCTACATAACAAATACGTGCAAGAGGGAAATGGTCACTCTTGCACGGGGGGATATTGCACCCAGTGTCTGTGTATTCTTCTCTCCTCTCCTCTCTTCTCTCTCGCCGTGCCGGCGTAGCACTCCGCTCTAGGAGGTGCACCTGCACGCGCTCTCTTGATCTCTCCCGCTCTCTGTCTCTCTCTGTTTGTGTCGTGCTCGATTATGGATTTGTGCGAGCCAACAGGTACGTAGATTTAGTCGTTTATGTCTTGCTATGTGCTATTTTCAAGTATTTTGCAGGGCAGCCAGGCTTCGAACTGTAGCAGATCCTTTTTCCATATGATGCGAACTGAGGGTTTCTTTCTTAATGCATTTACATATGCATTACAGTTCAAAATAATCCATAGTTTGATCACCAAAAGGTGACCACATGGATAGAAGATCACATGAAACCATTATAGATTTCAGAAAGGGTTGGATAGAGAGAATAACACGTGTGATTGAAAGATCCAGTACTGCTTTTGGAACCCTACAAATTTTAGATATAGAGTGAAAGTGTGTGTGTGTGTGTGAGAGAGAGAGAGAGAGAGAGATGGAGAGGGGGAAAGAGGGATGGGAAACATACCTAGAAACATACTTATTTAAAGAGACATATTGTAAAGTCAAGTTTTGTGGATGAAGTCCTAGAGCAACTACACTTACAATGTGTCTCTTTTTTTCTTAGGAACTTTATGGTACCTAGGGTATCTGCTAAATGTTTTGGTCATGGATTGAAAGCGATGGAGATAGTAATGGATCATATAATGATTCACTACTCTCCAGAAAACAAAGCTGACTTCTTTCAAAGCATTGTTCGAGGTTTCTTTCCGGGTGTTACTATAGAAGAAGCTTGGAGAACCTACGATCGCACTTCCATGACTCGAGATGGGACACCCTTTCACCAGGTGTTTGTCACTATCAAGAATGATCCCAGTCAATGGTTTTGCAACCTACGTCTTTTGCAGATTCGAGTAAAGATGGGATACTCAGATGCCCTCTACCTTGATTCTAAGTTAGGTTGTTGTTTTATATCTGAAGTTTATAGCAAAATTAATGCGCTAAAGAGCATTGTAGGATCTGATAAGATAGAGAATCATAAGGAGCCTATTTTCAAGCGTCCCAGTGCTAAACGCTCTTTTCCCATTTTCAAATGTAGATGGGGTTGATCATGTATTGAGCGAAACTTTTATCTACTGAACAAAAGTGATTCATGAGAATTTTGGTTTGTTTTCCACTTCTCATGCAATCCTTTGTTGTTTTTCACATCTAGATAGAGATGATGTATTTTCTTTATTCTAAAATAGCAAGCACTTAAAAAGTGAATATTCTACAAGGATTACTTCTTAATTTACAAGCATTCAAACCTTCTCTTTGGTTGTCACATTTCTCTTTGCAACCACTATAGTTTTTTGTGTACAGTAAAATGGAAATTAGTTGTGCCATTCCATTGGCTATTGCAACCAACAGCTTGATATCTTCTGGGGTAGCTGTAAGTGCATCAACGGGTGAAGAGGAGATACTGTCATCTCTTCCTACTATTTGCAATGTGCGTGCAGCAGCAAAGAGAGCAGCTCGAAATGCCGGGCCATTTTCAAATGTAGATGGGGTTGATCATGTATTGAGCAAAACTTTTATCTACTGAACAAAAGTGATTCATGAGAATTTTGGTTTGTTTTCCACTTCTCATGCAAGCCTTTGTTGTTTTTCACATCTAGATAGAGATGATGTATTTTTTTTATTCTAAAATAGCAAGCACTTAAAAAGTGAATATTCTACAAGGATTACTTCTTAATTTACAAGCATTCAAACCTTCTCTTTGGTTGTCACATTTCTCTTTGCAACCACTATAGTTTTTTGTGTACAGTAAAATGAAGATTAGTTGTGCCATTCCATTGGCTATTGCAACCAACAGCTTGATATCTTCTGGGGTAGCTGTAAGTGCATCAACGAGTGAAGAGGAGATACTGTCATCTCTTCCTACTATTTGCAATGTGCGTGCAGCAGCAAAGAGAGCAGCTCGAAATTCCGGGCCATTTTCAAATGTAGATGGGGTTGATCATGTATTGAGCAAAACTTTTATCTACTGAACAAAAGTGATTCATGAGAATTTTGGTTTGTTTTCCACTTCTCATGCAATCCTTTGTTGTTTTTCACATCTAGATAGAGATGATGTATTTTTTATATTCTAAAATAGCAAGCACTTAAAAAGTGAATATTCTACAAGGATTACTTCTTAATTTACAAGCATTCAAACCTTCTCTTTGGTTGTCACATTTCTCTTTGCAACCACTATAGTTTTTTGTGTACATTAAAATGGAGATTAGTTGTGCCATTCCATTGGCTATTGCAACCAACAGCTTGATATCTTCTGGGGTAGCTGTAAGTGCATCAACGGGTGAAGAGGAGATACTGTCATCTCTTCCTACTATTTGCAATGTGCGTGCAGCAGCAAAGAGAGCAGCTCGAAATGCCGGGAGGAATAGTGCACCTGTTAATGAACGGGAGATACTTTCGTCTCTTCGTATTCAAAATGTGCGTGCGGCAAAGAGAGCAGCTCAAAATGTCGAGTGGAATTCAAGGAAGCAAATTATTGAAACCTTGCTAGAGATCAAAGCCTCCTGCAATAGGATGGAGACAATGCAAACCAATGTCTCGGATGTGGTTGAAACTTTAAGCTCTGCATTGGATATTGAAAGTGGGATACTATGGAAATTGAGAGAAGAGACAAAAGCATCAAACTTGCAGAGATTAGAGAGTGAGGCATACATGAGATCAAAGCCTCCTGCAATAGGATGGAGACAATGCAAACCAATGTCTCGGATGTGGTTGAAACTTTAAGCTCTGCATTGGAGATTGAAAGTGGGATACTATGGAAATTGAGAGAAGAGACAAAAGCATCAAACTTGCAGAGATTAGAGAGTGAGGCATACATGAGAGAGAAACTTTACAAAGTTCAGAATTCTCAAAAGATGATATTGGAATCTATTGAGAATCTTCGAAAAGAGGCTTCGCGGAGTCAACGTGAATCAAAAGGACGAATGCAAGAAAATAATCTACGACAAATCGTGCCAGGATTGAGAAGTATTGTCAATAAGCTTGGTGCTTTGACAAAGGTTCAAGGTTCAAAACTTTCAGATATCCGAGCTACCTCAAATAAATTAAGTGCTTTGGCTAGATTAGTTCGACCAAAGCAGCATCAAGTTTCTCAATGACCTAATCCTACTAATCCTACTAATGGTAGAAATATGTAATGTTTTGTTGTATCTTCATCAAACTGTTCTTTTTAATTGAGTCAAGCCGTTGTGTCAAATTTAATTGAGTCAAGCCGTTGTGTCAAATGTATTTAGTCCTACTTATGATAGAAATATGTAATGCTATGTTGTATCTTCATCAAACTGTACTTTTTAATTGAGTCACTATCAATGTGTCAAATGTATTTAGGTTAGAGGATATAGTTAGATGTCCCAGTTTATATTGATTTTTATTATATATAAAGATGTTCTTTTAGTGACAAATCCAAATTATATGAGATCTATTTGCATCTGATTTCATAGATGGTATCTAGACTACGTATATTATCACCTAGTCATGCACGACATAGTCGACTGTGTGATGATTCTCGAAAGGCGAGGCGCCAAATAGCACAAGAGAGAACAAGGCATTCACTACAAAGTACTATTGGAACTTTATTGGAGTGCAATGAAAGGCAAAGCATGCATGATGTACATGAAGGAAACTCTAAAGCCATGAATGTTAGGACAACAATGAACTTAGTAGAGGGAAACTATTCTAAAGTAAAAAAGCACTGTTTTTCCATCCGTTTTGAATATCCAGCGTCTCTCCTTTTACATCACAAGTCTATGGCACCAGTTCTATCCAAAAAGTGTGTGTTGCACAACTCAGGAAGCTTAGATTATGTTTGCTTCAAATGTGGAGCAAAGGCCTGGAAGGATGAAGGAAAGACTATCCAAACATTTGTGGGTAAATATTGCTGCTCTGATGAAAAAGTCCAATTACTTCCTTCGAATGAGCCACCAAATGAATTGAAATATTTGATGAGCTCAACCACAACAAGAAGTAGACAGTGCTTACAAAACATTCGAGGATATAATAATGCATTGGCATTTGTGTCTCTTGGTGCCCATATCGATGAGACTATTAATTATGGTGGGAGAGGTGTATACACTTTTAAGGTTCATGGCTCTGTCTATCATAGTATTGGTTCTTTAGCGCCAGTCGAAGGACAAAATGAAGTCCCACGCTTTGCACAATTATATTTTTTTGATACTGAACATGAGCTGAGCAATAGATTGCATCATGTTTCAAATTTAGATCGTAGTATTCTAGAGTGTTTACAGGTGATGATGCATAGAGTAAATCCTTATCCAAATGCTTTACGATCTGCTGCTTCTTTGTCTGGAGATGCTATTGTACCCAATA
The DNA here is from genome assembly GCF_014529385.1 of Adiantum capillus-veneris. NCBI lineage: Eukaryota > Viridiplantae > Streptophyta > Polypodiopsida > Polypodiales > Pteridaceae > Adiantum > Adiantum capillus-veneris. The sequence continues at coordinate 115,871,442 of NC_140942.1, read as the reverse complement.
TGAGGATGGTTATTGCGGAGAATCGTTGTGATGGTTGGAAATATCTTGCTCCAAGGGGTTCTGAAGTTGCTGCAATTATGACAGGACAAGGGGATGATAGAAATATTGGCTATCGCGACATTGTACTGAATTCTCGAGACGGGGGTTTGAAAAGAATCTCCAGCATGCATCGAGCTTACATGTCCTTATTGTATGTTTTATTATTTCCAAGTGGAGACGATGGGTGGCATCTTTATTTAAAGACTATTGATGGAAAAAAATTGAGTCAAAAGCAATATTATGTCTTTCGCTTACAAATAAGAGATGATACTGTGGAGTGTCTTCTTCGAGGAGGTAGGCTATTACAACAGTATGTCGTGGATGCTTATAGTACTCTAGAGGAGTCACGGCTTTTGTGGATGTGAAATAACCAAAAAAAACTCTGTGGTGAAGTGTACCAAGGATTGGTTGACATGGTTGAGACTAGAGATGGCTTAGAGAGGACTGAAGGTCAAAATGTTGGCCGTAGAATTGTTTTGCCTTCGTCTTTTGTTGGAGGTCCTAGATATATGTGCCAACTATTTCAAGATGTAATGGCAATTGTTCGTAGTAGGGGAAAACCGAATCTCTTCATCACATTCACATGTAATCCAGGATGGAAGGAAATAGATGATGCATTACTACCTGGACAAAGTGTTGTTGATCGTCCTGATCTAACTATACGAGTGTTTTATCAGAAGTTCCAAGATATGATGCATTTACTTATCAAGCAAGCCGTATTTGGGGAGGTGATTGGACATGTTTCAGTGATTGAGTTTCAGAAGAGAGGTCTTCCTCATGCACATATATTGTTGATACTTGCATCCGAATATAAAATTACACTATGACAAGTTGGTTTGTGCAGAGCTCCCTGACAAGAATGTGTTTCCAAAATTATTTGATATAGTGAGTCGTTGTAATGTTCATGGGCCATGTGGTCCTTTGAACCCACGTTCTCCATGTATGGTTGATGGTAAGTGTAGATTCAAGTTTCCACGAACATTTTCTACTTCTACAAATGTAAACGAAAGTGGATATCCTGTGTATATGAGATCGAAGAGATGATGGAAGGTTTGTTACGTCTAAAAATTACAATTTAGATAATCGTTGGGTTGTTCCTTACAGCCCTCTCTTATCACTAAGATACCAAGCCCATATTAATGTGGAGATTTGCTCAATTGTCACTGCCATGAAATATCTTTATAAGTATGTCTACAAGGGACATGATCGAGCCACTGTTGTCCTTCAAGATGGTGAAGGAGCTACTGACGAGATCAAGAGTTATCTCAATGCACGTTATGTTTCTGCATCTGAGGCTATGTGGAGAATATTTGGCTTTGACATGCATAGTGAAAGGCCAGCTATTCAACGATTGCAAGTACACCTTCCATTGCAGAATATGGTCACATTTCAAGATGGTGATGATGTATCACATTTGCTAGATAATGAGCAAAATAGAAAAACTACCTTGATAGAATGGTTTGTTGCAAATCAAAATTATCCTGAAGCAAATAGCTTCACATATATTGACTTTCCAAATGGTTGGGACGTATGGAATAAAAGTCAAAAGGCATGGTCTCCACGACAACAGGGTGTTTCTATTGGAAGAATGTATAATATTGTCCCTACTGCTGGTGAGGTTTATTACCTACGAATGCTTCTCAATATTTTCAAGGGATGTAAGTGTTTTGAAGACTTGCGTATGTATGATGGTTACGTCTATGATACATACAAGGAGGCATGTATAGCTAGAGGATTATTGCAAGATGATGAAGAATGGTCAATTTGCCTCCAAGAGGCATCTTTTTTTCAAAATGAAATGCAGTTGAGACAATTGTTTGCAATCATATTAGTCTTTTGTGAGCCACTTCATCCGGCTGCTCTTCGGGACAAGTTTTCTATTGAATTTTGTGAGGACTATGTTTATGCCCTAAGGATGCGTATTTCAGATGCAAGTGTGCGATTTGATGTGGCAAAAAATCAAGCATTGCTTCATATAGAATGCTTTTTGCAACAACATGGCAAGAGGCTTTGCGATTATATGTTGCCTGCAATAGACTCAACATTGGTATCCTTAACTGAAAATGGTGCTATGGCTGAAGAAACAATGTTCAATGTTGATGAACAGTGTAGTATAGCAGATTATATGGAAACTTCCTTAAATGAGGATCAGCGAGATGCTTATCATCAAGTGCTACAAGCTGTTGACACAAATTCAACAGCTCTTGCATGTGCATCCTCAAGTATTGCAGCTTTGCTTTTGAGTAATGGAAGAACTGCTCATTCTAGGTTTAAGATACCTTTGGAGCTTCACTCTGAAGCAACTTGCAATATAAAGGTAAATAGTCAACTTGCAGAACTTCTAAGGAATTCAGCTTTACTTATATGGGATGAAGCTCCCATGACACATCGCTATGCGTTTGAAGCAGTGGACAAAACTTTAAGAGCTATTATGCAACGAGATACTTTGTTTGGTGGAAAAGTCGTTTTGCTTGGAGTTGACTTTCGACAAATACTACCTGTTGTACCAAAAGGTAGTCGTACAGACATTGTAAATGCTTCGTTGTGTCATTCTCACATATGGAAATACACGAAGATATTGAGGCTTTCCAAAAATATGTGTATAGCTAGTTGATTGCGGTTCAAATTCACTTCAACAAAGTTTTTCCCATTGGGTGCTTGATATTGGCAATGGGGTTATGGATGATGGAGGATACTTAGACAGAGTCAAAATACCTTCACACATGATGCTTCCAGAAAATAGTTTGGCAGATCTCCTAAGCTATATATATGGAGATTTGTGTCATTTGCAAGATCATGCAACTTTTTTCAGAGATCGATCAATACTTGCTCCACGGAATAAAGAGGTGGATTTAATTAATGACTATGCATTGTAAAGAATGCATGGAGATTGCAAAGAGTATTTGAGTGCAGATTCAATTTGTATGTCAGAGGAAAACACACATTTGTACACAATTGAATATCTGAATAGCCTTACTCTTGGTGGTGGTTTTCCACCTCATGCTTTAGTCATGAAAGAAAATGCTCCTATCATGTTGCTGCGCAATTTGGATCCAAGACGTGGATTATGCAACGGAACTAGATTGATATGCAAGCAATTTCATCATAAGGTAATTGAGGCAGAGATAGTTACAGGATCAAATATTGGAGAGAGAGTTTTTCTTCCAAGGATTGACTTTATTATTGGAAGCCATCAGGGGCTTCCATTTCAAATGAAGCGTCGTCAATTTCCAATCAGGCCTGCTTTTGGGATGACTATCAACAAAGCACAAGGGCAAACACATGGAATTCTTGGTCTATATCTTGAGTCATTGATCTTCTCTCATGGACAATTGTATGTTGCAATGTCATGTGTACGAAGTGCAGCTTCTATGAGGATTGTTGTCAATACTGAAAACACTCAATCAGAGTGTTACTACACTCGAAACATTGTATTTAAGGAAGTATTACAACTAGCCAGCTCATAACAATAAGTTCAAATTGACATTGTGGCTCTCACTTAAAGTCAGACACACTTGATGTTAAATTTTATTCATATCTCTTAGATCAAAGTATTTCCCACAGATGGATCCTTGAGGCAGTGCCTCCTATGTAGTGGGTCACATCACTGAATTCATTCGAGGTATTTATCTTATTTTTTAAATTAGTTTATTATTAACTTGACCTATTATTTTCTTGAGAAGATTGTCTTATACATTGACTTACTCTGTTGAAGATCCACCACAATGGAGGGGAAGAGTTCCTGCTACATTTTTGGTGATCTTATTTTATCAAACTCATATTATATTGTAAGAGTTTTTATATATGATATATTTGTAGTTTTAAGCTTTTATTGCTCTACATAATTCATGGATTCCTTTGCAGAGATCACTCCCATCGAGGTTTTATCATCGTAGGTGTTTATGAAATGTTATACTTAGGTAGAGATATGTCCATGGAAGTTCTTGGATATTACCATGTTTCCTTTTCTTCGAACCACGAGCATCGTCAAATTCAAGTTAATATTTGGTTTGTGAGTGATGAGAGGCCAGTCAATGCACAACAATTGGGGGTTGTTGGAGACCGTACTACACCATATCGATTGAGGATATTTACTCAAGTTGAAACACCACCCTGTATCTTGCAAAATGTATACAACATAGGTTCTTGGACTTATAGAATCCCTAACGTGGTCTCTCGAAGGCTACACTTTGAATAACTATTTTGTATTGTCTCTTTGTGAAGTTGTGAAATTTCAAAGTCTTTTGAATTGCTTTCATTCCTCTCTCTCTCTCTCTCTCTCTCTCTCTCTCTCTATCTTAAATCCTTCACTAAAACAAAAGAAAGAAGGACATGATTCTCTACGGCATGATCGTCAACTATACTTTTTAATCTATTTCATATTTGTTCCTCTTAAACTTCCAAATCTGTGCTGTTAGAGCAGATCATAAAGAATGGCACGATACATCATGGTTTCGTACACCCTCAATGATGTACCTACTTATATTAGAGGTATATAAATGTAAAATCTTATTTTTGTTACTTAATTTTACCATGAATGAGAACTTATTGGCCTTTATTTGTATGCTTACACGTATAACATTTTTTCTAGATCCTCCATTGTGGAGGGGTCCTGCATATGCTGAGGATATTGTTCGTATTATCGAGGATTTTGAGATCCTTCGGTGCGTATAGCTCGAACTTGAATCCATATGACGTTAAATGTGTTGTTACTTTTTATGTATGAATGGTTGGTTGTTATTTTCATTGCAAGCTTCAATATTATTGCAGACATTCTGTCTTGGCATTATATGAAGCACGATATTTTAGAAGTGTTGTAGGTTATTATCACATAGAGTTTGATATAGATGATATGTGAATAACTGTACGAGAGTTAGGTATGCAACGCCCTCTCAATTGCAACTTTTCATACGGTCCCTATGGAGTGAATGAATGGATGTTTAGAATCTATTCTTTGGATGAATCACCTCGACGCCTCGGTCGCAGTGTTCGACGTGTCGGACCTTGGATCTTGAGAGTTTCAAGTAGAGTGTGTCATAGGCTCAACTTCTCTAGATGATTGAACACTTTGATCCATTGTGTGTTAATCAAGTGTTACTATTGGATTAATCAAGTGGGTTTTTATCTACTACATAGGCTAATGTGTGTGTGTGTGTGTGTGTGTGTGTGTGTGTGTGTGTGTGTGTGTGTGTGTGTGTGTGTGTGTGTGTGTGTGTGTGTGTGTGTGTGTGTGAGAGAGAGAGAGAGAGAGGGAGAGAGATTTGCGAATTGCTAATGTAGGTTAACATGGGTTATAATGTATTGGCTATTCTCCCAATACATATAAGGATGCTTATATATTTGAAAGTTAAGGAAGAGTACATTTGTCAAGGATATGGTACATGGTGTTGGTGGCATCATTGGGTGTATTCGTATGCTGATGGGTGGTATGAAAATTGTGGATGGTTAAGCATTACACTATGCAAAGTGTCACAAATATTGAGCGAAATAAAATTGATGAGACTCCTACAAGAACTAAATATGGTTGATATTTATTACATCAATGTTTGTGGTTGTGATATTCAATTGGGAAAGATATATCACAATCACAAATCTTACATTTCGGATGAAGAGTTTCAAATTTTGAAACTAATTGTGAAGTTTATCAATGTGGTATATTGGAGTGATCCTCATCCGTCCAGTTATAGAGTAGAATATGAGTCGTTGTAAACAAAAAATTTGAGGTTGTTGTAAAGACTTTGAACTAATGAACCTCTTGACACTTTTTGGCATGACAATTAATAATTGAAGTGTTCGTATTGCGCTTATACTTTTTTAAAGTGTTTAAGTGGCCATGTTGATCATCTCTCTCTCTCTCTCTCTCTCTCTCTCTCTCTCTCATTTGAAGCTTTGAGTACTAATGTTGTCTTCTTTTCTTGCAGCCAATTAAATGGCCCACGAAATTGTGAATATTTTTCCAAGTGTAAAAAAAATTTATTGTCGATGCCTTTGAAGAAAATTTGTTACCTGCTGAACGGGGATGGCAATGGGCATGGGAGGTGATTGAGAAAAACTACACTGTTTAGGGATCATTTGTAGATGAAGATTTGGACACGATTTACATCAAGTTGGTTGATTTCTATTTCTTTCCCAACATTAGGCTCATGCTCTTAAAGCAAGAGCTTGGGTTGATTCGTCATTACAAGATTTACTTGAGCTGGGTTCAAAAGATTTAAGAGAAGTTTGTAGAGCTCCAGCGCAATATCTTGATCCTGTTGAAATAGCACGACTTAGAGTGCTATGCAGATATGTTCTTGAGCCTTTTTGGCAATAATGTAAACTGTTTTTTTTTTAAAATATGTCTCTTCAGTCATGTGCTTTTATGTGATCTCTCTCTCTCTCTCTCTCTCTCTCTCTCTCTCTCTCTCTCTATGCAAAATGGGTTAAATGTACCAGGAGTAGTTTAAAGGGGCCAAAGACAGAAAGTGTCGATCGTGTGACTGTCGATCGTGTGTGTCATTGAGAAATGTATAAAGATGCACACAAACAAACACATATAGAGTGAGGTGGTCAGCGCAAGCAAGGCCCGCCGGTAGGCGGGGCGCGTGAGCTAGTGACTACAAAGGCAAAGAGAAAAGTATAATTTTTAAGAATCACCAATGAGAAAAGTTTCACGGTCTCAAGGTAGTGTACACCTCAAGTCCAAATTCCACACGCGTGCAGCAATGCCAAAAACTACACACGCAATCACAAGAGCGCTTTTGCATGAGGCCTAGTGCTACTAGGCTCGTAACTAGGTTTGCACTAATTGACTCACATTCTCACGTTGCTACATTCAATTGGAGCAGTGGAACGGCTCTCACAAAATGCAACTTGACCTCAAAGAGATCAAGTTGCCAAACCTGGTTTTGTTGGAAGGGAGCAGTAGAACTACTTCCCGTGCGAAACTGCCCTAATATAAAATTTTACCTTCCATCTTACGTGCATAAATTCAAGCTGGCTGGTTGCCAACGAATAATATCTAGTACAACAATGAGTCATGACAGGTTTATCTCTAGCCTCCAGCAACCATGCATTGGCAAAAATTTCGCAATATTGGAAGTAAGATGGCCGTAGTGTTTTCCTGTAAAGTGCACTGTTGCTCAATGAGATGGTGGTGAAGCAGTCATTAAGTAGGTGGTTGCATCATCACTTTAGGCTCTCATCCCTCTGATAGCATCTTCATAATCTCCACCAGTGGTAGCATACGCTGCAACCCACTCCATTCTTGCACTTCTTCATCTTTGCATCCAAATGCCACATACAATATGTATGTTCGCACTTGAGAAATACAAGCTCCCCTGCAAAAAGGCCTTTTTGCTTATCTCATACAAAAGTAAGGTCATTCACATTTGCAATATTGTCATGCAAGTTCTGCAAAAACCACACCCAATTGTCCTCATTCTTTGCATCCACTAGACCAAATGCATTTGGAAATAGAGCGCCCATTGCATGTCAACGAAGCTCCAAGTTACTTACTCGTTGGGAAAGTGCCATCAAGCCCAACAAACCTACAACAATGAGCAAACACCATCATCCATGCTCCAAATGCTAGATACATGCAAAAAAAGCAACCTTCATGTGCGCATTATTGCAAATTGGCTATAGTACTGGGATTGCTTGCTACAAGCCCATTACAATACGATTGAAGCTTTCCATATGCTTTGGCATGGTCTCCATGCATCTCGTTCAATGCAATTTGTTTGGCTTTCCAAGCAACCTTAAAAGAAATGGAAACCCTCGCAACATCCTGTTGAAAATCTACCAATAGATCCTTCGGTCTATAGCATGCATGATCCCTCAATTTCTCTATATACTTCAAGTTGCATACAGTACCACCACAATTATGTACATCATGAAATGTCTTGACCTCGCAAGAAGGTCCCCAAGAGAGTAAAGACGCATGCAAGCACCACATATATACATCCATCTACCTTGCATTCTAGTACGATCAGACTTGGCAATTAGTGACTCCACATGCGACTTCGTGACTAACCATTGCACGGAGCACATCCAAGGATTGACACCAATATGCATAAGACCTGTGTGGGTACTCTCTTCATCTACATTAGACTCTTTAACATGAGGCCAAAATCTATCATAGCAAAGCTAGGAATAAGCAATCCACAATACAACAAAAAAACGTTTAGGCGTAGATCAGAGATTGGCATATGCAGACCTGTGTGTTCGCCATGGAAAGTCCAGCAAGATCGATCCTTAGCAAAGTAGCGTGCAAGAGAATTGAAGCTACAACCTGGCTACGGTTCGCAGGTAGGCCAAATTTGCGTGTACATAATAACTAGTCTTGCTTGGGAATTTTTACCTCGACTCCATAGATCCGGCTGGAGGAATGGTGAGAGGACAGCCGTGCCACTTGGTGCACCTCTATTGGCCAGAGAGAAAAACCAGCGCTAAAAAGTAAAACATGCTTTTCAAAAGGTCAATTAAGTACTTCACTTCTACAAACAATAGCGAAACCGGAATAGGTATTACCTCTTGGGCAGACATCTGGAATCGGGAGGAACACCGCTGGAAGTCTCATTCTGAGCTGATTGAGCGCTATCAGTTGCTTCCGTGGGAGCTCACCCTTGTAGATACTCGCAAGGCTCTCTTCCCCAGAAATCAGGAGTGGTCTTTGGGGCTCAAGGACCCCCCTCCCCCCCCCCCTCGTCTATATGTAACACGGGGTCGAACTCAAGGGATCAAGGGTGGGAGTTAAATCGACCGTTCAATTTGATTCAGGAGACCTTTCGAATTTTGGGGGCACAAAGGAAAGCGACATGCAAAAAGTAATCCGCCTAACTGAACGCGCCCAAATCCTCCTGCGCCGAAAAGCTCTGCCGACAAAATTTGCGCGACCTGCGGGGAACCTGCGCGAAGTGCAGAGCCTGCATTACACAGTCGGGTTGCATAACCTGCGCGACACTGCGCCAAACCTGCGCGACACTGCCCTGCTCGACACTGCGCGATACTACATTACACAGCCTGCATTACACACAGTCGGGCATGCAGCTTGCGCAACACTGCCTGCTCGAACTGCAGAGCCAGTTTTACACACAGTCGGGCATGCATAGTGCGACCTGAGGGTGGCCGAAAAAAATCCGTGAGGTACTGCTGTGAAACCTGCACCAAGGACTGTCAAATGCTGCGTAACCTGCTTGACTGCATACGACGAACCTGCACGACTGAGTGAAACTCGTATGCTGTCCTCATTCAGAGATATGCTCTCCATGTGAGGCAAGGTGCTATCGTATGCCGAGATTCCTGCTTGACTGTTTCTGCCGAACCTGCACGAAAGTTGGTCATTGTGAGTGCTCTCATTTCATGCATTGTGAAAGAGTACTTTAAGCTATTGTTAATACAGTGAATTAAAACCAGAAATACCTCTAAGCAGCAAATGAAATGAGGGTCAACAGTGTTAGAATGTGGTTGAGGGTTGAATCATGCTTCTACAGAAATTAGAGGTGTATATATAAAAGACTGTCTGGCATGGCTTGCATATCACCCAATTTTGGAATCGTTCACACGATCATTGAAGAAAGATATTAAGCTGTCAATGTTGAGTTCTGATCGTTGTTTTGCATTTATCGCATATGTTTGCCAATGATGTGTATGTTGTGAGGAATTTTTGAAGGAATAGAGGCCCTGTGTCTAGTATTCTTAAAGCATATGTTGGCCTTAGCACAACAATCTTTATGGGTCTATGCTCGTCCCTCTTCACCGGTCACGTCTTTATGATTCTTTCTTGCTGAGCATCTGAAATCTGTCATAGGTGTGCAGAGATTGCATCAAAGCCCAGGGTCGATTCTGAGTAATTTCAAAGGTGTGTAGAGATTACTTTCACCGGGATTACAAATATTTGTGGATGCTACAAAGCTTTGAGAAAATACAGTAACAAAACATAAAAGGTACTAGATGCTACTTTCTTCTTCTTTTAGAAGCTACATTTGCACACACAACCATAGTCAAGGCACACTAGTTAGATTTTGCATGAGGAGAATGATGTTTTCTTTTTTTCTACTAAATATAAAAAAATCCCACCTATCGGTGAAATTTTCTTTTTTTTTAAAACAAGGGGCATAGCGGGCATTCCATCAAATTATGAGGATATTTCTGTAATTTTTCCTAATTAATCACATGACCATCGCAGCATATAAAGTACTAGTTTAACTTGATGCCAAGAAAAGGTGCACAATTATTTTTGAAATGGAAGGGGCATATAGGATAGTTTTGTCAAAATATGAGTAATTTTTCCTATTTATAAATACCCATATATTACATGACCGCTACAAAATATAAAGTACTAGTTCAGTCTTATGCCAAGAAAGAAAAGAGAGAGACCTAGAGAGAATTTAGAGAGGGAGCCTGGAGGGACAAGGATTTCTTGCCATGTGAAATTCCCTTCCCCATTTTATTATGTACTAAATTGTTGTTGCAAGCTTGGGAAGTTTGGAATTTACATGTACATTATAACAAGGGTGTGTAGGGAATTTTCAAAATACAAGGGCCATATATGACATTTTCTCATTCCCTATTTTTGAATACCCAAATGTCAAGACCACTGCAAAATATAAAGTACTAGTTCAATTTGACACAAAGAAAGAGAAGAGAGAGAGAGAGAGAGAGAGAGAGAGAGAGAGAGAAAGAGGTTTGAAGGTTGAGGAGACACCCTGTCAATTGAAGTTAGAGGGGCTCTGCATGCATGCATGCTCCATACTACATCCTCTCCTTTGCCCTCTGTAGCAAGATTTACCTTTCCTCTTGGGCTTCCTAAAGGGAAGTGCTGATGGGCCCTCTGCTATTTCCCTTGGGAGCAACTCAAATGGCTCTAAAGAGATTCCTCAATCCTCTCTTCAAAACCTCTTTGGAACCAGGTATGTCTTCACATCATCTTCAGAGTTCCCCTTGGAGATCCTGTGACTTGAGTAACCAGAATGGTGTGTAGGGGAATTATGAGCAGGGATCTAAACATGCTTTTCCCCCTTTGTCCTGTAATCATCTAAGGACTAGTGGTTATGCAGAACAACGTCATGATCCTAGGCCTATATAAGCGCTAAGGTTTGCAATCAAAATGTATGATATCAACTGGAAAATTTGGAGCTTGTTACAATTAGCTATGATGAGCTTGATGCATGGCATCATCAACACTAGGAGAGGGTTGTTGTAGACTTATGTCATGGACCAAAGACCTTCAATGGAGTTTTTAAAAATTGGATTGCTATCAATTGGGAAAACAAGAATGTAATCCCTCAGCACATCTAATACCAACCTAAAAATTTCCACCTCTTCTTCTTTGAAGATGCAAATAGTGTGCCACCAAGTTTTATCTTTAGTCTACTTAAATGACTTTTTCTCTCTTTGAATTGGCCATTGAAGGGAGCAAAGGTAAACAAGAGTAAAAGGATCAATATTACAAAGATGGTAGTAAGATATGTCAAAGGATCCAATAACACCCTATCAATGAGGTTATTTTTTGAATTGCCAAGTATCCCAAACGATTCATGAGAGATATTACAAGACCAAAGCGCCTTAAGATGGGTCTCAAATGTCTTCAAAAGTGAAAGAGAAAAGTCTTTATGGAAGATAAAGAGTACATTTTAAGGTCTAAATGTGAACAAAAAAAGATGTTATCTTCATAAACACATAGGAGGTTCTCTCGAGAATCCAATGTATTTTTACGAAACCAAAATGACCCTAAAACAGGTTCTAAATGCTTCAAATAGAGAGTAGGTTGGATGGTTTAAAGGAAAGGTTAAAAAGGCCAACTTGCAACATACAAAGTAAAGCTAACTCAAGAAAGGTAAGTGGTAGCTTTTAATTAAAGAAGCCAAAAACTCATAAAAAAAAGGGAGAAAGGGCGTTTTTGCATGTAGAGGCTCTCTCTCTTAAAGAAGCAAAAAGACACGGAATCAGGATAGCTCTTCGCCATAACTTGAGCTTTGATTGTCAGAATTGTGCAACCCAGGACCCTATTCAAAGCTCTCTTTAAGCTTTATGCATCTAAGGTTAAAAAGGAGATGATGAAAAAGAAAGGAGAAAAATGTTTTTTCAAGGAGATGCATTAGGAAAATTTGGAGGTCATTTAGAGGGCCATATCAAAGAGAGAGAGAGAAAAGAGCACATCCAATGAGCGTCAAGGCTACGCAACGTAGAAATCACATGGAAAGAGACGAGAAAATAGGGAAATACTATATAAAATTTAGCAAATATCAGAGTATAGCATCGTAACTTGTTCCTTTACCATGTTGGTAGATGCATATGTGGTCTCGTTGCTAAGATCTTCTGATGGTCATTAAGGTATTGAAAGACTCGGGGGGGTCACTCACAAATATGAAAGCGTAGCACGTGGGTTCAACAGAAGGAGTTTTTTAAATACCTTATTTTTACACTTTTTATAGACAGAAGGGTATCATTTAAGGGGGGTATTCACTGATTGAATAGAGAAAGGGTGTGTTTTATGCACGAAAAATTCACAGATAAGGGATTTTATAAATAGGCTTTGAACGCACATGATATGCAAGATTTACATATAGTGAACCCCCCGAGTTGAAAGATGGCCATTAGCCCAACAAGAAATTGGCCACACATACCCTTTTTCCTCCATTGGCATTCTTTCAAAGCAAACTCTCCCTCCACTAAAACTATTTCCTTACTTACTCAGAGCTATGGCTTCCATGTCTTCTCGCCCGAGAAGCTCTAGGGGTTTTCTACTCTCACACAAATTAGCAACACTTTCACTTTGCTGAGAAGGGCATGCAGTAGTGTAACTTCAATTTCAATCTCAAACTCCATAAGTGCAGAGAACCAATGGCTCAAACAGATAATAAGCAGAGGTTTGTGGGTTCTGATGCAACCAAGAAGAAGCCAAAGGTCTAATGTTATAAATGTTTTTTGCTCAGCATGGAAGGCCGGAGTGCTAGATTTCAAAGTTGAAGTTGGCAGGATATCTGTAAAAGAGGTCCTTGTTTAGCACGTATTCACCCATTCGAATGTGATTACAAACGATGGAATGTGTCAGTGGTACATCAACCATGATGTAATTGTAGGTAATTTTCATAAGCCGTATTTGATTTTCTATTTTTACTTATTGGTTCTCTTAGCTTAACTTTGCTTATATATTTTACGGATGTTTATCCTCGAGGCGTCCACTAAGAAATATGTAAGATAACACGTGCAAACAACATAAGGGTATTTTATTCAAATTTCACTTATAGAATTTATTTTACAGAGGCGGTTTATTATTTGTGGGCTTTTTCTCGTAGAAGGGGCTTTTTAATTTTATAATTCTTAGGACTGTGGAGAGAGTTGATGTCTCTTGGCTAGATAGAGTTATTATTTATGTCGGTATTTATTTGTAGCCATGTAGAATGTTTAGATGTTGAACATTTATAAAATGAATTGAAATGGTCACAACTTGAGCTACTTTACTTAAAAAATCTATATTTGAATAGCATAGAAGTAATTTCAATACACTATTTTCTTATAGTTGGAACATATGCTTTCTACATTAAAATCTTTCTTAAATAGTTTCTTGAATATATATATTTATACGATGGGTTTTATCAATTAGACCTAAAATTTACATAATGGATAATTTAATGCACTCAAAACACTTACATATGGTTTTTAAAATGGCCTCTTGTTCACATGTGATGAATGGTGTTTTCTCTAAGTGCCATGGGTGTTTATTCCTCCTCTTATGAGGAATGGGAGCCTAAGGAGTGCATTATAGGCTTCTTCTTTATGGTTTATGCTCACATCGGCTCTCTATAGTATTCTGGTAGAACCAGCAAGATCCTGGCAGATGAAGGAATATTCTTATACGATTAATTCTATCAACTCAAATTGGGAAATAAGAAAGGCACATTGGTGAAAGTTCCTCTATCAATCGATTAGAATACTATGGATTGGCCAGTTCTTGATGACACAATGGTAAAGGCATTGCACAATAAGCTTTATAAGGACATTCACAAGTCACGTCATAACTCTGTACCCACCAAACTAGTTAGACTTGTAAACTTTTGTCCTGTTGGTCTATTTGTAGAGTTGTTTCACGATTCCTAAAACTATGTTTATGTGCAAATGATTTCATCAATTTTTTTGTGATAAGCTTCTTGACAGAGTATGCTATGTGAAGGAAGAGAATGACATAAGGTGTGAGATCGCACTTGACACTCTAGTTGTCAAGTAGATGATTTTGCGAGTCAATCACTTTTAATCTCCTTTTGGTATAAGCGTTCACAAATGATCATAGGTAACTACATTGCTATTGACGAAGTGTCTGTAGGTTTGGAGAACAATCATGTTATAGATGTGGAAGTGCTTGATAGAGATCACAGCTTGCTGGTGGTGATTACAATAAGGACAATCTTTTGCAATTGCGCCATGATATAGTGAAAGAGTCAATGGACAAGGACCTATCAAATTGTAGCTTCTTCTTAGCTGGCCGTAAAGATGCGGCGTAGGGAGAAAGATTTTCTGTCCAAAGAACTTGGTGGCTAGGTGGAGATTATGCTAATGCAATACAGCTTCTTGTGAACACGATTGTATTCCTTTCGACTTTCAATATATGAAGTATTCTTGATGGCGTACTGTCAAAGGTGTGGTCAATGAATATAATTATTCTCCAATTACTTTTCTTTAGTATAAAGTGTTCAATGCCATTGATCATCTCTCTCTCTCTCTCTCTCTCTCTCTCTCTCTCTCTCTCTCTCTCTCTCTCTCTCTCTCTCTCTCTCTCATAATCAAAAATTCATCTTGGTTCATTAAAAAGTACAAACTCGAAGGTAGACAAGGGACTTGAATACAGTAAGTATGGAATTAAAATGTCCTCAAGGTAAAATTCATTGACATGCCCTTCAAAAGAGGGTGGTGAGATGGCTGTGCCTAGTGGATTTAGGTCTCTCTTTTCAGGAGTGTCATCTATTAATAGTGTATTAAGGATGTGGTTGAATGGTTTGTACAAATCAAAACTTTAGCTACATGGCATACTATGTCGACGAGTGGCACAAAAATATTGGTGTTGCATTGAAGACCATTTACAACTCTGACACGTGGAAGAAGAAATTGAAAAAATTCTTTAGTGCGAGGACGAACAACAACTCTTCAATAGCCCATCCGATATGTGCGCAACTCTTGGTAGTTGGTATGCACATCATAAAGCTATCATAACATCAGTAATCCATTGATGTCCAAAATAATTATAATGTGTAAAAGTTGTGAAGAACATTTATGTAGTTAAAAATTGGAACGGCTATTTTGCTTTATTTTTATAGATATCACCGGAACAACCATATCTACTGGTAGCAAGGGTCCATATTGGCTTTCGATAAGGTTGTCGTTGTTGTTGTCATTGTCCTCTGCATTGTCAATGTCTACCTCCTCCTATCTCTCTTTTTGCTCAGTTTTGCTATGTTTTGTATCCATGTCTTCAATTTTAGGTTGCTCATCATCAACCCCTTCCTTAGTAATTCTTGCCATCCCATGAATTCCTTCCTTGGCCTTGTTTGGATCACCTTCATTGCAAATCTCCTCTATGGGCTTTTGTGCCTCCTTACCCAATTGCTCAACATCAATTGGATTCTTTTGCATGTGCCTTTTTACTTTCACACCCCCACAACCAGCACCTTCCATGCCCTTGTTTGGCCTGTGTGCATCCTCAACCCTTTCATCTAGGGTTGACATCCCCCTCGGCCCTTTGTGGTTCCACTGTATGTGATGCGGGAGCCTGTGGTGGTTCCTTGTCAGCCATTGTTATTTTGATTCTGCAGTCGTTCACAAAGCTATCTTTGGATCCTAATACTCTGGGCTCTGACATGGTCAGGTGCTATATTAGACTTCCCCAATATCGTTGAAAAAATTTTGATGTGTAATTTTGTAGAGCACTTTACAAAGTTGAAAGACCATAGAGTGAGGAATCTTTTATATACAAAACCAAACTTGATTCAATGCATTGCGAGATGTCTACCTTTGACATTAAAGAGGTTAATGCAAAGAAATTCTGTAGCACAATGTTCTGCATGGATGGGGGGTATACAAATTGGCGAGCGAGTATTTTTGAGCAAGTCCCTTTAGAAATTCTTTATAATCATGAAGAACTATATCATTATAAAAGGAAATTTAAGTTTAATTTCCTTCCTTCCATTAACGCACCAAGCATTCCACATCCTTTTCAATATGCTCACTAGTAATGATCATGTTATGCATGTCCCTCATTATATTCTCACCGCAAAAATTTGGCTACTTTTTGTGGGTGCCTTGGGTTGAGGCATCGTTGTAGCATGTACAACAAGTCACTTGTCTTATTAACATTAAGACTGGTTTCAAAAAAACATGATCTTCAATTGTATCTTGAAAGTAGCTTTGACTCATGTGCGTATGACAATGGACCCTTTGTTTTTGCAATATATCCATCCCTTGCCCTGCCTTTGTAATTTTTATAATTGAATACATCGATTCAAATATTGTTCTTTCAAAAAAAAAAAGGCACATTGACATGGATCTTGCTTCTATTCGAGTAGTAGTTCTCAACTCCATTTCCTTCTAGGTGTTTTGGATTCTAGTAGTTTTTCTGGCATTTACACTTTTCCCCATTCCGTGGATAGGCTGCGTGCCAATGTCAATGCTAAGAGCAGCAAGGGCCACGTGCCAGAGGGAGGGAAAGGGGCTCGACTCTCAAGAGAAGTTGATGTACATCAAATGTATGGTTTTTGTGGCAGCGTTGCAGATGCTCAAGCCACGTTCAATGTCATCCAAACACCGAATGTGCACTCACACAACATTCTTATTCATGCTTATATTGCTCTCAATGGGCATTTCAAAGATGCGATCAATGTTTTTGAGTCTATGTCCAAAAGAAATGTTGTGTCATGGACCACCATTATATCTTCTACTACACAACAAGGCTTCTATGCAGAGGCTATGATGCTCTTCCATAGAATGGAAAGTGCAGGATTTGCCCCGAATATGATTACATTCATAAGCATTCTTGAGGCATGCACTACCCAAGAAGAAGGTTGTGAGATTCATCACTCACTTGTATTGAGAGGATTTGAAGCAGACACCATAGTGGCAACTGCCCCTATCACAATGTATGGAAGTTGTGGTAGCTTGACAAATGCGAGATATATATTTACCACTATGCCTAAGAGAAACGTCGTGTCTTAAGGTGCAATTATTACCAAGCTCACCGAGAACAATAGGCCAGAAGAAGCACTAGAAATTTTGTTCAGATGAGTAAACAGCTTGTGGTACACAACAAGGTAATGTACATCTGTGCATTCAATGCTTGTGCTTGTTTTGGAGCCCTGCGCCAAGAAGGCCAGAGTGTCCATATGAAGATGATTGAAGAAGGGTTTGAGCAAGACATTGTTGTTGGGAATGTTCTTATCACCTTGTATGGACGATCTGGTGATCTAGAAAGTGCAATGATCATATTCAGGAAAATGAGGAAGAGGGATTTTGTTTCATGGTCTGCCATCATTTCAGGATGTGCACAAATTGGAGATTCGAAGGAATTGTTGAAGCTCTTTAATCAAATAAAACTGGAAGGGTTTGAGCCCCACACTTCCACACATGTTTCAGTTCTTGATGCGTGTTGCGATTTAATCAAATGAAATTGGAAGGGTTTGAGTCCCACACTGCCCCACATAGCCTACTCCTCCGTCTTTGACACAACCTTTCACTCCCTCTGCTTGCTGCCTTGCTTCGAGCATCCTTTCCTCTCTGTCTCTTGCTCCCCCTCTGACACATACACCTTCTTTGACCTACGACATCTTTTATTTGAAAGAAGAGTATTGCTTGCCTAGCTTTATGCTGCCTCTGCCTCGGCCTCTCCCTGCATGGTGTTTATTATGCAAGCGATGTGAATACAAGCCATACACTTGCTCTTCATCCTCAAACTCATCCAGCCCTAGCCTCCTGTAGTTAACGCAAGCGAGCGAAACCCTCTGTCCGGACCACGTCCACGGTTGGACTGATGGCCACCTTGGCGACGAAGCAGCTTGCAAAGGAAGGCGCAGGCCCAGAGCTGGCAATTCTGGTGGCATTGTGATACCTGTCGAAATCAGTCCGCGCCGGCGCGGAACGGTTCCTGCAGGTTCACGATTTACAACGCAGCAGGTCGGCTCGACTCTCAAGGGAAGCGACTCTATGACCTACTACATGTGGCAAGCCCAAAGTCAGCAATGTGGGCAGAGAAATTTCGGTTCAGGAGGATCTTGCTGGGCTTGACATCTCCGTGTATAATGGGAGGGTTGCATCCCACATGCAGAAATTCCAAAGCTCTGGCTGTGTCCCCTACTATCTTGAACCTCTTCTTCCAATCCAGACGCTTAGGGTAGCCTTTTCAAACAAGGCCTCCTGCAAGCTCCGATTTTGCATGCATTCATACACCAGAAGCCTTAATCTTTTGCAATGAGTATGTATCAATAGAATGAAAGAATCCAGCCAAGATAAAGACTGAGAGCGAAGCGAAGTATCATTTGTGTGCATTTGCATGATAACAACGAGGAAGGGTGCTATCAAACAGGTCGTGGACTCACAGTTTTGGATCCAGGAGACGGAATCGTCCAGGACAGTAGATGGAGTGGTGCACACTCTGCCTTTCGAGCCTTCTCCTCTCGGCTTTCAGCGCTGCAATAGACGTCTCATTCGCAAATCTCTCTTGACAGCGTAGTTGCTGTCTCTGGTGGCATCAATTCATACTCTCTTCCCTCTTTTGCTTGATCAATGAGTACAATAGCCAAGAAGGCTTACCACATAAGGCGAATCAAGACCACTGCAGATAAAAAGCAGTGGTGTCTCCAGGTCCATGCATCTTGCAAGACGCGCACAGAGAAGAAGCCAGGCCGCAATACCATGATCAGCTGGTTCTCTCTCTCTCTCTCTCTCTCTCTCTCTCTCTCTCTCTCGCCATGAAGACCAAAGTAGAACGTTTTTTTGTGTTCTGAAAGTGAGAGTTCGTCGCATTTTTGGGTTTTTGAAGGATCGCTCGCGTACTGCGCTTGCACTCGGATCGCCCCATTGCAGCATTGCAGATGTGTGTGATATGCGCAACAAGCCACGCAAAGAAGCCTCCAAGCAATCCAAGCAAGGAGCTTGTGAACCTAGTTCCGGCTCCCGCATGCGCGTCTCGCACTGCGTAAGCCTGCTCATGCATAGATTGAACAAAACCAAGAGCTGGATAATTGCAATGCCTCACCCTCATCCACCAAACTAAAAAATCACCCTACTCTCATGACCCTTCCCCTCCCTGGTCTGTTGCTGCAACCATTCCGCGCCCGCGCGGAATGGTTGCAGCAACAAACCAGGGAGGGGAATTAAGGTCGGGCGCGGAATGGTTGCAGCAACAAACCAGGGAGGGGAATTAAGGTCATGAGGGTAGGTCATCACTTTTTAAAAAATCGGTTACAAAGAGGGTAGGGTCACACAGATAGGGTCAATCCTTTTTAAAAAAGAAGAATATTACCAGAATACCCCTCTAATTTGTGAAAATTTTCAAATTACCCCTCAAATTTCAAGAATTCCCAAAACATCCCCAATATTTTATCATAAATTCCCAAAATTTCCTTCAAATTTTCCAAAATTCCCAAAATACCCCTGGTTGCTAGATTAAAATTTTCCAAAGATAAATTGATTTTCTATGAATACAAGATGTTAAAACTAGAATTTGAGTTGGTTATGTAGGCCTTGGAGATAAATTGGTTTGTTGTTTTTAGACATAACAACCTTTTTTAACGAGGTAATTTGTGATAAATTACATGCTAAGCACTCCATTAAAACGAATCTCAATTGCTAAAAAGAAATAAAGAGTAGAAAATCTTGAACAATCCAACACAAAGGGTATATCGGGAAATTTTGAAATTTGAGGGATATTTTGGAAATTTCCACAAATTAGACTCAGGGTATTTTGGTATTTTTTCCTTAAAAAAACGTCAAGCAAACTAGGGATCTATTGTAGCATGTAGTGCCACAGGAAAGGAAAGCAGCGCCACATGCATATAATTCAATAGTGTGCCTCTTGGTAAAATGATGGCGAGGCGGCATGATGTTGAGGTATTTATAGTGGATGACAGTACAACGACACATGCAATGTGATGGCAAGCAATGGGAGGGCCTTTTTTTTCACGATTGAAGGAACTGGGGCATTGGATTTCAGCCACAGACGTCAGTGTATAGAAGAAACAACTATGCTCATGGTATGGTCTTTGCTTTTGTTTACGTGCTGGTGCAAAGGATCCTAGCAGGCTTCAGAAGCTTTAAATTTCCATTATGTGAGTGAGACACGCCTGGATATCTTATGACGTTGGATGTTTTCATTAGTGAGAGCACGCACAATATAGGATCTTTTAAGAAATTTTTGCTTCATGACTTTACCTCTGCATCTTGCAAGCAAATGCACTTGAGACTTGGGCCTTTTCTCCGTGAAAGAACTTGCAATTGGCTCTGGGTCGTATTGATTTTGTTTAATGATCACGATAGACTCACTAGGCAAAAAATTATCCTCATGAAAAGTGGCTCTAGAAGCAAAATGATCAGATCAAGTAGCCTTTTGGAGGTCCCTGCAAGGCACCTCTTCAAGATTTATTTTATCCTTAAATTTGCAATTATAAGGTCTCAAAGAATTAAGAGGTAGCTTAGAATCCAATGTTGCACAAGACGTTGCCAGGGAACTTAAGCGAGATGAGAACTTTTGGTAGCTAGTAAACTAGAGCTTTCCACAACTACCTCTTGTCAAAATACCTTGCCACTTTGCTTTTATCTTGGACTCCTCCCTTAAAATATTGTCTAAGACCTCATGCATGTCAGCACCTATGTTCACAAATCCATTCATAAGATCCATGATAGCTACACATGTTAACCTCTCAATCAATTTAACTTGCTTGTACAAGCGCCTACTAAATTCTATGAAATGGTTCTCCGTTTTACTTAGATTTTTCACTATAACAATGACTCTATCAATTTTTCTCTCAAGCATAGAAATCCAGTTTTCTTCACAAGTATTAACTCCAACGGAACGCTCTCAATGTGATGCAACCATTTTGAAAAGAGCTGACAACCTTCTATGGTTCCTTGGTTGGATTTTCCCCTTTCATGGTCTTGTCTATCCAGACAAGCCCCAATTTCCACTTGCAAGCTTCCTTTAAAGAACGCCGTTGTCTGTAAATCTGTTTGAGTAAAGAAGATGTTAGAACTCAGCTTTTGTCACAACTAAGAATTTTGAACAACTAAACATCTATTTGTTTCACATGAGCCTCATAGAATGGGCCCTTCTCTTGTGTTCTTAGCAGATCTTAACATGGAGATGGCCATGAGGCAGTTGGGTATGCATGCATTGGGCACATCACCTCATCATTGCCACTATATATGTCATCAATGTAGTTGAAGCGGGTGCATCCACAACTTATTGCTCTCATTTCCTCCACCATTTTAGTGTCAAAGTGGCAACACTAAAGGGAGGGTTGCTCAAGGGTGCTGCACTACGAAGCTGAGAGAGAGAGAGAGAGAGAGTACACTTGTTCTCACTTGCTTTAGGCACTTTTTTTTGCTTGCTTACAAAAGTGGAGTTGTTTCATGATTTAGGAGGTTCTCGGATAGCATTGTAGTCTTACAAGGTTGTGTGTTGACTTTATTGCAAAATCTAGGTGCCAAATTTTTGGTGGGCTATTTTTGAGAGGAGGCTACTACGTATGCCACATGGAATTGAATTATATATGTTTCGAGTATGAAGAGATTGCTTGCTTGTGTCTTGAGTATTCAATTTTCATAATGGTTCTAAAATCTCATTTTGTGTCAATTAAGTGTCAGATTTGTGGCAGTGAAAGTAATGTGCATGGCATAAATTTTTTTCTTTCACCATCATTGATCTCTTGTATCAATTTGCTCGGATTTATCTTTGCTCGGTGATTAGAAACCCCCCATGGAGAAGACATTTCCATCCGCTGGAATTTACTTTTGATTGATGTGGCACATGCACATATTTAATCAACACCTTGTAGAGCTTGTACCTGCAAGATAATTTGCCATAAGAAAGCAACAGTCTCTTTATGCAATTGCATACCAAAAGATTAGCATGTTAGCTTTAGGCTTTCAAATTTAAATTCACAACTATGTAACTATAAAAGCACACAAAAACACTTCAAAGTACATAACACTTACAGCCTAAGTTCAGCGTGGGTGCATTGTATTGAGTTGAAAATCCACACTGTTGGTATGTCAAGGACAATTGCATACGACGCTCCAGTGATGGTTGCTCTCATAAGAAAAAATAATCACGATTACTTCAAGCATGACGCAGTGGGAAAATCAACCCTCGAATGTGCCATGTGGGGTGTTCTTTTGTCTAAGAACTACAAACATTTGCGAATCCAAAAGAAACACCTCCGCTTGGCTTTCTTGTGGAAATCAAACTGCAAGTAGTGTACCTGATTTAGTACTCAAATGATATCTGCAACTTGAGTAAAAGAAAAGAAAAATTAAGAAACTTACTTAACACAAATATAAAAAATAGAGTTTGTTATATAGGTATCTAGATCCATCAATATATTGATGTCAACTGAATCCAGAGCTAGCTTTTTGGTTCCATCTATAAACGATGTCTGTGCTAGTAGACCCTCCTTATTGAGAGTAGAATGTCTTTGTTGCTAGCATGTATGGAGCGGGTCACATTGCTTTCTCTTTGCTTGTGGGTTTCAACTGCAACTCTGGTTTTCTCTTTTTCATTTGTTTCCTTGGACAGTTCTGCTCGGTGACCATCCTGCTCTACCCTTGCCCTTGTATTCACATCGTGGGTCATATCTTTAATGGTGACTTATGGTAGAAGATCAGCGGGGTATAGAAAAATCTCCCTCATTTTTATCGATGCAATCATTGGGAACCAAGAGCTTGTCATACCTCCATGTGACTCTCTTCAGTGTCTCACTGTCTTTATCTTTATCCATGACTGTAACCCGGTGTGCATGGGCTGCTGCAATTGTCATGTCACTGAAATATTCCAACAAGAAGTCCTCTGCTACCTCTTATAGAGCCATAGGGGCAACGACTTTCAACCTTTTAGTGCCCTAGCAAGCTTCCTCACAAATGGACCTCACCATTCTTTGGAAGGGCAGCTTTGTTATGCATAAATAAATGCACTTTGGGGCTTTTTGGATTTCTCTAAAAAGGTCCATGCATGTCTACAACTTCCTCATCCTTGGTTCTTTTAGATTTTTTATGGACTTTCGAGCTCTTTTCTTTGAGCCTACAAACTTAGCACCGGCCTTCGCAGCCAACCCAACTCCCTTGCCCCCCTTCCTTGCGGTCGCCTTGGTTCTTGCCATTCCACTGAAAAAATTGACAACTCTCTCTCTCTCTCTCTAGCTCTCTCTCTCTCTCTCTCTCTCTCTCTCTCTCTCTCTCTCTCTCTCTCTCTCTCTCCATCTTTCTTTTCCTTTATTTGACTAATGGAATGGGGGACGTGACTTTCAAAATATAACGTCTCACCCCCGCACCGTTAATATACACTATATATATATATATATATATATATATATATATATATATATATATATATATATATATATAACTTTTTGTCCATGTTTCCTTTCTAGATTGTGCACGTGGAAGGCAAAAACAATGTGGCTATAGATGCATTTTCTTGCAAACCATAAGTGTCGGCCTCTCCCTCTCCCTACCTCTCTCTCCTAGGTCACATCCACTATCCTTATTTGCCTTTTGGTGTGCGGGTGTGGCTTAACACAATGTATACTATTTCTTGCACCATAAGTCGAATGGAGAGAGAGAGAGAGAGAGAGAGAGAGAGAGAGAGAGAGAGAGTACAAAATACCTGTCAGGAAAGGTCAAGTCAATTGCTTGTTTCACTACAAGAGGCTATTCATATTAGCGACGCTCAAAAAAAAAAATCCCGGCGTCGCTATGAGCGTCGCAAATTTACAAGTAAATTTGCGACGCTCATAGCGACGCCGGCTGGGCTAAAAAAATACTAGAGAGCGCCCAAAAACACAGATCTCAGATCTGAGTTTTTCCGCGCCCTCAAGAGCAGGTAACGCTCTCCCTCTCTCTCTCTCTCTCTCTCTCTCTCTCTTTCTTCACCACACACACACGAGGAGAGGAAGGAGTTCCAGGTATGCTCCTTCCCTCTCCTCACTCTCATGTTCGCTTACCCTCTTTCTATCTCCCTCTCTCTCTCTCTCTCTCTCTCTCTCTCTCACACACACACACACACACACACACACACACACGAGGAGAGGAAGGAGATCCAGGTATGCTCCTTCCCTCTCCTCACTCTCATGTTCGCTTACCCTCTTTCTATCTCCCTCTCTCTCTCTCTCTCTCTCACACACACACACACACACACACATAGTGTTTTTGAGAGAGAGAGAGAGAGAGAGAGAGAGAGAGAGAGAGAGAGAGAGAGAGAAAGAGTACAAATATAAACAAAAACGCACACACACATACATAAACAAAGAATGCACACACACATTGAGAGAGGAAAAGAGAGAGAGAGCATGCATAAACAAAAAATGCACACATTGAGAGAGGAAAAGAGAGAGAACATGCATAAACAAAAAACACACACATTGAGAGAGGAAAAGAGAGAGAAAACATGCATAAACAAAAAAACACACACACATTGAGAGAGAAAGAGAGAGAAACTAATTTAACGTCGTAGGAAACTAATTAAAATTAAAAGACCTAAAGATCTAGCCGATGAGGAGTTGAACTCAAGACCTATTATTCAAGAGGGAAATGGCATAACCAATCTATCATACTTGGCATGGGTGATAGAAAGGTTATACTATTTATCTCTTTTTATTGGCACACACATCCACACACGCGCACACACACAAGAAGAAGAGAGTTATAACGTCGTAGGAAACTATCCTAAAAGACGTTAAAGATTAGGTTAGATGTAGACTTACGTTAAATTAGATTTAGGTTTATTTAAGTTAAATTAGATTAGATTTAGGTTTATTTTTAGTTAGATTTATGTTTATTTACGCTAGATTTAGATTTACGTTATATTAGATTAAATTTAGGTCTCCATAGACTGCGATGCCTGCATGAAGCGGGTGAAGAAAGCCCTCAATGGAATATAGGGTATTGCTGCCTTCACTCATGGTGGGCTCCGTCGATCCAAAAGTACTGGTGAAATGTCTTCAGAAGATAGGGAAGCAGGTGGATCTTCAGGGCGGCAAGAGTCACTACATCCCCGACAATGACCATCTAGACAACCTCTAGTCATTCAACAGCAACTTCAAAGTTAGTAACAAGAGCAAGAACGGTCCAAAGGGCCAATTTCTGTCGTCAGATGTGGATGGAGATGAGGCAGCGTCACCGCCGGAAGTTAACTCTCACATCTTTAGTGATGAGAATGCCAACTCTTGCCGAGTTATGTGAAAAATAAGTTTTAAGGTTCTTATAATCCCTGTTAGTTTCGTTCTTTGTTTTTAATATAACATAATTTACGTTAGATTTAGCTTTATGCTATATTAGATTAGACTTAGGTTTATTTAGGTTTACCCACACACACACACACACACACACACACACAAGAAGAAGAGAGTTTTAACGTCGTAAGAAACTATCCCAAAAGACGTTAAAGATTAGGTTAGATGTAGACTTATGTTAAATTAGATTTAGGTTTATTTTTAGTTAGATTTACGTTTATTTAGATTTACGCTTATTTACGTTAGATCGAGTCCACGCAAGAATTACTTACGGTTTAGGGTTTAGAGTTAGACGAACAATGAAAAGATCTACTGTGAAAAGATGTTAAGATGCTGTGAAGTGCTACAGCTAGAGAAGAGGCAAAGGGGTTTTGTCCACTACATGCAGTATCATGTAGATGTGGGTCTGTAGATTTCTTGTACCCACAAATATAGGTATTGACCAATAAAGACGAGATTATAACCTGGTGGTTCTGATCTCCGTGCACCTCTAGACCGAGGTGTGCGGGGATTGGACATGACTAGAGAATGTGAGGTAGAGAGAGAGAGAGAGAGAGAGAGAGAGAGAGAGAGATAAGATGAAGAATGCCAATAGAATATTAAATTTGTTGTCCAGGTTATAAGATTTTTATCCTCATTATGAGTAGTGACGGATGTGGGACCGTCCAACCGAAACACCTATCTCTCAACGAGGGTCTTATGTCCTTGTAATCAATGCAAGCATGCTGTGCCAGGGAAGCTCGAAATTTGCGCTTAGGCCTGGCTATGGATGGCGTAAATCCATTTGGTCAAAGATCAATATCTTACAGTGTATGGCCCGTTGTCATCATCAACTACAACATTCCCCCGTGGTTGACTACGAAGAAGGGGCACCTATGGCTAAGCTTGATTGTGCCAGGGCGATATAAAGTGGAGAATATGGATGTGTATCTTCGTCCACTATTGGAAGATCTACAACAATTGTGGATTGGTATAGAGGTGGTGGATATGAGCCGACACACAGGACGACGGAATGCTTTGATCAGAGGAATTCTAATGTGGACCATGCATGACTATCCCGCGCTAACAGAATGCTCAGGTGATCTATTGAAACTCCTCACTCAGACACTGTAAATCTTGTTTTTTCCCATAGTTGATCTATTATCATGTGTATACATGCAGGGCTTCAAACAAGCGAATACAGAGCATGTGTCACATGTGGACCTATACTGAATGCACGTAGGGCGCCCTCACTGAAGAAGCAAATCTACGAAGTTCATCAAGCGTATCTTCCAGAGAATCATGTGTTACGCGATGGCTTTTTGGGAAGAGAGCCAGATTTTGCTCATTTTTTTAAAACCAATTTTTTTATTTTTGACTTTTTTATATAGAATTTTATTTTTATAGCTTGTGCTGGATCTCAAACCCATGCTTAAGAAGTTTCATCAAGTTTTGATGCAAAATACAAAAGTTATGGCTTGTTTACTAGAATCTTGCACTAAGCCACTTTCGTGGCTTCAGCTAGATTTGTGGCTTATTACAAGACTAGTGTTAATGGGTTTGTTGGTGTCAACTTTAGTGAGGAGATGAGAGTCCCATTTCGGACTAAGGCCTCCCCTAGACTTTTGATCAAGCACTCTTCCTACCACAACTCCTAGTTTGCTAAGCCATGGGTAAAACTCACAAGTAGGTATGAGAAATCAGTCCACACAAGAACTTGAGTGGGATTTTCCTCTCTAGGGGTTAAGCCCTTGCGACACTTGAAGAAAGATATAGGGTTGTTTTTAATCAACCATTGTCCCTCTGTGAGTACTTGCAATGCATTGTGTCAAAGATGATTATTTTAGCAACGGAATAGAGATGACGTAAGATTAGTCTATGTATGTAGCAATTTCATAAACTATGCAAATAATTTATAGATCATTCACCTACAAACATGTATAGATTTAGAGAAGAGAGAGAAAAAGGACACCATTTCCGGGTTGGAACGTTTTGACCCCCCATTGGGATTTTTGTACTATATTAGCTTACAATGTAGCTAATTGCATTCAACATTGTCTTGCTAATAAGGTGGCCTTATCATTTGCTAACCTTAAAGTCTTCTTTGATCGAGCCAAGAGTTTTGGCCTTTTTTTATTAGAAACATAGACACAAAGTCGTCTACAAAAGGGTTTTTCTCCTTTGTTCTTGATCATTTCTTCTTCAACCTTAGATACGTAGAGCTCAAAGAAAGATTTGATTAAAATCTTGGGCTGTGCAATTTTGACAACCGGAGCTCAAGTTATGTCTATTTTTGTGAAGGGTTCATTCACTGACTCCACGACTGCCTGTTGTCTGAGAGGGAGAGTCTCTACATGCAAAAACGCCCTTCCTCCCTCTTTTTATGAGTCTTTAGCTTCTTTTAAAAGCTACCACTCACGTTTCTTGAGTTATCTTTACTTTGCATGTTGCAAGTTGGCCTTTATGACCATTTTTTCAAGCCATCCAACTTGCTCTCTTTCTGAATCATTTAGAATCCCTTTCAGTGTCATTTTGGTTCCACGAAAATACATTGGAGTCTCAACAAGAGAACCCCCTATGCACTTATGAAGCTAACATCTTCTTTTGGTATACATTTAGACCTTAAGATGTGTCCTCTATCTTTTATAAAGACATTCCCATTTCACTTTTGAAGACATTTGAGACCCGTATTAATGGCGCTTTGGTCTTGTAATATCTCTCATGAATTGTTTGCGATTTTTTTGGGACTTTTTAAGATAATTTCATAGATGGGGTGTTATTGAGTCCTTTGACATATCTTACTACCATCTTTGTAACATTGCCCCTTTCACTCTTTTTTACCTTCACCCCCTTTAATCACCAATTAGAAGAAAGAGAAAGTCATTTAAGTATATAAAAAATGAAATTTGGTAACATTACCTCACCCTTGAAATCATAGTTGTCCTCAACTATGCTTTTGTTTAAGAGAAGATTAACTAGGTCGTTTGGCAATTTTCTCTCGATCATCATTTGAGCACATCTTGGCCATTCCACAATAGATGACCTATCTACTTGGTGCTTGGGAGACCAATTGTGCCGCAAGCATCAATAATCAATGAAGCACCACACCTTTCAATAGTAGATTGCAAGCCTACTCACCACTTGGGAGACTTAGCTGCTGCAAGCGTGTGTCTTTTTGTATGCGTACACTTTGGGACATTTGTAACACAAATGAAGAGCATGTAAACAAATGATTTTACTTCATCTCATTTTGCATCTCTTTGATCATCTACAATTATGCTAATTATTTTGAGCAATAAGCAATAAAAATGTGTAAATGAAAATGTCACAAAAACTTACCGTTCAAAATACCTTGCCTTGAAGAGGGCAGATGATGCCACTTTGTAGATGAGGTAGCTCATGTCAAGCATAGCCTTTGTTACTGGCTCATTTGGTAAAACACCCCTTATAGCTCTTTTTGTAACATATAATCTCCTTGCCAATGTTTGCTTACATCATGCTTTGAACAAGCCTTGGCCCAATTTAGGAGAAGTAATCATGCTCATTTGAACTATAAAGTTCCATTATGCTTGATAATGGCAAATTGTATCATCTTTAAGAATTAAAATCAATCACTTTCACAACTTTTAGGTACTTTTTATCTTTCTTTGATTTTGCCACAGTATATGTAGATTACACATGCCTTGAGTGGCAAAGACTCTTCTATTTGAGTGCATTAATCTATTTCAAACATTGGCATTTAGTAGATTTTCACAAAAGAGTTAAATTATTCTTTTTTTACCAAGTCCAAAGGTCAATCATGAATTTACCTTTTAATGTCATTTTGAAATGATGCCTTTCGTTGAGCATTCTGTTCATCTTGACATCCTTGTTTTCAACATTGTGCTTATAAATAAGCTGTAACATTTTAAAAGCATATTTATGGAATTATGAACTCTTTATGCCATCATAAACCTTTATTCCTTAGAAATGGAAGAAAAACATTATGCATAGTAAAGATTCTTTGAGAGATCAACCATCTTTTATAGGATTGGCTCTCTCTCTCTCTCTCTCTCTCTCTCTCTCTCTCTCTCTCATCTTTATATTTAAGACCTTTAATTACCAAAGTGGTAAGATCCTTGTGGTCAATAAGCATTAATTATGACATTTTACAAAAGTGTACATGCAAATACTTTTGACCATTAAATTAGGCTCACTAATAAGAAATGTAAAGAACATGGAAAATGTGTAACTTGCTAATTTGGTGAAGAGCATAGTTGACATTGTGAAGTACCTTTGGATGTCATATTTGAGTGCCAAGAGCAACATTGTTATGCATTAGCATCTCTATTTAAAAAGAACCTTGCTCCAAGGTATCTTATTCATGTATCTCAATGGACTTTGTGAGATATAACAACATCAAGTGATATTGTTTTCATGATTATAGGGCATAAAGAACAGCTAATAGCCCTTTTTTATATATGCCCAAAATTTACTCATCTAGGTTGAGTCTACAACTCTCATATGCTATGGCATGCTCTTCTTGGAGCAAAATTTCTCCAAGGCAATAACCACAACCATCCCATTGGACCTCAGATGGTTTCATGAGATCGGGTAATGCAAGCACAGGTTGAGAGATGAGCTTTTGTTTTAATGCATCAAAAGCCTCTTATTTATTTTGAGTCAACACATACTTAATGTTATTTTTGGTTAAGTTATGTAATGGACCTGCAGTTGAAGAGAATGCTTCTATGAAGCATCTATAATATGTGCACATATCAATAAATCTTCTTAGTTCATGTAATTTCCTTGAGTTAGGCTATTCTTTTATTACCTCCAACTTTGTGGGATGCTAGATCATCTCCTCAATCTATTATCTCTCAGTTCTTGAAAGAGTACTTGTAAATGTTTATTGTGCTCCTCAATAGACTTGGAGTAGATGATCACATCGTCAAAAAATACTCCAGTAAAGTTGTGATATGGTCAAAAGATTCTCTCCATCATGCAACTAAAAGTGGTTGGAGCATTTGTTAAGCCAAAAGGCATAACAATAAAGACCAAATGTAGTACGCAAAGCGGTCTTTACAATATCTTCATCGGCTATCCTCATTTGATGATAGCCACTTTTGAAGTCTATCCTACTAAATTAGGTGGACCCTTGTAACTTATCAAATAGATCTTCTATTCAAGGCACATGAAACCTATTCTTGATTATAATTCTATTTAGTAATATATAGTCAACACACATGTGATAGGTGCCGTCTTTCTTTTGCACTAAAACAACTTGTGAGGAAAATGGAGAGGAGCTAGGTCTCACCATTTCTTTCACTACCGCTTTATTCAATTGCCTCATAATCTCCTCTTGTTGAGCTTGTGAAACTCTATAAGGAGGCTTATTAGGTGGTGAACTTCCTGGTAGAATCTAAATTGCATGGTCATCATCCCCTCATTTTGGAGGTAACTCTCCAGGGATGTTATGAATAAAAACACCTTGGAATTGATTAAGGAATTTTATATAACTCTAAATCTCATGCATTCCACTTCCATTTACTTGTGTTTCATTACCATGAATTAAAAAGTCTTTAACAAAAATCTTGTACGCAAAAATAGAACTCTTTATAGACTTATCAAAGCTTGAATATGTACAAGGGGTATTGTGTTACCCAACTCTTGTGCAACTATGCACATATCTTTTTCCCTGAACTTGAAAGAGATTTTCCTTTTAGGGAACTTGATAGAGGTAGCAAGGAAATCAAACCATGGTGCCCCTAGGATTACATCCTCATGTCTAAGAGGAGAGATGGAAAGTCTTCTTTGTCCATGTATCCTTGGATGTGGAGCCTTAGCTTTTTCATTAAGGGAGTAACAAATACATCTTGACCAATGAAGGCCCCATCCTCCTTCATAGCATCTCCTATCTCAAACTCTTATATGCCTAGCCTGGTGGCTAACTCAATAGATATGAAGTTGTGAGTTGAGCATGGGTAAAAAAGGATTAGGAAATCATGTTCTCCACCTTCCCCCAAGCATAAGAAAGAGGATAACCTTTGCAATGAACATCCTCTTTTGGGGCTTCAACCATTGAAGCTCTAGGTTATTCATTGCAAGCATTCCTTTGAGGAGCAGTACGATAGGACTGTCCTTGCTCTCCACACTTGAAGCACTTATTATCTTTGCAGTACCGCTCTAGTTCTTCATGAGTGAGCCTATTTTTACCTCTGTAGACTCCCTTCTCCTTAGGTTTGTTGTTGCTAGAGTTGCCCTTGGAAGAATTTTGAGGATTATTCTTCCCTTTAGGCTCATGTTTATTCTTCATTTCCATGGGCTTAAGATTTCTCTTAGCCCCTTGTTGGAAATTGATTCTTATGGCAACCATGATATGATGTATGACCGCCAAAAATAGCGAGTTAACATACTTGTTCATGGCTTCTAAAAGCCCTGCACAAAATTGTTGCTTTTGCTCCTTAAAGTCTATCTTTTTGTAGAGAGTGGCTTTGAGATGTAAATTCCAAAACTTGTCCACATACTTGTGAATAGACTCATATGGAGACAACTTTAGCTTTGCCATTTGGTGAGGAGTTTATCCTGAGCATTTCTAGCAAGAAATTGCCTCATAATGGAAGCTCTTAAAGCTTTCCATGTCCTAGGAGCTTCTCCAGTAGCCCAAAGGCTCTATCCCACTATTGCCTGCATAGTTACATGCCATAGCTTTGAGGACTCCGTGAAGCCCTCATCTCCAAAAGAAGCATCAAATTATTGGATAAAGTCCAATACTTTGTCCGTTGCACCAATGGTAGCATCATAGGTAAGAAAGAGATGTTCTTTCCTCCCTCTTTGGAATTTTGAGCTTATTGGACCTCTTTCAAGCAGCACAAGATCTTCTATGTCCTCTCCTTTGGGATTCCTTTGAGGAATAGCTGCTACTTTCATCAAAACAGGAAGAAGGTGATGAAGATGGAGAAGAGGGTAACCTTTTTCTCTCCTTTTTCTTCCTCAACTTCTTCTTTTCTCTCTTTGATTTGCGGTGAGGAAGACTATGTGGTGATCTCTTCCTCTTTGGTGGAGTAGGAAATCTTTGTGCTTGTTGCTTTTGTGGAGCCACATCTTCCATGGAAACATAGGGAGATTCACTTCTTTCTCTCTCCTTTGTTGGAGGCTCTTCATGTGGGGCATGGCCCGTTCTCTTAGGTGGGGGTGCATCTTCAAGTAGCAATTTCCAAAGCTCTTGATATGGGTTCTCCTCTTCTCTCTCCACAGAGAGTCCTCTTTTGGAGGTAACTCCAAGAGACTTCTCAGGTGCTCTCTCTTCTTGGGAAGTAGGGAGAATACCATAAGCGTGAAGTTGTTGTTGAACTTCACCTGGTAGAGCAAGGTTTCCCATGGCTTGTTAAGGCCTAGTGACAAGATAATTCACAAGCACGGGGGTTTCATTAGTAACACCTTCATGTGCAAAATCAAAGTCATCAACATTGATCCTACTCTCTTTATTTTTGTAAGTCATGATAACAGCATTTGTGTGTTCACTAGTTATTCTTTGGTAGTCTTCAATACCTTGGTTTCTACTCCTCTTTACCTCTTGAAAATTAGCACTTAAGCATCTACACCCATGGCTTAGATTTTGTTAATTATAGAGAGTAGTAGAGTGGGTTTAACATTGCAAAATTGCCAAGGGATAGCTCCTTTTGGACTTCTACTAGCTCAATAATGGTAAAGCCATTGGCAAGTCTAAAAAAACTATATGATTAAGACTACAACTTTTGAGGTGTGCACCATATCCACAAAGTGGGCTCGACAATTCTAGAAACAAATCCAATCCTACTTGCCCTAATATAATGAGTAAAACTAACCATTCATAGGCTACTTAAGGACATCTCTTCTTAAGCAAGAAAAGAGAAACCAATAGTTCTTACACCAATGTAATGGAAATGGCCTAATAACTTACATTGTATCAAAAGGAGAATAACATAGAACACGTTTCCTAATTAACATGGCATGAGCAATGACTTGGAAAAGAGGGACAATTAGAGAAATTAACAACAATTGAGGACTAGATTTACTTGGAGCCGGTCCACCCTCCAAAAGGCTTTTGTATTATAGGTTCTTCTATCAAGAGAGACTTGGTACAATACAAATCTTGTGTTTCTTGGGACCTCTTTGGTGTTATAAGGATGGGAAGCTTCATGCACCAAGATTTTGTAGTAAACAACACTTAAATAGCTTGAAATGAATTTGAAATCATCCCAAGCCTCTATCCCAAGGGCCTCAAACACCATGAAAGGTGATGAGAGATATTCCAAGACCTCAAACACCATGAAAGGTGAGGAGAGCTAGCAGGGATTGTAAGAATAGACAAGGAGAAGTATCCTTACAAGAAAGAAGTAACCCCTTGCATATCATTACTCATAGTAGCTTTAGCTTGTCATAGATAATGTAGATGAAGGAGATGATAGTATGCTTTTGAGCTTGGCTCTTGGTTGGATTTGCATTCCATAGCCGAGAGTTGTTGGTGTAGGCTTCTTCTCTTCACAAGCTTGGAGCAAGAGAAGACTTGAGTGCTTCACACACAATGAGAGGGAGAAATGGGAGGTGGGATTCATGAAAGAGAGAGAGGGAGATTGGGTCAAATATACTAGCTTCATTCTCATTGGACACTTTGGGGGCTAGCCAATGGTTGGCCTTGGTCATTTCAAGCAACAGGGGTAGCATTGTGACAAGTGTTTCTTCTTACCCCTATTTTCCAAGGCTTCATGCATTGACTTAAATAAGGTAAATTCTTACCCCTATTTTCCAAGGCTTAATGCATTTAATTAAATGAGGTAAATTCTTATTGGACCTCTAGGTCAACTAGCCAATAGGAATTGAGCTAGCATATGGGTTGCTTTATTCTCATTATACCCCTTGGTAGATTGTCTAATAGGAATTTAGGAGTTCTTAAAAATTAATTGGAATCTATAATACATTTTTCAATAAAGATATGCTCATTTAAATTAACTAAATCGGATATCATGCTCATTATGGGGCAATAGGGCTAGGAGCCTGACATGTGCCCTTATGACCCATAAGAGGGAAATGGCCTTGTGAGAGAGTGTAGAATTTTTCTCTCTCTCCCCTAGAAAATGGGCTAACCCCCTCTTTACTAGGCCTCCTTGGTTACTTTGAAGCACCTCAAGGTGCTTAGTCGCTAACACCTTAGTCAGCAAGCACCTTACCTTGGTTGGCATGTGCTCCATCATCAATCACTCGAATAAATGAACATAAGTTTAAAAGATCTTAACACTTACCTTTGGAGGATTTAATGAAGCTAACCTTAGGGTATTAAAGGCTTCATTAAGTGCACCCTGCTCTTTGGTAGACTATCTCCTTTTTCAATCCTTAATGAGATGCAATCATCTCTCCTCTTGGTCCCTTGATGGGATGAGCTTTAAGCACTTATTGCACCTTCGTCTTTAGTAGATCATCTCCCTTTTGGGCCCCGTAATAGAGATGATGTCATCTCTTATTTAGGTCCATGGTTGAGATAGGCCGAAAAGCACATATTTATATTCTTACTCTTATATTATCTCCCCATATTAAATAATCAATTTAACATGAGAAAATCATTTGGTAAAGTTAGATATTAGTTTTTATGACATTTGGCATCTTTTGTAGACCTAATAGAGAGTAGGTATATCCATTTGTTCATTAAAAACTGTGTGTGCATAGCTACAAATCACTAGCATCATTGTGTTTTGCAAATATAACATTGAAGGAAGGCATGCCCTTGATGTTTTAGTAGCAACTATGAGACATTTTTGTTCAAGGATCATTTGCCTCTTTTATGGCAAGTCACTTCTCTTTAATGTGTTTCCTTCAACAATTACTTGAAGAACCATGACTATAAGAGGAACTTAGGAAGTTCGTAAATTGTTTATCTATCATAGTTATTAATCATGTTTTTCTTTGCATAAGGCAAAGAAGAGGTATGTTCATGAAAAACATTTCTGCCATGATTGCTATTAGATCCATAGAATTGTCATTGTAGCAGTGTAAAGTTTGACATGCAATATCATCTCCTAACTTTTGCTATGCAAGTAGATTTTATTTAACAACCTTAAATTTTATATGTGCTCCTTCTCTACCAACCTTTTAACATACATTCATGTGATGAAGCACATATATGTGTAATAGAGTATCATCTAAAACGTAATCTATGCATATATAAAACATGCAAAAGAAAAATAGAGTACCTTTTCATCATTTTGTTGGCATACTTTGATTTTTGAATTTAAAGTGCTGGTCTCTTTGGCAAATTTCTCCATCGCCTCACGAGAAGAAATTTTTAGACCTTGATAGCCATCTTTAATCTCGCAATTACCATTTTTGAAAGAGAAGTTAAGGTTCTCTTCTTTTAAAAAGGTATTCTTATCCTTTGTTGGGCTAATTTTTCTTCTTGCCCACATCTTGAACATCTAACATAGTTTGAAAGATAAACTCAAAGATTGTTCTTCGTGTTTGTGTTGCAACATATGCATCAAACATGGTATTATTGCTTTGTGGATCTAGAATTGTTTGTGAATGCATATTATGATGAATCAATCGGACTTGATCCTTTCCCTGAGATCGTTCTCTCTTTTGAAAAACAAAGAAAAACTAAAATTGCTTTGATAATAATGTCAAAGAATTGCTATTTTAGCAATGGAACAGAGACTAATTAGTGAAATTAATATAAAATCAATCTATTTATATCAAAATTTCATAAAGCCTGCAAACAAGTTAATAGATCATCAACCTACACACATGTATATAGAGAAGAGAGAGAGGAAAAGGACACACTATTGAGCGTCAGAATGGCCGACCTACCCATTGGGCTTTTTGTAATATATTAGCTTACAATGTAGCTATTTATATTTATAATATAATATTGTCTTGCTAATAATGTGGCCTTTTTATTTTGCCAACCTTATAGCTTTCTTTGATTGAGCCAAGAGTTTTGGTCTTTTTAATAAAAAACATAGACACAGAGTCACTAGCGAATTTTGAAAGTCATTTGTAGGGCCTTCTAAAGAAATGTATTTTCCGCATTTTCTCTCTAGAAAAAGAGGCAAATAATAGAAGGGAATCCTTCATGGTAATAGTTCAAAAAGTGAATAGATTCTTTACAGTGTTTCACAACGTCTGTAATTATTGAGGTATATGCTCCTTTTTAGTTGCATTGAATGGACCTCATCAACATGGAGGGAACAAATTTGTAACCACAACTTGCATTTCAAGCTCCTTTTTCACTGTTGGCTAATGGCTCACTCATCAACACTCACAAACCTTGCATAGAAATGAGCTAAATATCACCTTCACATTGACCTGGACCCTAAATATGAACCATTGACCTAGACCTTGAATATAAACCATTGTTTAAGCAAAGAGCAGAACAAACACACATGTAACTCCCCCACATAAAGAAACACTAAGAGATCAAGGAGCTAAACATGTAGATATTTGGAGGAATGGCTCGCTCTATCCTAAGAACCCTATGACTAATGCCTCTCCAGCATTTGCCAATCCTACATGCTTATTGACCTTAACTTTGCTGGTGATGGGAGAGACTGGCCTGTGTGGCTATTGCAAATCTCTAAGTGGAAAACCCAAAAAATATAATTTTCGTTCTGCATGCACAACAAAGTGAGGTTGTCCGTCAATTTCTAGTGATTAGCAAACCATTTTGCAACACAAACAAGAGGTACAAGAACTGAAAGAAAAGGTACAACGTTATCAAATGAAGGGCACAATCTTGGGTGGTCGTATACAAAGGAAGAAACTACACAATCTTGAGACTTTGAAGGTTGCACCTGGTGGTCTTAAGAAAAGAATCCAAGCATTGAGGTGATACTTCTTGACTATGTAGACAGTTTTAGTTAAAATCTTTTGATTTCTTAGGTATGTATTGTTTTTCATGTAGAGATGCGATCTATTTTAACAAAGAAAACATTGACCCCAAAGCCACTGTAGGGAAAATACTAAAGCCATTGATAAGTAGAAACCTTCCAGGAAATATAGTTCACGACAACAAGTTTAAGGTTCTACAACAACGAAACTTGGTAGACTGCTTTATTTCAAAAAACTCAGTGTTTGCAAAAGAAATACAAGGCACACTTGATTGTCTTGGTGTCAACAAAAGAAGAAATTTATCTATACAAGAGTCTATCTCCTCCATCTTTGTAAAGAAGGGATAAAGTCCAAACTCTTACCAACTACATTGATTGTTTGGAAAGAGAGATTTCAATTGAACAACACACAAACATAAATTTTTGGACATTCCTTTCATATTAAAGCAACTTCCAGTTTTCGTGGAGCAAACTTAACATATGATGATTTCAATAATATTTTTATGGACCTCCAAATGTTGCAAAAGAGAATGGTAAATTTTTACAACGTCACGTTTGAGGAGTCATGTGGGGTGTTACATTTTGTGTTGAAGCTGGATGAGTGTGAGCTTGTTAAAGAGAAGAAGCTAGAGTGTGTAACTATTACATCAATGAATAGGGCACTCTCAAAGTATCCCACCAATGATCCTTTGTATATTAGTGTTTAGTCAAAGTCAAACATTATTAGTGTTTGTATATCAATGATCCTTTGTATATTAGTGTTTAGTCAAAGTCAAGCATATGGTGGCTAAAAGCTTTTGAGGTATGTCATTTGCTTGCACATTAGCAAGATTGTGAGCTATGCTCAAAAGTTCACATATGTTCTTACTCTTTTATTTTGTGTTGCAAATAAAGAAAGAAGATCATGACATTGTATACTAGGTGTTCCACCAAGCCAATGTTCCAGAGGTAATTGATAATTAGACAAACCATGGAGACGTACTACATGTGGATGAAAGGATTGATTTTCAAGTCTAGTGGCGTCTTGTAGGTGACCTTAAAATACTAAAGTGCATGTATAATTGTGGAACGGGTACAATGGCAAAGTCACCATGTCTGTCTTGCATGAAGTCTGCAAAGGTCATGGATCCAAAGTGGTGGAGAAAGGCTCCAACTCGTCATAATGAGGACCTGGGTTTTCGTGCAGTTTTGGAAATACCACTTGTGAACGTCCACATTTGTACAATGCATGCTCTTTGTAGAATTGTGGAGAAATTGGTCTACCTATAGATTGGGTTTTCTTGAAAAATCAAGAACTCGGCAAAGCAACAAGTGGCCTAGAGTGCCTAGAATTGGTATAATCAAACATGGGTCTTCATGGGGGTAATGTGAAAATCCAGTGGGATGAATAGAGATCAACTGGTGAGAAGGATGTTCCATGAAAACCATCCATCGATGGGGTCAAGGCATGGAGGTTTTCATCTAAATCCCTTGTCATATACGATCCTAATCCAACAAAACATGGAAGAATATATAACACATCTTATGCTAGCAAAGTTGTGTATCACAGTTGGAAAAAGCTACATATTGTAGTCAAGGATCAAGAACTAGATACACGTAACGCCAAGGCTGAGGTTTGGTGCTCAATAGACATGCTTTTTTTTTATATGCAACAAAGACGATTGGTTACAAGGTGATATGAACATGTTCAATGAGAATCTTAACCTGCTCAAAAAATCGTTTAAGACAGCTTAGACAAACACCCAAATTACTCAATACATGGTTTTCTTTCTGCATTTTGATTCTCCATTATGTGTAGCTATGTGAGTGTAAAATATATTGAACAATCTGGTTTCCTTACAACACATCATTTTGTTAGGTAAAGGCCTGCGTGCCTTTGCCATGTCCGCCAACAAGAGTTTGGTTGTCCACATTTCTCTATTTTTTATACATACAAAGAATAAAGAGCTCTCACTCATTTTCACATTGTGCTCATACAGTGAGATTTGGGAACTCCACCCACATCATGTGTTCTCTCTCTCTCTCTCTCTCTCTCTCTCTCTCTCTCTCCTTTTTGCTCTTTGCACACACACTGCATTTGTGCACTCATGATTGGTATCAAAGCTTTGGTGACGCGTGCGAAGGCTTCCCGACGAGACAGAAGCGATGGAGCTCGGCTATGGCGGCTTGAGCTTGGCGGAGGTGGACATGGCTTGACGTTGTCAGATCTCAGCTTAAGCATGTATATTCAGATTGTGTAGCAAGCCATTGCTGAATTTTGCAGAAAAAGAGCAAGAACAAGAAGTGTTGTAGCTCGATTTTGTTATTTTGGCTCCCAAAACAGTTTTTTTGCATATCTCCGTCACACGGAATCGGATGGATATGATCCAAGAGTTTAGGTTGAGGTTTTGGCACATTCCAAACGTGATGGTGATGTCCATTTTTTGAAATTATGCTCTTAATTACAGCAAGTGCAATAGTAGCAAGTTTATGGTGCGTTTTTGGGCCGAAAACAGAGGGTTTTGGCATATCTCTCACACCCGGACTCGGATACATGTGATCTAGGAGTCTACCTTGAGATTTTGGTACGTCCTAACATGCTGGTCATAGAAAAATTCTGAAATTTTGAGTGCTGAATTTTCTTGCAGCAGCTTGTCAACAATCTTGACACATCCAGGTTTTGCAGTTTGATTCCTACAGTGTAGACAGTGATGCGGTTTGCTTCTTTGGCTATGTATGGTACACTGTGGTGCTATTTAAGAGAGAATTCACCTTGTTTTTGCATATGCAAGTGATACTTTGGGATGTGACTTTTGGATCGTTACACATCCGGATGACGTTTCATGTGCATTGTTTGACTGTGTGGATATTTCGGAGAGCTTTTTTAGCACGGTTTTGTGCAGTTTCATGCTATGTATGCATTATGGGGATACATCCGGATGCCATTTCATGTGCATTGTTTGACTGTGTGGATATTTCGGAGAGCTTTTTAAACACGGTTTTGTGCAGTTTCATGCTATGTATGCATTATGGGGATACAATTTGAGCTAGCCATAGCTTGTAGGTAGCAGGTTTATAAGCTTGCAATGTTTTTTGGACAGGTACATGTCCATAGAACTCAATCAGGAGTGAGCCAGTTTGCCAGGGTTTTGGCATTGCATATAGACCATTTGTGGATTTTGCTACAACAATAGTGTCTATTGTCATGCGTATTTGGTGAGAATTTTTGAGTTTTTTCTCAGTCTCTAGGGAAAACTTTGCGGGATTTTCCCCCTTTTTCTTGCCATGGTTTATGCGTGTTGGCAGTTTGCTCTCTGATGGTTTGGTGGTCGAGTTGACTCCCACTCTGGTAGTTAACTGCAGTTTTTTGGCTTGCGGTTTGCGTTGAGGTTTGACTCATTTTGCAAAGGAAATTCTATTTGTTTTTCCTTGTCTTCTTGCCATAAAAGTTTCCAGTGTTATGCCATTTTGTACAGTGGTCGATATATTCCCACTTTGACAGTGATCGAGTGTTTACTCTGACTTTTGACAGGTTTTGTCTCTTTTGACACAGTTTGTTGTTCTTGTACCCACTCTCGCAGGAGTGAGGATTTGTGTATGCTTGTGTGGCTATAATATAGGTTAGTCACAGGTTTCACATATTTTTTCATATTTTTGCAGGCAGTTTCTCTTGTGGGATGCGTTTTTGAGATAGTTTGCGTGTATATGGTTATGCACTTTACACTCGGTTAAAGAGTTTGTCCCAATTTATGCTTGCAAAGTTTGTAGATTGTGGAGTTATTTTATGCATATGTGAGCATTGATTTTGATGCAGTTGATCATGCTTTTGAGCAATGTGTAGTGGTTGACATATTTTGGCAGTTGTTTTCACTGTCACGTGTATGTCATTTGTGGCACTGTTGAATGGTACTCCGGCTCGAGCGTGCTTGCTCTATGTTTGACTTTGTGAGGTGATTTTGGACAAGTACATTCTCAGATTTGGCCATTTGGGTATTTTGTTGTTGTCTCCATTTACGGTTTACTGTTGAGTTTTTACTCTAGTTACAAGGGAGACTCTGCCAAAATTTTTCCATATTTGTTTGCCTATTAGAGGCTTGTGAACTTGACAGTTTTCTCACTTGTTTTTTTTTTCTTGAGATAGTGATCTGCTCTTGGGTGGGAGAATCTTGTGATCTCAAGCATTGTTTGTTTTGTTTGCCATTGTTTGGCATGGCCACGAGAGGCGACTTTCATTCACGGCGACTGACATGTTGGTACTCTGGCCACAAGGGGCATATTAGGCACCGTTGCCTCAAATGTATGAAGCAACAAAAGAGGCAGATGCATGGTGCTATTATGAGGATAGATGCTAGAGAGTATACATGTGACGGGCATGTCACTTTTGAGTCTAGCTTGCTTTCACATTAATTTGTGTCTTGGGATAGCACATTGTCTACGTGTTTTCTCCTAGAGGATCATGCATTTTTTCATGTGACACCACGTCGTGATTTGTTTTGCTCTTTCTCTAGTGGGAGACTTGGTTGTGTGTAGTTTGCTGATGGATTAGCATTTGACATAGAGGGTGCTGGAGACATTTGCTTGTCTTTACCTAGTGGTGCATTGCTTACGCTACATGATGTACGTTATGTACCAAGACTTAGTCAGAGTCTGATTTCAGTGAGTCAATTGTAGAGTTTTGGACACTGTGTATTGCTTGGAGAGCGGTCTTTTGTGTGATGCATAAGGGATCACTGGTGCTAGCTAGAGGTGCTAGGAGTGGTCTAGTGTATCCTTTTCACATTTTTGACAAACGAGACAGTGTAGTCTCTGTGTATTTGCAGCCATGTTTGGAGCGAGAGACGATGCATGTCTCTTTTGTGGATGTGCTGCATGTAGAGCCGATTGTGCATTTGTATTGTGGTGACGTTCACGCAGACAATGGTATCTCTAGGGATGCACAACTTGGCCAATCATCAGTTGAGGTGACATCAATTGAGTCAAAGACCGGTGCATTGTTCTATGATGCATCTGATACATTTAAGGGCAATAGTGTCCTTTAGACAACTGTGTATGACCTGTAATTGAGTTAGCGATTGCAAAGGTAGAGCGGCAATGCTCTATTAAGACACAACAATGGGAGAGTGATCGCAATGGTGCTGATTTTCAATTTTGCAATCATTCTCAGCACAAATGCCTTTTCCATTTGGTGTTGACATGGTGATGCATAGTTAGGTGGTTCCTGATGAGGATGCATTTGGCATTGAGGTTGCTAACAGCAATAGGTTGGCACACATAGTGCATGTTTTTCCAGCTTTTGGCTCTCTCATGCCTAACCCTTTGGTCTCAAGACTTGATCTTGCTTATGTGGTTGGTGCATTTGCAGTGGGAGTTTTCAATTGTGTGATGACTGACACTGACATTGTGCATAGTGGAGCATTGCAGATCGTTACTAGATACGTGTTGCTGCAGCAGAGTGTCATCGTGGCTCTAGCCCCAGTGGTATGCACCTTGCATTTACGATAGAGCGGTTACAAGTGCACTCACATACTTGGAGTGAGTCATAGGTTGAGATC
Organism: Adiantum capillus-veneris; assembly: GCF_014529385.1. Classification (NCBI taxonomy): domain Eukaryota; kingdom Viridiplantae; phylum Streptophyta; class Polypodiopsida; order Polypodiales; family Pteridaceae; genus Adiantum; species Adiantum capillus-veneris. The sequence continues at coordinate 115,828,590 of NC_140942.1, read as the reverse complement.
CGTCTTTTCTCACCTCTTGTACATACTAGTTGTACTTTAGTTTTCTCGCCACTTATTGGCACATAGTCTTTAGTGGGAGATTGTTAGGTAAAGATCTGCGTGCCTTTGCCATGTCCGCCAACAAACAAGAGTCTGGTTGCCCACATTTATCTCCTTATTCTGTATACATATACAAAGAATAAGGAGCTCCCACTCATTCTCACATTTTGCTCACACAGTGAGACTTGGGAGCTCCACCCACACCCACTGTTCTCTCTCTCTCTCTCTCTCTCTCTCTCTCTCTCTCTCTCTCTCTCTCTCTCTGCACACACACCACATTTGCGCACTCACACATTTTAATAATTTTATATAAATATATTGAACACCGGCAAGATGGAATACCCAAGGTATGGAGAAGTCTCATGACATGGTAAAAAATGCTTACTTCAAAAACACACGGCACGATGGCTCTCAAGTCAAGGCAAACAATTTGAGAGAACTATTTGAATGGTTCTATCATAGAGTCATTCACCAAATGCAAGCAAAAGAAGTCTTCGCTTTTTCAGATGCAGCACAAGCCATCAAGCATTTACAATAAAAGAAAATTAAAAGATCATTGGCATACAACAACTTGAGTGCTCGTGAAGGTCAACAAAGGTGAAGAGAGACAATGGAGTACGTGAACCACAAGTGGAGGAAGTGACTCTGAGTTGATATCAGATGTACAAATTTGAATTTTTTTGTAATACATTCTCTTAATACAATATCGACTATTATGTATCAAGATTTTGAAGGTTGAAGTTTGTCTTCTGGCACATCATCCTTGTACCAAATCATGAGATGTTTGCCATACTCTAAAAGTTCAACAGGGTTTTGTCTCCCAAGTGCTAGTGTCATTGCTGTGTATGTGTGATAATACGCCGCATGACTGCCTATCTAGCTTGGAGAATAGCCAAAACAATCTCTAGCAAAGCGTGAGATTGTCTTTAACGTGAAAGTTGCCATGGTACCTTCTTGTGACATTCCATTGTTGTGAAAAACTATAATTGGTGCCTTGCAACTGTGCTAGGGCAGCATCCTTTTTCTGCAATACTCTCAACTCTGCCAACAAAGGAAGTCATCCTTTTCAACAATCAAAGATTGCGCACATATTCTCGAGAGAGAGAACGTCACACATGTACAATGTATGCTCTTTGTAGATTTGTGGAGAAATTTTTCTACCTATACATTGGGTTTTCTTGGAAAATCAAGAACTTAGCAAAGCAACAAGTGGCTCTAAAGTGCCTAGAGCTGGTACAATCAAATATGGGTCTTTATGTGGGCAATGTAAAAATCTAGCGAGATGAAAAGAGATCAACTGCTGAGAAGGATTTCCCATCCAAACCATCCATCAGTGGGGTCAAGGCACGGAGGTTTTTTTCTAAACCGCTAGGCATACAAGATCCAAAGCTAACAAAGCAGACAAGAATATATAACATGTCTTATGTTAGCAAAGTTGTGTATCAAAATTGGAAAAAGCTACATATTGCAGTCAAGGATCAAGAACGAGCTACACGTAACGCTAAGGCTTAGGTTTGGAGTTCAATAGACATGCTATATTTGATATACAACAAAGACAACTAGTCACAAGGTGATATGAACAAGTTCAAGGAGAATCTTAACCTGCTCAAAAAATTGTTTAAGGTAGCTTGGATAAACACCCAAATTACTCACTACATGGTGTTATCTCTGCATTATGATTCTTCATTATGTGTAGCTATGTGAGTGTAAAATATACCGAACACTTTGCTTCCTTACAGCACATCATTTACCATATTTTATACAAATGTATGGTAAACTAGCAATATACCCAAGGTATGGAGAAGTCTCATTACATGGCCAAAAATGCTTACTTTAGACACACACGACATAGTGGCTCTCAAGTCAAGGCAAAAAATTTTAGAGAACTATTTGAATGGTTCTATCATAGAATCATTCCACGAATGCAAGCAAAAGAAGTCTTAGCCTTTTCAGATGCAACACAAGCCATCAGGCATTTATAACAAAAGAAAATTAAAAGATCATTGGCATACAACAAATTGAGTTCTCGTGAAGGTCAACAAAGGTGGAGAGAGACAATGGAGTACGTGAAACACAAGTGGAGGAAGAGACTCTGAGTTGATATCATTTGTACAAATTTGATTTTTTTTGTAGTACGTTCTCTTAATACAATGTCTACTATTGTGTATCAAGATTTTAAAGGTTCAAGTTTATCTTTTGACACATCACCCTTGTACCAAATCATGAGATTGTTGCCATACTCTACGAGTTCAGTCGGGTTTTGTCTCCCAAGTGCTAGTGCCATTGCTATGTATGTGTAATAATATGCCGCACGATCGCCTATCTAGCTTGAAGAATAGCCAAACAATCTCTAGAAAACACCTTGTCTACAAGAATGACTTTGTCAGCATTGGTCCACCCAAGAAGCGTGAGAGTGTTTTTAACGTGAAAGTTGTTGTGGTACCCTCTTGTGACATTCCATTGTGAAAAACTATAATTGGTGCCTTGCAAAGCCTAGTAAAATACTGAGCTAGGGCATCATTTTTTTTGCGATCCTCTTGACTCAAACAATGAACGAAGTCATCCAATTCAGCAATCCAAGGCTGCGCACACACACACACACACATACACACACACACACACACACACGCACACACACACACACACACACACACACACACACACACACACACAGCGAGAGAGAGATGCTACCATGAAGCTGTCATCTTGCATCTAGAGCTCCTCCCTCCATAGGTCCACAAACATAGTCAACTCTTGTGCTAAATGTTTGAACCAACTCTCTGCTTCTTTGGTTACTTGTTGATGGTCTTAGGATTTGTCTGATTGCTTCAAAGGTGGCCTCATCAGGGAGTGCTTCTTGTTTCTTTGAGCGTTCTCAAAGCAATGTTGGAGGCATTCTAATGGAGTGCTAGATGTTTCCATTGCCTCATTATCGCTATTGTCCTGTAACACAAACCCATTCTTCTCCTCTTGGAATCTGAAGATGTTAGCCAAGGAAAAGTCCTCCCTTAAACAAAAGATGCTTTTCACATCATGTAGAAAAATATAGGTTTTGTTGCCAATTTTAAACTCCGGCACACCAGGCAACATCATCTAAGCATGCTTCTCGCTGAAGCCAGTGACATCCAATGGTAATTTGATTTCTTGATGTCTTCATCAAGAGCAGCCTACTTTTTTGTACTTCAATTGCTGCTATCTCAAGGCCGATTGTCTCTTCAACCTCCTCCACTTCATTGTAGTGCATTGTCTCCTCATCTTCTTTATCTGAATTTGAATCCTGCTCCTCCATAACCTCATCGAGCTTCTTCATAAGCATCCCAAATAGGCTGTTCAAGTATATAAGAAAGCCAAAAGGCTCTTAAACTAGTTTCCAGTCCCTGTGGTGCAAAGGACACCATGAATGTTGGCAAGAAAGTGGCAATTCTCTATACTTCTTATGTGACTGCCGTTTGGCACCACAGTCACTTAAATGCACCACAACTATAATGGGTAAAACTACCCTCCCCATCTGCACCTTCACATCAAAGCTATCTTTTTGAGGCTGTAGGAATTCTCTATGCTAGGCTAGAAGATCCTCAAGATTAATAAACATAGAATGTACCATATGAAATTTGTCCCTAGCCCCTGTTGAAACTCCAAAATCAAAAAGCCTTTCATGGATTATTGTAGGCTCTTCCACAGAAGGTGCTTCCTTTATGCCCTTCCTTTTGTTAGCACTAGGACTGGTTGGTAGACTAGCTAGTAACATATAAGAAGTCTACATTTATTTCTCTTTGTAGTGTGTCTTTTAACAAGGACCTTGCGGGGTGAGGAAACCTCTTGGCTTCTAGACATCTGTGACTCATCCTTACCTCTTGATTCTTCTTGATCCATGTCTTCAATGAAGTCAATATTTCTTTTGGTTGAAACTCTAAGCAGCTGAGCAAAAATGTCCTTTGAAGGTTGGAATCCAAGCAGAAGCTTTGGATCCACATTCTGCCTCTTTTGTCTAATGTATCACAATCCTATTCATGAAAAAGAACCAATGTTGTTGGCTGCATGGCATTTTTTAAATTATGCTTGCTTGTCTCTCTCTCTCTCTCTCTCTCTCTCTCTCTCTCTCTCTCTCTCTCTCTCTCTCTCTCTCTCTCTCTCTCTCTCTCTCTCTCTCTCTAGCTCTCTCTCTGTGCGTTATCCTCTCTCCCTCTCTCTCTTTCTTTCACTTTCTTTATCTCTAACAGTTCTCACTCTTATTTATCGTTATTAAATGCACGCGCTCAATTCCTTTTGACACGTGTAAAATTATTATAATAAATGTGCCACTTTAATTTGTCATACGATCGGTCTACTAATTGGTACTGTTGCACTCAGCCCGAGAGAGAGAGAGAGAGAGAGAGAGAGAGAGAGAGAGAGACAGAGAGAGAGAGAGAGAGAGCAGCTAAGTTAGCTAAGCAACATCAACACATCTTTGAGAAAAACGCTAGCAGCCACAAAAACAAGCAATTAACTTGACGTTTCGTGACAGGTATTTTGTACTCTCTCTCTCTCTCTCTCTCTCTCTCTCTCTCTCTCTCTCTCTCTCTCTCTCTCTCTCTCTCTCTCTCTCTCTCTCTCTCTCTCTCCATTCGACTTATGGTGCAAGAAATAGTATACATTGTGTTAAGCCACACCCGCACACCAAAAGGCAAATAAGGATAGTGGATGTGACATAGGAGAGAGAGATAGGGAGAGGGAGAGGCAGACACTTATGGTTTGCAAGAAAATGCATCTATAGCCACATTGTTTTTGCCTTCCACGTGCACAATCTAGAAAGGAAACATGGACAAAAAAAATTTTCATTGCATGATGTTCAGACAACTTAGCTTGAGTCAAGAAGTAACTGAACGAGCAGAGAGAGAGAGAGAGAGAGAGAGAGAGAGAGAGAGAGAGAGAGAGTCTATACTAACGGCACGTGGGTGATACTTTTTCTTTGGAAATCACATCCCCGTGCACCATTAGCCAAAATATGCAAAAGATAGATATATAGATAGAGAGAGAGAGAGAGAGAGAGAGAGAGAGAGAGAGAGAGAGAGAGAGAGAGAGAGAGAGAGAGAGAGTTATACTAACAACGCACGGGTGATACTTTATACATTGAAAGTCACCTCTTGCGTGCCATTAGCAAAAACAAGCAAGATATATATATATATATATATATATATATATATATATATATATATATATATATATATATATATATATAGTGTATATTAACGGTGCTGGGGTGATACGTTATACTTTGAAAGTCACGTCCCCCATGCCATTAGTCAAATAAAGGAAAAGAAAGATGGAGAGAGAGATAGAGAGATAGAGAGAGAGAGAGAGCATCTAAGTTAGCCAAGCAACATCAACACATCTTTGAGAAAAACCTAGCAGCCACAAAAACACTACAAGAGGTTGTGTGCTCTTGTGACGCTGTTAGCGACGGAAATACACTAGGTTTTTATAACCCCTGGCGTCGCTAATAGCGTCGCTATAGGCATCGCTATATGCGTCGCTATAAAGCGACGCGTATAACGATGCATATAGCGACGCCTATAGCAACGGTTATAGCGATGTTTACACAGAAGTCTATAGCGACGCTCATAGCGACGCTACAGAGCCATAAATAGCGACGGTTATAGCGACGCCTGAGAGAAATCTTTTTGGGTGACAGGGCATTGAATGCCCTGCCACCCATCAACCATATTGTACTTGATTCACTTTTTTAAAAAAGTGCAAGGGTAGATAATAGACCCAAAATAGTCACCCACAAGACGCATTGTTTGCAAAATTGACAAGCATAAAATTGACAATTGTACACATCATAGGCAAAATGAATTGATTGGCAAATGTAATAATGACAATTGTACAACATCATAGGCATAAAGAATTGATTGGCAAAATGAACTGCGGTGACAAATGTAATAATATACATGGTTCAAAAAGACGTATAAAATCCGTCTCATGATACATAAGCTATGAGAAACCCTAAACTAATCCTATCTAGCTACGGCTAAACTGACGTCGTCTAGTCAGACGTCTCATCGCGTCCAAGCGACGTATCTGTCGGATTCTGCAAAAAAAGACAATAAGACAGCTTTCAGTAAGTATAAACATATAACGACATTTATAAAACAATACAAAAAATAGAAAAGAGTAAACCCTAATACTAACCATGCCGCCGCGAGAACTGAGAATGTCCATCAGGGCGTTTAAGCCCTTCCTGCCTGCGTACTCGCGCTCGTACGGTGTGGGATCACGTCCTGTCATCGACCACTGTCAAAACATACAAAGATTTCATTATGTTAGAATTAAAAAACTCATAAACCCTAAACTATCGAACATAAAGAGCAATGCGAAAACACTTACAAAATCGGCCTCAAATGATGCCCATCCACCGCTCCCCAAGTGGTGCGAGCTCCCTGCCTCTACTCGCGCTCTGGCTGCATCCTTTTGTTGCTTCCACTTGTCGGGATTCTCGCGCGCTGCTTTCTTCGCATTCTTCCAATCTTCTTTGGCCAGCCAATCTGGCCTGTTCCACCCATGCTTGATTGCTTTTTGCACTTCGGAATACTTGTGTTTGCAGTATTCGCGCATTCGAATCTTCATCAGGTCTTCATTGAAGCGCTGATCCCGTGTTGGAATGGGAAACTCATCATGAAGTATACTGATGACTCTGTTTTTTAAATCACTTGGTACTTCACTCCATTTGTTTAGTATGTAGTGTCTAAACAGCTGAGAGCAAAGACCACGCATGCGCGAGATCACCTTCTTGCCGTCATCATCCATGATGATGCCGCCGCTGAAGTCGACGGAGTAAGGCAAGCCCTCTGGCCGGAGACGCGTGAACGTGGGTGTCCCGGCAGGGGTCTCTAGCGGCGTGTCGATGGGGGTACGGACTTCAGGTGTCTCCACCGGCGTCTGGGCCCCGAAGCGAGGAGTGTCGAGTTGGGTGGCTCTTGGCGGAGTAGGTAGAGGTGTGTAGCTGCTAGGAACAGTCAGCCGCGCAAAACCTGGCGTAGATGGCGATGCTGTGGCTGGTGTGGGGGCGGGCAAAGAAGGGGAGGGTAAAGAGCCTCGTCGAACACGAGGCGGTGTGGAGGCATCGGCGGCGGAATCCCCACAACAACCGCCACCGCCACCACTAGAGCGCCAGTGTCTAGACGAGTGTGAAGCTCGTCTCGTCGACGCCGAAGCTTCGGAGCGCGCCGAATGCTCCGAAAGAGAGGGAGATGCGGATGGAGTAGGAACGCGCGATGATGCGCCAGAGGGATGACGCTCCACGTACCACTATCTCTGCTGCGGTGACAAAGAAGAAAGAAACTCCTCATCATCCATACCTGCATTAAACACACGAATATTTAAACTTAATATTGAATGAATAGAGTAGACAATGACGCAAAGACCATTAAATACAATGACGTAATGACGCATATAAATACAATGACGCAATGAATTGAGTGATAGAAGAGGCAAGTTGAAAACTCAGAATTTTCAATCAAAAGATGTGAGCGCGAGTAGAAAAGAGCGTTAGACACCATGGAAGGTACTTAGAGAGCCAGAGCTTTTACAACACGGAGCAAAATTGTTCAAATACAATATTTGTGGCTTTAAGAGATCTCTCTCTCATCCTCGCATAACTCAGCATAACTTCCTATATCTATATAGAGCTCCCCGTTTAAACACATATCCTCTGTTTCATTTTGTAGCTCCTCTGCATGCACCCCATATAGAGTAGTAGCATCTTGATGCTCGTCTGGCACCACCGCAGCGGCTTCTGATTGAGCATCTTCTTTGATCTCCTCCATTGATGCCGTTGTGATTGGCACATGGTAGCCTTCATACGTCCTTGCACTACGAGGGGCTACCTCTATGACATACCACTAGTTTGATGTAGACTTTGTAGGATGAAATATTACCTGCCAGAGCCACATAACTTACATGAGAGCTTTCAAGCACATAACTTGTAAAAGGGGGATATTAACTATTTACATACTTACTTGTTCACAATGCTCGGGTTGTACAAAAGTGTCTCTTAGGTCATTCCATTTCTTAGTGGAATCCACCTCAAGAAAACCAGACTCTCCTCTACGCACAGTAGCGTTGCGACCCTCCATGATTATCTTGAACCATTGCACGTCGAACAAGTCGACAAAAAATCCTCTGTAATCGATCCTCAATATCTCTTGTAGCGTGCCAAAGTAAGTGAGTTCCGCCACCACAGGATCTACATCAGAGGAACGTCGTCAACTAGACTGTTCAAATTTTGCCATGATTCCACAATCTTGAGTAAAACGCTTTTTGTCGATCCGTTCCACCCTAAAATGTCGACCTTTACACCATGCTGCTGTGTATGACTTATACTAAAATGAACAAAGATTATGAGTGGCCGTTCAAACGTTTAGAAATAAAGTCACTAGCTAGTCGTACATTGCAAACTTACCTTGGTCGCGCAACCCCGAGAGTACTCCCACTCTTCCTCAGTCACTTCCTCACCGCATTGTTGTGCGCTTTTCAATTGGTTGTGCAACCATCTTAAGCTCATGAATGTTGGTAGGCTCTCCAGAACCGTCAGATAGTGCATCGGTGGTCGTCTTCCCCGTCTCCACTCGATTCGTGCCCTTTGTCACTCTTGCTTTGCATCCTCATATTGTGAAATCCACTTTTGCATCACTGGATTGTGAAGCATGCAAAATCAGTTGATTTTAGCCTCTAGATCTTCCGTCATCTTCTTCTCAACACCGAGATTGCACATGAAAATCCCAGATATGCGCTCATCATCTATGGTTCTCCATAGCGTGTCCCGAGCTTTATCAAATCCGTCTAGCCACTCTCCAATGTACACTAGGGACTCTGATACCAACCAACCTTCTGCCATGCTACCCTCCGGACGTGCCTTTTGACGCACATATCCCTTAAGCGTTTTCATGAAACGTTCTAAGAAGAACATCCATCTGGAATGAACTGTGCCAGCTATTTCCACTTCATCAACTATGTGAACAAGAAGATGCACCTGAATGGTTAGCATGGTAGTAGGAAAATGTTTCTCAAACATGCACACAAGCTCCGCAGCATTTAGTTTGGCGAATGGTATGGAGTCTACGTTGATCTCCTTTTGTGAGATCCATTGCACCAGCTTTGCAAGTTTGTAGATTGTGTTACGGATGTCGAGAGACAAACATCCCTCAATGGCAACCGGTAAAATAAACTGTAAAGTATGTGCAGCAATGATATTAAAGTCCACATTTTATGCAATGATATTAAAGTCCACTATGAACGTACCTGACACATTTTATGCCAATCGTGTGACTTCAAACCGGTAAGCTTTCCTTCTTTAGTAAAACACGTTCGGAGCGAGTGCATTACGCCAGTGGGGGTCCGCAAAGATCGAATGGTCTCTTTTACTTTGTGTTCTTGGGCTCCTGTGAAAATCCATGGTGCTTTAGGGAGTTTTATCGATCCATCAGACGCTGTTTGCGGCCAATATTGCTCCATACGATCCACATTTCTAAGGTCAACTCTGGCTCCCAAAGTATCTTTCTTGCCGGTCAGATGGTCCCATAGTAGATTACCCACATTCTTGAAACTCCACTGATCCTTATGAAACTGATTCAGATGCTAATTCAGATGATGATACTGAGTCAAGTGATGTTGAAGGAAAGGTAAAGAGGAAGAAGAAAAGCACAAAGAAGAAGTCCAAGAAGGATAATGCAATTCAGGAAGGGGAATTGGTGAGTAAATTAAAGACCATTGGTTATTGAGTTTTGCCACACAAAGCTAAGTTGTATTGTGAAATATGTGACAAAGAAGGACATACCACCTCTAGATGTTGGTTTAACCCCAAGAATATGGAGCAGCCAAATGCAGGAAGAGGTAGAGGTGAAGCTGCAGCAAATCAAGTAGCTCCATTAAGAGAAAGACAACCATTTCAGAGACCACCAAGATCTCCAAGAGCTCCTTGGAGAGAGAAAAACAAGAATCAGAGAAGACAAGATAGAGTCATTCCTTGTGTCTATTGTGGATCACCAGACCATTGGGTTGGTCTCAATTGTGATTTATGGTTTAGACACAGGGGAGAAAGAGGAATGCCCATTGTGAGGCCTGGTCAGTCAGACCAACAAGGAATGCAACAACAACCACAACATAATCAACAAGCTCAAGCTAATGTTATTTTGGTGGAAATTCAGGAGCAGCAAGAACCAGAGCCAGTCATTGTATATCAGACTGAGCAGAAGAAGGAACATCAAGATGGTTGGTATTGTGATTGTTACCAATGTGGTCAGGTGGAAGAAGTTGAAGCATTGGCAATTAAAAGAGCAAAAGATAAGGGACCAATTAATTGGAGAGAGCAGAAAGATGTGAGGGATAAGGTTCTTGAAAAAGTGCAGAAGGAGAAGGTTCAGTATGCAGAGGAGGATAATGAAGAGTTGGAGATAGCCAAGAAGCAACAGAAGCTTGACAAGGCAAGTTTGATGCCAATGAAAGAAGACGAAGATTGGTTTGAGGTACTTGTGAATTCTCCCTTGCAATTGTCCTTGGATCAATTATTATGTATAGTTCCAGCCTTTAAGGAGAAATTGTTGAAGGAGATTCAGGGTCAGCAAGACCAAGTGTTGACAAACCAGTGTCTTGAAGTAATGTTGCAGCATATTGATATAGAAGATGTGGATTTCGTAGTGCCTATTGTGGCAGTGGTGTTTCAAGGCATGCTCTTTTAAGAGGTTCTGTTGGATGGAGGATCAAGGGTGAATATACTCCTTGAGGAAGTTTATAGAAAACTGAAGCTAGGAGGAACATTGTCTCCAACACCATTTCAAGTAAAGATGGTAGATCAGAGGAGAGTCCAACCTTTAGGCATCCTCAAGAAGCAAGCAATTGAAATTGCAGGCATGGTTTTCTTTGTGAACTTTGTGGTGCTTAGAATGAAGGATTCAGATTCTTCCTACAAGATGTTGTTGGGAAGACCCTGGTTTAGACAAGCCAGAGTTAAACAGGATTGGGGTGAAAATGTGGTCATGTTGAGAAAGGGGAAGCAATCAATAACCATATCAAGGGAAAACAAATCCCTCCAAGGACTAAACCATTATGTGCTCAGACCATAAACTTGGCAGATGCAGTGGAAGATGATGAAGAGGAGGAATTTTTGAGAGCTAATCCCACTATTGTTCTTGTCTTTGAGGTTGATGTAGAAGGGATATTACAGAAGGGTGAAGACCAGGGTGAAGATGAGGTACAGATAGTTCCAGGCCAAGAAATAGCTGGATCTGAAGTGTTGCAGATGATGGAACGGAATTTATAGGTGCCTCAGAAAGAGCAGATTGATCAAGAGGAGAAGGAAGCAACGATAATGGCAGAAAAGATTTATGAGAAAAGGTTTGGTACCTCAACTAGGGTAAGAGAAGATGAAGTCAAAGAGTTTAATTTGGGAACTGAAGAAGATCCCAAGATGGTCAGAATCAGCATCCATGCTGAAGGTGAATTTTTGAAAGGGTTGATTCAGTTGTTGAAGGAGAATAAAGATGTATTTGCATGGGATTATTCACAGGTAAAGGGCATTGATCCTGAACTACATCAACATCACATTAATCTTAGGGAGGATGCTAAACCAATCATGCAATAAAGATACAGAATGAACCCCAACTTTGCAAAGAAGGTAAAGCAGGAAATAGATAAGTTATTGGCAGTAGGATTCATCAAGCCAGTTAATGAAGTGTCATGGTTGTCACCAATTATTGTTGAGCCAAGGAAGAATGGGAAGTTGAGGGTGTGTGTGGACTACAGAAAGTTAAATGCTACAACTATTACTATTTCATTCCCTATGCCATTTTGTGATGCTGTTGATGGGGGCTTTTCACAAGCCAAGCTCCCATACCCCTCTTCTCTCATCCCCACCCCATGAAAACCCCCTCTTATGGAGGGAGTGATAAAAGGCATTGGAAAAAAGCAAGAAAAAATAAAGTATGATTATGTAAATATATAAGAAAGGTAAAATAGGCCACCTCATGCCTACGGGGTAGCCCATCCCCACCTTGCCTCCTTTTTCTTCAATGTTGCCCTGCCGGGTGTCCCTTTTCCTCTCCTCCACTCAAAAGGTCAACCCCCTGTCTCTTCCCTTTGTCCTTTCTCCTTTCTCTCTCCCCTCAAGCTACCCCACCTCTCACCAATAATACATTACAACTCACCAATAATGCACCTTAACTCACATGCAACTTACCCTATCTTCCAAAATAGTATACCCCACCCCCTCTTTCTCTCTCCTATCATATCCCATGACCTAAATACCCCCCTCTCTCTCTAAAGGGTGCCATGTCTCTTGACTTGTAGCTAAATAACCTCCCCCACACTCACACACACTCAGTTTCACTGAAAAAGGTTCCCACAGACCCATCCCCACCCGATGGTTACCTGATTTTTCTTGTGTTCACACACATCTGCACACAGATTCACCTCTGAACACACTCCCCTCTCTCCCCTCTTGTAATTACTTTATTCTCCATGTCACCTCTCACTTTTTTTCATCAACCCCTCTCTCTCTCTTAGTCTCTCTCTCATGAGACTGCTGTTCTGGCACATATATACACAGCCAGACAAGTGGGGCCCACAGTCACATGGCCTATGTAGATAATGATTTCTTCATTTCTAAATTCTAGAATTTCTCCCCCCTCCTCCCCTATATAAAGAGGGGTCACCATCACACAAAAACACACACAACATCACCAAAGAACACACTATGCACTGTGTGTGCCTAGTGCACACACACACACACACACCATCACCATCACCGCAATCACCATGCTTGTCTTGAGCATGACCTCTACACCCTTGGCTATGGAAGATGAAGGGCAACTAAATGAAGGATGATGGCCATAATCCTCGTGCGAGTCTTCGCCATCAACTCCCACCTATCCGCCATGTGCTCTACCACTCTCTCCCTTCTCATTCCCCTACCCTATGCTCCTCATTTCATCGCCTTATTCTCTAAATAAAGCTTGAGGTTTTGTGAGTATGTTTTCTTCCAATGTTTTGCCCATGTGAGGTGTGCGGAATCGCCACCTAGTCTTGTGTTTTGGAGTGAGCTTGTGTATGTGTGAAGGGTGTGCGGATTCGCCATCCTTTTGTGGTGCCTAAGTACTAAGCCGCTATACCCCCTCCCTCACTCTCTCTCTCTCTCTCTCTCTCTCTCTCTCACTTGATCTCATTCCCTTTCCTCTTCATCATTACTCCCAAGCATCCATCTCTCTTGGATGAAAACTTTGTTATGGTGGTGTGTTGTTTGTGTCCTAGCCGCTGAAGCTAGGTGGTTCCCCTGTTTGCTTTACCATGACAGGCTCGAGGCGCGCCATTCGGTCCCCGGTGTTTTAGAGGCCGTCGGGGTTCGGGGTTCGGGGTTCGCTTTGCTCCCGTCATTTGGTGCCCCCACTGAGGATCTTTTCATGAAACCCTTAAACTATTGTGAATGGATGAATGGCTAGCAGGATTTGCTAATTGGACGACAGAAGAAGAAGAGCTCCAAGCACAACTAGACGAACTCTGCATCTCCATCGAAGCTCGAGTGCCAGGCGTAACGGTAATCGATTTGCAGTGGGAGAGGCAACCAACACGCCAAACCCAGTGGATATACATAAGCCAAGTGCCAAGAAGAAGAAGGAGAAGGTCGAAACCATGTCCGCAACCTACAACCAACCCACAACAACAAAATGGAAGGAGCTCTACACAATAGAGAATCAACACTATTCTACTTTGAGAATCGGGTAACTCAAGTCACCGAGGTAATTATCACAGTCAGTTTTCAAGTCGCACCTGATGCTGCAGCATAGATAACGGAAGCATTGGCTCACACTCTCACTAGAGAAACTAGGGATCTACTGAGTTTGTTTCAGGAAAGAACACCACCCTCTCCCACAATCTTGGACAGTGACTAAGCACCTCTAAGCTTCACATGAATCAGTACAACCTACCTCAAGACAGATCACACATACCAACACGTGTACGCTCAATCAAGGTAATACTGGATTTGAAGGCTCACTACTAGCACGTCATTGACACCATGCCGGGTGGGGAGCGGTTTTTGGAGGTTCTGGCATCAGATCAACCATTTGTCTTACCTTTGGTACAAGGCAATGTACCGTTTGAAGTTTTAATCTATGTCCTAGTATAAGAGGGTATACACGCCTCCTTGTAAAGAAGAAAAAAACTTTTGCAAGTTAAGCAGTGTGTCTTTCTAGCTCTCTCTTAGTAATCATGGCAAGTGTAGCATTTCCAACATTTAAAGGAAAGAAGGGGGAGGATTTGGTAACAGACTGCCTAGATGACTTTGAAGTAGCATGTGTAGTGAGCAACAAAGATACGGATGAATCCCGGGTTAGAATCTTTAAGCATCTCATGAAGCTAGAAGCTAGATCATGGTACAATGCACTTCCACAAGCACCCTTAAAAACCGCTTTTAAGAGGCTCTTTGGGGGAGGTACCACTTCAGAAAAGTTGTGGGACAAGTTGAGAGACTTGAAGCAGGAGGGTCTTTTAGAATATGTCACCTATGAGTCCAAATTTGTGGATTTGTGGGAACGGTGGGTTGAGTCACTGGCAAGGGGGGAAGCCGCACCCGATTTCCTAAAAAAAGATCGGTTCACGCATGGCTTATGGCCGCTTCTCAAGGAGAAGGTGAAAGGTAGATTCCCGGCTACGTACGAGTTAGCCGTTGAGATTGCTCGCCTTAAGGACAAGAAGATGCGAATGAAAGCCAAAGAAACGGAGTCAACAGAAGCAGGAACATCGCGTCGACCAGCAACTACAACAACCACCATACCACCACCACCGGCTCTTGGGGTAAGAGATGACCAACAAGATATGTTGGCCCATATTACTGACCAACTGCAGAATTTGTCTGTCCACTTAATACAGCAAGGGAGGAGTCAAGAAAGAGATCAAGACCCTGGAAGAGCACGACGACAAAACAGGGAGTATCATTGCTACAACTGCGGAGAAGACAGTCACGGTATGTACTACTGTCCCAAACCACGACAAAACTATAATAGAGGAGGTAGAAGGAACCAATTGTCACCCCCTAGAGAAAGAACACCCCCACCCCGAGCACCACCCCCACCAACACAAATTCTACGTCCACCCCAGACACCACTACAAGCATCCATTCCACCTCTTCCACCAGCCCCACCACCTGATCTCCCTGTAAACATCATAAGGCTAGAAGAGAAAGCAAAAGCCGTAGTAGTGGATCCACCCAGAGCAAAGGAGAGGAACAAGGGTAAGGAGAAGGTAACCTTTTTAGAACCACTTGAAGCCATGACTGTGAAAAGAGCTAGGAGGGAGAAGGCTACACAATCAGATGATGAGAGAAGCATGAGAGGAGAAACTAGCAAGAGGCCATCTAGGCCACGACGGAAATTGGGCATCACCGACTTCCAGCTAGGGGAACGTTCTAAGCCCTATGATATAACATTGGATGTGGCAGAGCAAGGACCAAAGATTACATGGCCACAACTACTACATCTTGTACCTAAAGTAAGGCGACAATGGTTTAAAATGGTAAGTACAAGACGCTCCAAAACAAAGGTAGCCGGAGCAATTTCGGGATGCAACATGGATGACATCCTTCCAATTGTCGATGTAAACATAAAAGGAAAGAGGGTTGGAAACACCTACATTGATGGAGGCGCACAAATCTGTGTAATGAGCAAAGCTATGATGCTTCGATTAGGGCTCGAGGTTGACAGGCCTTCTCCATGCAAGGCAAAGATGGCAAACAACGCAAAAGTAAAGTGTGTGGGTGTGGTAAGTGCCGTGAAATAAAAGCTTTCAACACTGAGGTAGAGGTAGATGTTTTTGTAATGCCTACTAAGGGGGAGGGCCATCCACTAATTTTGGGAAGGCCATGGTTGATGGCCATGAAGGAAAAACAGGACTGGGGTACTGGCCTTCTACGCATGACCGGTAAGAAAGGGGAGACAATCTACTACGACATGAGGATTGGCAAGTAGAAGCAAATGAATCTGGAAACATCGGTAGATGAAACCACTAGCGAATCTTCCAGTTCTGAGGAGGAGACCACATCCACCGACGAAAGTGACAGTTCCATTGATGTGATGGATATCATTATGAAGGATCCACAAATGGTAAGCACAACTGGTGATCCATCACCAAAAGGGCAACCCAATGAAGAGGAGAGCAAATCACCTAGCCTAGGAGGAAGTAGGTTGAAGGGTATGTTGTCTACGGAATTAACACTTGAGGAGAAAGATAGTTTTTTGCAAATGTTGATGGGATTTCCTAACCTGTTCATTGACAACTATGAAAGAATCACAGGCATTACAGTGGTGGAACATCATATTAAGCTGAAGGAAGGGGTAAAACCAGTTGTGCAAAAGCTACGACGACTGGGGGTCATACAAAAAAAGGCACTCTTGGCCGAGGTAAGGAAACTGCTGGAGGCGGGATTCATCTATCTTGTAGAAAACTCAGAATGGGTGTCACCCGTAGTGGTGACGCCTAAAAAGAATGGTAAGTGGAGGGTTTGTGTTGACTACAAACCACTAAATGCAGCTACTAAGAGAGACCACTTTCCTCTCCCTTTCTTGGATGAATTTCTGAATGAAGTAGTGGGTTTTGAATGCTATACCGTCTGTGATGGTTATTCTGGATACTTTCAAATACGCATAGCCTTGGAAGATCAGCTAAAAACCACTTTTATCACGCCATGGGGTTGTTTTACATACAGGGTTATACCATTTGGTCTCACAAATCCACCTGCCACATTCCAAAGATATGTCACGTATGTTTTTCAACCGTTCTTTGGAACATCCATAAGAGTGTTCATTGATGATTTTTGTATATATAGCTCCCGTATTTCACATTTAGAAAAGGTAACTGAAGGTTTGGCCAGGTTGCAGAGCCTAGGTGGGCAATTAAATGTGGATAAATGCCACATTGGGGAGAGTAAAGTCATTCTACTAGGCCATGAAATTTCAGTAAAAGGTATCAACGCCGACCCAAGTAAGGTGTCCGCACTCATAGCCCTACCTTCACCAACGACCGCACGTCAACTGGTCTCTTTTCTACAGAAGGTGAGGTACTTAAGTAGATTCATACATCTACTATCACAACTTGTTCTACCACTGCAACAACTCAATCAAAGACCAACTTTCACTTGGGACGAGGAAAGTGAACATCACTACAACAAGGTAAAGGAGGTCTTAGCCACTCTGCCAACTATCTCACCACCTAAGTGGGATGAAAAATTCTATGTCACCTCAAGTGTTGGTGATGACTCATTGGGGGTTGTGCTACTCCAAAAGGATACGGTGACATCTTTCATGAGGCCAATCTACTTCTCTAGTCGAATGATGACAGCAGGAGAGAAAGGTTTCACCCATGTGGAACACTTAGTCCTAGCTCTTAGATGTGCAACTACAAAGTTTAGGTCATATTTGCTGCCTAAGCAATTTGTGATTCTAACCACGGATGAAATATTTCCCTATGTTGTACAACACATGGATGTGTCTGCTAGAATTACTAAATGGCTAGTTCGTCTGCAAGAGTTTGACTACATGGTACAGGTAGAAAGCACGACAACGGAAAGTTTGGGGGGACTCATGACCTACCAAGTCTTTAAGTCTTTGAAGGGAAGGAGAAGCAATCTAAGGAAGGAGAAGTGCGATTACCTCCACTACCACCGATGGTAGAAGGAGCATACTCTCTCTACTTTGATGGAGCCTACAAGCGAGCGTCCGACAAAGCATCTGCAGGCATAGTGGTCTTTGATGACAAAGGGACAAAGGTATTTTCGTTGGGCCAATTGTTAGATTCACATTCTAACAATGAAGCTGAGTATGCAGCACTAACCAAGGGTCTAAAAGGGTGCGTCTCACAAGGTGTACAACACCTTAATGTATTTGGGGATGCTCTACTTCTGGTAAGGCAAGTAAATGGAGCATGGACATGCAAGAATCCTAGTTTAAGGACTCACTTAAGAGGTGTAAAAACCTTGTTGGGTAAGTTTGAAGAAGTTCAAATACACCATATCCCAAGGGCTCAAAACCAAGAAGCAGATGCCCTAGCAAGTAAAAGACTACATGAAGTGGTGGTTGGAGCAATAAAACTAAAGCTCCCTCTATTTCAAGGCAGTGATGCCTTGCCTGACATCATGCATTTTTTGGAAACAGGGGAATGCCCATCAGATTTAACAAAGGGACAGAAGCAATGGCTGACGCGGAAGGCCACAAGGTATCGACTCATCAATGATGGTTTGTACTGTAAGGGTAAGGACCAAATACTCAGGAAGGTCCCTCTCTCTCACGAAATCACGGGAGTAATTGCTAGCTGTCACGACGGGGATTGTGGTGGTCACCTTGCCCTAGAAATAACAAGTAGGAAAATCTTGCAGGCAGGCTTCATATGGCCTAGCCTCAACCGTGATGTACACCATTGGTGCAAAACGTGTAAGTTGTGTCAAAAGGCCGGCACTAGGTCACTTATGCCTGAACCACAGACACCTATTCTCTCATATGGCCCATTTGAAAAATGGGGTATTGATGCCATTGGGCCATTACCTAGGGCCAACTCAGGAAAATTCTACATTATCATGGGGGTCGACTACATGACTAGATGGGCAGAGGCTACAGCCACCACTAGAATCACAGCGGTAGAGGTAGCTAAATTTATCTACGAGCACATATGTTGTAGGTTTGGCACACCTTTAGAGATCATCTCTGATAGAGGGCCAGGTTTCAGAGCAGACTTGGTAGGAGAATTAATGCAGAAATTGGGCATTACAAGGAGGCACTCTTCACCATATTACCCTCAATGTAATGGCCTAGTTGAAAAGGTAAATGGAATGGTTTCTAAAATTATTACCAAGCAGGTAAACAATCATCCCGGAGACTGGGATAAGTATCTACTACCAGCTTTATGGGCCTACAGAACTTCATTTCGTACATCCTTGGGATTCACACCGTATCATCTAGTATTTGGTAAGGAAGCAATCTTGCCCATTGAAGTGCAACTACAAAGTCTCAGAGTAATGGCAAGCCAACTTCAACAACCCAACATGCATTTGAGAGATCACATCATCAACTTGGAAAGACTGCAGCTGGACAGAGAAGAAGCAATAAATTATTATGCAGCACAAGCAGAGCATAGACGGCTTAGCTTTAACGAGCATCTCCGGAAAAAAGAATTGAAGAAAGGAATGTTGGTGCTCCGCTACGACAATCGCTTCGACACGCGCAAGGATAAGAAAATCCTGCTCCGATGGGAAGGCCCTTTCATCATCAGGAAAAAGTATGCCAATGGAAGCTACCAGCTTATGGAGGCTGATGAAAAACTTCATAAAACCAGGGTAAATGGTTAGCGACTTAAACCTTATTTTCTTCGATTTGACCAGGCTCCACCAATTGACATTCCAGATGAGGACACACCATCAGCCGCCACCTCCGACGATAATGATCAAACAGATGAGCTAGAGACATGAATGCCTCTAGCCAAAAGGGGAGGGCTAATGATGGGGGCTTTTCACAAGCCAAGCTCCCATACCCCTCTTCTCTCGTCCCCACCCCATGAAAACCCCCTCTTATGGAGGGAGTGATAAAAGGCATTGGAAAAAGTAAGAAAAAATAAAGTATGATCATGTAAATATATAAGAAAGGTAAAATAGGCCACCTCATGCCTGCGGGGTAGCTCATCCCCACCTTGCCTCCTTTTTCTTCACTGTTGCCCCGTCGGGTGTCCCTTTTCCTCTCCTCCACTCAAAAGGTCAACCCCCTCTCTCTTCCCTTTGTCCTTTCTCCTTTCTCTCTCCCCTTAAGCTACCCCACCTCTCACCAATAATGCACCCTAGCTCACATGCAACTTTCCCTATCTTCCAAAATAGTATACCCCACCCCCTCTTTCTCTCTCCTATCATATCCCATGACCTAAATACCCCCCTGTCTCTCTAAAGGGCGCCATGTCTCTTGAATTGTAGCTAAATAACCTCCCCCACACTCACACACACTCAGTTTCACTGAAAAAAGGTGCCCACAGACCCATCCCCACCCGGTGGTTACCTGATTTTTCTTGTGTTCACACACATCTGCACACAGATTCACCCCTAAACACACTCCCCTCTCTCCCCTCTTGTAATTACTTTATTCTCCATGTCACCTCTCACTTTTTTTCATCAGCCCCTCTCTCTCTCTTAGTCTCTCTCTCATGAGACTACTGTTCTGGCACATATACACACAGCCAGACAAGTGGGGCCCACAGTCACATGGCCTATGTAGATAATGATTTCTTCATTTCTAAATTCTAGAATTTCTCCCCCCTCCTCCCCTATATAAAGAGGGGTCACCATCACACAAAAACACACACAACATCACCAAAGAACACACTATGCACTGTGTGTGCCTAGTGCACACACACACACACACACACACACACCATCACCATCACCGCAATCACCATGCTTGTCTTGAGCATGACCTCTACACCCTTGGCTATGGAAGATGAAGGGCAGCTAAATGAAGGATGATGTCCATAATCCTCGTGCGAGTCTTTGCCATCAACTCCCACCTATCCGCCATGTGCTCTACCACTCTCTCCCTTCTCATTCCCCTACCCTATGCTCCTCATTTCATCGCCTTATTCTCTAAATAAAGCTTGAGGTTTTGTGAGTATGTTTTCTTCCAATGTTTTGCCCATGTGAGGTGTGCGGAATTGCCACCTAGTCTTGTGTTTTGGAGTGAGCTTGTGTATGTGTGAAGGGTGTGCGGATTCGCCATCCTTTTGTGGTGCCTAAGTACTAAGCCGCTATACCCCCTCCCTCACTCTCTCTCTCTCTCTCTCTCTCTCTCTCTCTCTCTCTCTCACTTGATCTCATTCCCTTTCCTCTTCATCATTACTCCCAAGCATCCATCTCTCTTGGATGAAAACTTTTTTATGGTGGTGTGTTGTTTGCGTCCTAGCCGCTGAAGCTAGGTGGTGCCCCTGTTTGCTTTACCATGACAGGCTCGAGGCGCGCCATTCGGTCCCCGGTGTTTTAGAGGCCGTCGGGTTCGAGGTTCGCTTTGCTCCCATCACTGTGTTAGATGCAATAGTTGGACATGAGATGTATAGCTTTCTTGATGGTTTTTCAGGTTACAATCAGATCAAGGTAGCTCCAGAAGACCAGCACAAGACATCCTTCATCACTGAATGGGGAGCATTTGTGTATACAGTGATGAGTTTTGGTTTGAAGAATGGTCCACCTTCCTTCAACTTTGTAGCTCATAAGACATTTGAACCTTATGTTCAAGATTTTATGAGGGTTTTTGTAGATGACTTTTCAGTGTTTGGAAAGAAGGATCAACATTTGGTTCACCTGAAGTTATGTTTTGAAAGATGCAGATTGTTTCACATGGCTTTGAATCCATATAAAAGTGTACTTGTAGTCAGGAGTGGTATTTTATTGGGACATATAGTATCTGATGATGGGATAGCCATTGATGCCAAAAAGATTGAAGCAACCCAAGCAACCAAATCACCTCAGAATGAGAAGGAGCTAGGCAGGTTTGTGGGCCAAGTGAAGTGGCACTCAAGGTATGTCAGATATTTGGCCAATGTATGTACACCTTTGACTCACCTTACAAAGAAAGATGTTGTTTTCAAATGGGATGAACCACAAGAGAAAGCCTTTCAGATGTTAAAGAAAATGCTATCAATAGCACCAATATTGCATCCTCCTGATTGGAGATTGCCTTTTCATGTTTTTGTTGATGTATCAGATATTGCAATTGGAGTTGTGTTGATGCAGGAAAAGGTTACACAGTGGTATATACCAGTGTATTATGCCAGCAGGATGTTGACCCCAGCAGAAAAGAATTATACTGTTACTCCACCACTTGTCCAAGCTAGGCTCCATTCAAACATGGAGAGAAGGATGCTCCACCATTTGTCCAAGCCAGGTTTGATTGTCATTGAATAAGTTCATGCATTACCTACTCAGTAATAACAGGGTTATGTTTCATGTTGATCACCAAGCTTTGTTGTACTTGGTGAAGAAGCCCATGCTTATAGGAAGATTAGCAAGGTGGATGTTGCTTTTGCATGAATTTGAGTTTGTGATTATTCATACTCCTGGGAAAGAGCATGTGGTGGCAAATTATTTGAGCAGATTAGAAACATGGGAATCCCCAACAAGTGTGGATGATCAGTTACCTAATACAGATTTATTTTCAGTTCAGCAGGAGGTTCCAGATTCTTGGCATGATCAGATGTTGGTGCACCTAACTGATGGTGTTATGCCAGGAGGGTTTTGCAAGAATTTGAGTTTGTGATTATTCGTACTCCTGGGAAAGAGCATGCTGTGGAAAATTATTTGAGCAGATTAGAAACAGGGGAATCCCCAACAAGTGTGGATGATCAGTTACCTAATGCACATTTATTTTCAGTTCAGCAGGATGTTCCAGATTCTTGGAATGATCAGATGTTGGTGTACCTAACTAATGGTGTTATGCCAGGAGGGTTCTCACCTTATCAAAGAAAGAAATTTTCATTGAAAAGCAGACCATTTTTGGTGATTGCAGGAGCATTATACAAGAAGGGTATTGATCAAGTGATAGGAAGGTGTGTTCCAGAGTTTGAACAATCAGTAGTTCTTCAGGAAGCTCATTATGGGCAAGCTGGTGGACACTTCTCAGGGGACATTACAGGTAAGAAACTTTTGCAGGCACGTTTGTGGTGGCCTACTTTGTTAAAAGATGCACATGAATATGCCAAAGGGTGTGTGTTGTGTCAGAAGCTTGTTCAGCCAGACAATAGGGACTGGATGTTAGATCATCCTATTCTACCTTTGGAACCCTTTCAGAAATGGGGTATGTACTTTGTAGGACCAGTGAAGCCCACTAGCTCCAGGGGAAACAGGGACATTTTGGTTGCTACATATTATGAAGGACAACAAAGCAGCTAGTGTTGCAAAGTTTTTGTATCATAACATTATGATGAGATTTGGTTGTCCAGTAGAGTTGGTGAGTGACAGGGGGACACATTTCTCGAATGAGTTCATACAGGAGCTGACTAAAACTCATATGATATTACACAAGAAGTCTACCCCATATCATCCCACGCCAATGGAAAGGCAAAAAGTAGCAACAACATCCTGGTTAAAATTCTAAAAAAATTTGTGCAGGAGGATCATAAGGATTGGGACCTGAAGTTGGATTCAGCTTTGTGATCATTCAGGACTGCATTCAAAGTCACCACAGGGATGACACCTTTCAAGATGGTTTATGGACTAGAGGCTGTAGTACCTATGGAGTTTTTGGTACCTAGCTTGAGGGTATCTGCTGAGAAAATTTCTCCTGCATTGTCAGTAAAGCAAAGATGTAAGTATTTGATGTAGCTGGAAGAAGATAGGCTGGTGATTTCTTACATCACTGAGATCATTCAGAGGAGAAGACAAGCCTGGATAGCTATGAATGTAAATTTCAAAATCTTCAAAGTGGGAGATTGGGTGATGTTGTATAATTCTAGGCTTGGTCCATTTCCAGGGAAATTGACTTTGAGGTACAAGGGTCCTTACCAGATTGTTGAAGATTTAGGCCAAGGCACATTTATAGCTGCTGATGTATTTGGAACCAGAGGGGAAAAAACCAGTTAATGGATTAAGGTTGAAGAAGTTTCAAGGTAAACCACCTCACCTTGACTGGTTGACACCAAAAGTGGTAGGTGCTGCTTTGTGTCAAGCTGTTGATTTATCAGGTTTTCAGAGTCACCAAGCAGTGTTATCAAATGAGCATGGTATGGGAAGTAATATTGATCAAGGTTTTAGTAGGGAACAGTTGATCAAGGAGAGCAGGAGGGCTGTTTGGCAAAGTAATGTTGCATGGAAAGTCACTTCAGATATTATGATCCAGTATGCAGTTTTCTACCTTGGTGCATCGGATTTTGGTGGATCAGACCTTCGTGGGTCGGATTTAGCTGGATCGGAAATTTTAAACCTAAAAGTGAACGTTTTACCATTAAAAGATTTTTGGGTTTGCGTGGAGATTATTCCCCACTAACTTTGATCATTGAGGCGCGGGAGCTGTCAAAGAAGTCACGCAAGCTCATGCAGCATGAGTCTTATGAAATGTTGATCTCGTCACCTTGCAAGTACCTTTCTGCTGATTATTTCTTGCAATGGCCCTCTTCTTCTACTCCATCTACTCCTACAGCCCCTAAAGTAAAGCCTGCTGTAGCTATGAAGCCTGAGGCTGAGAGTGAGTTGGCAGAGCCTGTTTCAACTAGGATGAGGAGAAAGGGACTGAACTTGCAGGTGGATGTGAGTGATGATGAGGAAGAGGAGTACTCAGAGGAAGAACCGCCACCTCTGTCAGCAAACAAGGTGCTTCAAAGCTTGATGGACCCCTACACAGATTTCAAAATTGAGTTGGAGGCTACTACAGAAAAGAATGAGAAGTGGTTAAGGCAAGTAGGGCTTTATGAGTATGCAATGTTGCCATGGAAGGAATGGAGAGGGAATTTGTATGCTAAGTCACAGGTTGAGTTGCTGAGGAAGACGAGAGGAGCCATATCCGACAAGGTGATGCTATGCCCACAGGTGATTGCAGTGGTTCTTTTACATCTGTTACTGCTCCACCAAAGTGCTTAGATGATTTCTTGAAGAAGGAGTTTGGGTCAAGAGAGGGAGCAAGATTGTATTACATGCTAAAAAATGTGGAATATGGTCGTAGGGAGCAGCTAAAGTGGTATCTTGAGAGAGTTTGCTTTCTAGCTAAATTTGACTATATGTCAAAGGAGAACTATGCTCCATTGGTGTTTGCTGAGTAGGGAGGTTGCTTCAGCTGGGATCATTGGGTCCATGATAAGATCCATGCAGAGGTTTTCACTCCAGATAAGAGGAAGCGTCAGTGTAGCAGTAGGTTGACTGCATTCCTAGCTGCATTGTTCAAGTATGTTGGGATGGTTACAACAGGGGAAAATGAGGTGCCAAAAATTTCTTCTACTGTTGCTGAGTCGGAAATCCAAAAAAACAAGGGTGAAGAGAATGTTGATGAACCAGGGAAGCTGTCTGCAGCTGCAGAGCCGGAGAAAACAAAATAGATTCAAGATCTCATGGAGGCTGGATATTCAAAGGAGGAGGCTAGAAAAGCTATAGCTAGCCCAGACTTCTTTCAGGAGTTTGGTGAGTTGTCTGTCTTTTCACAAAAGCCAGTTGCAGATGTTCAAACACCAGTGAGGTTGGGCAAAACATTTACTTTGTCCAAGAAGAGAAAGGTTGATGCTGGTGTGCATGGTGTTGCTAAATCTTTGGATTTTGCATTTTCTACTCCAAGTACATCCTTCAAAACTGAAAGAGGATGTGAGGATGCTCACAGTGCTGTGAAGATGCTTAAAGTGGTGCAAGAGTTTGTGATGGGTCAACAGGTACAAATGGAGAGAAGGCTTAAAGAGGCTGCATATTCAGCAGTGGGTAAAGTGCTGCTGGAACAGAAGGATATGGAGTTAGCAGCTATGAGTTTGCAGCCGAGTCAGATTGAAGAAGTACATCAGAAGGAGATGGAGGATATGGTGAAAAATCATCATGCAGAAGTTTCAAAAATAAAGATGTCTTTGGCAATGTTCAGGGATTGGACAATGAAGCTGGATGGTAGGATGAATGAGGAAATGGAGCATTTTTCCAATACTAATGCTGATTTGCAGATTCAAGTTCAAATGCTACATCAAAGGTTGATTCCTTTGCAAGAGTTGGAGAAGCAACTACAACGTGAATATGTGGATGTCAATGCAGTGCTTATGTCAAAGGGAGAAATTTATGTGTTAAAGGATGAGTTGTTGCAAGCAGTTCAGGAGATTTGGAAGTCTATGAAGAACAAGCTTTCTGTGGCACTAAAGCATCCATATGAGATAATGAAGCAGGGATTTGTTAGTGAGCATGAAGGTGAATTGCTGCAGGAATTGCAGGTGAAAAAGGACAGAGATATGTGGTATAAAATGGCCCAGGAATTAAAGCTTAAGGGATTGCAGGAGGATATGGTTGATATTCAGCTGGAGGAACCTGCAGAGCAAGGTTAAGTTTTGAAGGAGGATGCAGAGAAGATGCAGCAGGTTGATCAGCAGGATGAAGTACTTGAAGCAGTGGAAACTGTCCCTGTTGGGATAGTGGTACCTGAATCAGTGGCTGAAGAGCAAGGAATTTCTAAGCTGGATGTGGAGGCTCAGAATGAAGCTGAACAGGTGTAAAGAGTAAGGGGAATGGTGCAGGATGTGCAAATCAAGGGATTGTGGATCCAACTCGGATTTCAAGGAAATCCACCACCGGGCTGTGCCAGGTGTTGACCCTGCACCAGACCATTACTGTACTTATGTCTTAGTCAATCAACACTTAGTCAATCAGACTTTGATAACACTACAAGAGGTTGTGTGCTCTTGTGACGCTCTTAGCGACGGAAATACATTGGGTTTTTATAACCCCCGGCGTCGCTATAACCGTCGCTAAAAGCGTCGCTACGAGAGCGTCGCTATCTGCGTCGCTATCTGCGTCGCTATAGGCGTCGCTATAGGCGTCGCTATATAGCGACGCTCATAGCGACGCCTATAGCGACGCAGATAGCGACGCTCTCACAGAAGAGTATAGCGACGCATATAGCGACGCTACAGAGCCATAAATAGCGACGCTTATAGCGACGCCTGAGAGAATATTTTTTTGGTGGCAGGGCATTGAATGCCCTGCCACCCATCAACCATATTGTACTTGATTCACTTTTTAAAAAAAGTGCAAAGGTAAATAATAGACCCAAAATAGTCACCCACAAGACGCATTGTTTGCAAAATTGACAATTGTACACATCATAGACAAACTGAATTGATTGGCAAATGTAATAATGACAATTGTACAACATCATAGGCATAAAGAATTGATTGGCAAAAGGAATTGCGGTGACAAATGTAATAATATACATGGTTCAAAAAGACATATAAAATCCGTCTCATGATACATAAGCTATGAGAAACCCTAAACTAATGCTATCTAGCTACGGCTAAACTGACGTCGTCTAATCAGACGTCTCATCGCGTCCAAGCGGCGTATCTGTCGGATTCTGCAAAAAAAGACAATAAGACAGTTTTCAGTAAATATAAACATATAACGACATTTATAAAACAATACAAAAAATAAAAAAGAGTAAACCCTAATACTAACCATGCCGCCGCGAGAACTGAGAATGTCCATCAGGGCGTTTAAGCCCTTCCTGCCTACGTACTCGCGCTCGTACGGTGTGGGATCACGTCCTGTCATCGACCACTGTCAAAACATACAAAGATTTCATTATGTTAGAACTAAAAAACTCATAAACCCTAAACTATCGAACATGCATAAAGAGCAATGTGAAAAGACTTACAAAATCGGCCTCAAATGATACCCATCCACCGCTCCCCAAGTGGTGCGAGCTCCCTGCCTCTACTCGCGCTCTGGCTGCATCCTTTTGTTGCTTCCACTTGTCGGGATTTTCGCGCGCTGCTTTCTTCGCATTCTTCCAATCTTCTTTGGCCAGCCAATCTGGCCTATTCCATCCATTCTTGATTGCTTTTTGCACTTCGGAACGCTTGTGTTTGCAGTATTCGCGCATTCGAATCTTCATCAGGTCTTCATTGAAGCGCTGATCCCGTGTTGGAACGGGAAACTCATCATGAAGTATGCTGATCACTCTGTTTTTTAAATCACTTGGTACTTCACTCCATTTGTTTAGTATATAGTGTCTAAACAGCTGAGAGCAAAGACCACGCATGCGCGAGATCACCTTCTTGCCGTCATCATCCATGATGATGCCGCCGCTGATGTCGACGGAGTAAGGCAAGCCCTCTGGCCGGTGACGCGTGAACCTGGGTGTCCCGGCAGGGGTCTCTAGCGGCGTGTCGATGGGGGTACGGACGTCAGGTGTCTCCACCGGCGTCTGGGCCCCGAAGCGAGGAGTGTCGAGTGGGGTGGCTCCTGGCGGAGTAGGTAGAGGTGTGTAGCTTCTAGGAATAGTCAGCCGTGCAAAACCTGGCGTAGATGGCGATGCTGTGGCTAGTGTGGGGGCGGGCAAAGAAGGGGAGGGTAAAGAGCCTCGTCGAACACGAGGCGGTGTGGAGGCATCGGTGGCGGAATCCCCACAACAACCGCCACCGCCACCACTAGAGCGCCGGTGTCTAGACGAGTGTGACGCTCGTCTCGTCGACGCCGAAGCTTCGGAGCGCGCCGAATGCTCCGAAAGAGAGGGAGATGCGGATGGTGTAGGAACGCGCGATGATGCGCCAGAGCGATGACGCTCCACGTACCACTGTCTCTGCTGCGGTGACAAAGAAGAAAGAAACTCCTCATCATCCATACCTGCATTAAACACACGAATATTTAAACTTAATATTGAATGAATAGAGTAGACAATGACGCAAAGACCATTAAATACAATGACGTAATGACGCATATAAATACAATGACGCAATGAATCGAGTGGTAGAAGAGGCAAGTCAAAAACTCAGAATTTTCAATCAAAAGATGTGAGCGCGAGTAGAAAAGAGCGTTACACACCATGGAAGCTACTTAGAGAGCTAGAGCTTTTACAGCACGGAGCAAAATTGTTCAAATACAATATTTGTGGCTTTAAGAGATCTCTCTCTCATCCTCGCATAACTCAGCATAACTTCCTATATCTATATAGAGCTCTCCGTTTAAACACATATCCTCTGTTTCATTTTGTAGCTCCTCTGCATGCACCCCATATAGAGTAGTAGCATCTTGATGCTCGTCTGGCACCACCGCAGCGGCTTCTGATTGAGCATCTTCTCTGATCTCCTCCATTGATGTCGTTGTGATTGGCACATGGTAGCCTTCATACGTCCTTGCACTACGAGGGGCTACCTCTATGACGTACCACCAGTTTGATGTAGACTTTGTAGGATGAAATACTACCTGCCAGAGCCACATAACTTACATGAGAGCTTTCAAGCACATAACTTGTAAAAGAGGGATGTTAACTATTTATATACTTACTTGTTCACAATGCTCGGGTAGTACGAAAGTGTCTCTTAGGTCAGTCCATTTCTTAGTAGAATCCACCTCAAGAAAACCAGACTCTCCTCTACGCACAGTAGCGTTTCGACCCTCCATGATTATCTTGAACCATTGCACGTCGAACAAGTCGACAAAAAATCCTCTGTAATCGATCCTCAAAATCTCTTGCAGCGTGCCGAAGTAAGTGAGTTCCGCCACCACGGGATCTGCATCAGAGGAACGTCGTCGACTAGACTGTTCAAATTTTGCCATGATTCCACAATCTTGAGTAAAACGCTTTTTGTCGATTCGTTCCACCCTAAAATGTCGACCTTTACACCATGCTGCTGTGTATGACTTATACTACAACGAACAAAGATTATGAGTGGCCGTTCAAACGTTTATAAATAAAGTCACTTGCTAGTCGTACATTGCAAACTTACCTTGGTCGCGCAACCCCGAGAGTACTCCCACTCTTCTTCAGTCACTTCGTCACCGCATTGTTGTGCACTTTTCAATTGGTTGTGCAACCATCTTAAGCTCATGAAGGTTGGTAGGCTCTCCAGAACCGCTGGATAGTGCATCGGTGGTCGTCTTCCCCGTCTCCACTCGATTCGTGCCCTTTGTCGCTCTTGCTTTGCATCCTCATATTGTGAAATCCACTTTTGCATCACTGGATTGTGAAGCATGCAAAATCGGTTGATTTTAGCCTCTAGATCTTCCGTCATCTTCTTCTCAACACCGAGATTGCACATGACAATCCCAGATATGCGCTCATCATCTATGGTTCGCCATAGCGTGTCCCGGGATTTATCAAATCCGTCTAGCCACTCTCCAATGTACACTAGGGACTCTGATACCAACCAACCTTCTGCCATGCTACCCTCCGGACGTGCCTTTTGACGCACATATCCCTTAAGCGTTTTCATGAAACGCTCTAAGAAGAACATCCATCTGGAAATAACTGTGCCAGCTATTTCCACCTCATCAACTATGTGAATAAGAAGATGCACCTGAATGGTTAGCATTGTAGTAGGAAAATGTTTCTCAAACATGCACACAAGCTCCGCAGCATTTAGTTTGGCGAATGGTATGGAGTCTACGTCGATCTCCTTTTGTGAGATCCATTGCACCAGCTTTGCAAGTTTGTAGATTGTGTTACGGATGTCGAGAGACAAACATCCCTCAATGGCAACCAGTAAAATAAACTGTAAAGTATGTGCAGCAATGATATTAAAGTCCACATTTTATGCAATGATATTAAAGTCCACTATGAACGTACCTGACACATTTTATGCCAATCATGTGACTTCAAACCGGTAAGCTTTCCTTCTTTAGTAAAACACGTTCGGAGCGAGTGCTTTACGCCAGTGGGGGTCCGCAAAGATCGAATGGCCTCTTTTACTTTGCGTTCTTGGGCTCCTGTGAAAATCCATGGTGCTTTAGGAAGTTTTATCGATCCATCAGACGCTGTTTGCGGCCAATATTGCTCCATACGATCCACATTTCTAAGGTCAACTCTGGCTCCCAAAGTATCTTTCTTGCCGGTCAAATGGTCCCATAGTAGATTACCCACATTCTTGAATATGTGCATTGGATCGAGCAAGTGATTGATCACGAGTCGGGGCCAGTATGGTAACTCGTACCATAGAGATAGTCTCTTCATCCCTGGAGGCAATCCGTCATCGCACATCTCCTTCTGCTCTAACCATGCTTGTGCAGACATCCTTGGTGGCTCTCTTCCCAAAAAGCCGTCGCGTAACACATGATTCTCCGGAAGATACGCTTGATGACCTTCGTAGATTTGCTTCTTCAGTGAGGGTGCCCTACGTGCATTCAGTCTAGGTCCACATGTGACACATGCTCTGTATCCGCTTGTTTTAAGCCCTGCATGTATACACATGATAATAGATCAACTATGGGGAAAAACAAGATTTACAGTGTCTGAGAGAGGAGTGTCAATAGATCACCTGAGCATTCTGTTAGCCCGGGATAGTCATGCATGGTCCACATTAGAATACCTCTGATCAAAGCATTCCGTCGTCCTGTGTGTCGGCTCATATCCACCACCTCTATGCCAATCCACAATTGTTGTAGCTCTTCCAATAGTGGACGAAGATACACATCCATATTCCCCACTTTATATCGCCCTGGCACAATCAAGCTTAGCCATAGGTGCCCCTTCTTCGTAGTCAACCACGGGGGAATGTTGTAGTTGACGATGACAACGGGCCATACACTGTAAGATGTTGATCTTTGACCAAATGGATTTACTCCATCCATAGCCAGGCCTAAGCGCAAATTTCGAGCTTCCCTGGCAAAATCCGACCATGTTCCATCTATATGTTTCCAGGCTGCGCAATCTGCAGGAATTCGTAGCACACCATCCGAAGATTTATTCTCCTCATGCCATGATGCTAGGGCGGCCATGGACTTACATTCGAAGAAATGCTTGATGCGAGGAAGCAAAGGAAAATGTCGCAAAACCTTTTGTGGAATTTTTGTCCCGTGGAGATCTACTCGATATCTTTCGGAATCACATTTCGGACACTTCTCCATGTCTGTGTATTCCCCTCTGAAAAGAATGCAGTCATTAGGACAAGCGTGGATAGAATTGTAATCCATCCCCAAGTTTCGCAAAATCTTTCTTGCTTCATCTCGGGAATCTGGCATCACATTGTCAGCTGGTAGAATGTGCTCTTTCAGCAATCTACACAACATAAAAATATGATACAGTCGTGTAAAAATCTATCAGATCATTATACATTTAGAGTTCTATTAAAGTAAACTAATTGTAATAGATCACCTGAAAAGCGCTGTGACGCTAGTGTCACTCCATCCAAACTTTGCCTGCATGTTGAGAAGAACCAGGAGTGCTTTCAATCTAGACATACGTGCTCCATTATACAATGATGTATCGGCTTCACTTTTCATATCATCATAGATAAGCCTTTCTGAATCCATGATCGTCTCGATCATTTCATCAATCTCGGGCTCAAACATTGTCTCGTTGGGAATGTGCTCTGCATGATCATCCCCCGAGCTGTCAGAGGCTACATCTTGTGGCCTCACATATGCTGCTTGACCAAAGCGCCTGCGAATACGTCTATTGGGTTGCAAGATTGCTGCTTGTTGGCCAGCGTCAGAGTCCGACGAGTTATAATTGGCAACAACTCGATCTATAATAGATGGATCGAACTCGCCAAATTCGCGAACGTGCTGCAAAGAAACACGTCTTGTCCGTCGCACAGCATGCTTGCATTGATTACAAGGACATAAGACCCTCGTTGAGAGATAGGTGTTTCGGTTGGACGGTCCCACATCCTCGTCGCTACTCATAATGAGGATAAAAAACTTATAACCTAGACAACAAATTTAATATTCTATTGGCATTCTTCGTCTTATCTCTCTCTCTCTCTCTCTCTCTCTCTCTCTCTCTCTCTCTCTCTTTACCTCACATTCTCTAGTCATGTCCAATCCCCGCACACCTCGGTCTAGAGGTGCACGGAGATCAGAACCACCGGGTTATAATCTCGTCTTTATTGGTCAATACCTATATTTGTGGGTACAAGAAATCTAGACACCCACGTCTACATGATACTGCATGTAGTGGACAAAATCCCTTTGCCTCTTCTCTAGCTGTAGCACTTCACTTCATCTTAACATCTTTTCACAGTAGATCTTTTCACTGTTCGTCTAACTCTAAACCCTAAACCGTAAGTAATTCTTGCGTGGACTCGATCTAACGTAAATAAGCGTAAATCTAAATAAACGTAAATCTAACTAAAAATAAAGCTAAATCTAATTTAACGTAAGTCTAATGACTAGAGGTTGTCTAGATGGTCATTGTGTCGGGGATGTAGTGACTCTTGCCGCCCTGAAGATCCACCTTCTTCCCTATCTTCTGAAGACATTTCACCAGTACTTTTGGATCGACGGAGCCCACCATGAGTGAAGGCAACAATACCCTATATTCCATTGAGGGCTTTCTTCACCCGCTTCATGCAGGCATCGCAGTCTATGGAGACCCGCATCTAATCTAATATAAGGTAAATCTAAATCTAGCTTAAATAAACGTAAATCTAGTTAAAAATAAACCTAAATCTAATTTAATGTAAGTCTACATATAACCTAATCTTTAACGTCTTTTAAGATAGTTTCCTACGACGTTATAACTCTCTTCTTCCTGTGTGTGTGCGCGTGTGTGGATGTGTGTGCCAATAAAAAGAGATAAATGGTATAACCTTTCTATCACCCATGCCAAGTATGATAGATTGATTATGCCATTTCTCTCTTGAATAATAGGTCTTCAGTTCAACTCCTCGTCGGCTAGATCTTTAGGTCTTTTAATTTTAATTAGTTTCCTACGACGCTCCCTTAGTTTCTCTTTCTTTCTCTCTCAATGTGTGTGCGTTTTTTTGGATCGTATGCATGTTTTCTTTCTCTTTTCCTCTCTCAATGTGTGCGTTTTTTGTTTATGCATGTTCTCTCTCTCTTTTCCTCTCTCAATGCGTGCGTTTTTTGTTTATGCATGCTCTCTCTCTCTTTTTCTCTCTCAATGTGTGTGCATTCTTTGTTTATGTATGTGTGTGCGTTTTTGCACTCTCTCTCGCTCTCTCTCTCTCTCTCTCTCTCTCTCTCTCAAAAACACTATGTGTGTGTGTGTATGTGTGTGTGTGAGAGAGAGAGCGAGGGAGAGAGAAAGAGGGGAAGGGAACATGAGAATGAGGAGAGGGA
The DNA here is from genome assembly GCF_014529385.1 of Adiantum capillus-veneris. NCBI lineage: Eukaryota > Viridiplantae > Streptophyta > Polypodiopsida > Polypodiales > Pteridaceae > Adiantum > Adiantum capillus-veneris. The sequence goes on along the minus strand of NC_140942.1, from coordinate 115,794,818 downwards.
AGGAGCATACCTGGCTCTCCTTCCTCTCCTCGTGTGTGTGTGTGTGTGTGTGTGTGTGTGTGTGTAAAAGAAAGAGAGAGAGAGAGAGAGAGAGAGAGAGAGAGTGAGTGAGGGAGAGCGTTACCTGCTCTTTGCTTGAGGGCGCCGAAAAACTCAGATCTGAGATCTGAGTTTTTGGGCGCGCTCGGTTATTTTTTTTACCCCAGCTGGCGTCGCTATGAGCGTCGCTATAAGCGTCGCTGTGTGAGCGTCGCTAATGTGAAGAGCCTCTTGTAGTGTAAGTCGGATTTTGATCAATCAACACTTAGTCGGATTTTGGTCAATCGGATATAACTGCTAGGAGTTCTTATTTAAAGGTCCTGCTGTTCACGCGAGATGTAATCTTTTGCTGAAATGGGAGTTGTTCTTGGACCAGGATGAATCAATCTGTGTAGTTTTCTTGCTCTATCTTCTGTGTTGATTCATCAGTATGTTGTGTTGAAGATGATTAAATGGTGAAATGCTGATAAGTCTGAGTGTGTTAGGCCTTATCTAACTCTGTCTTTAGTGTGTTGATTTGCTGTCAACACCTATATTCTGTGTGTGTTGATGAACCACAACAGGGGAACTTATTGATACCATTACTCTCAGAATGTCTATCAGACAAAGGTGCCCTTTGACCCCTCTCCTATCTGCCATTACATCTAATTCTTTATGCTAGCTCATTAGACACAAATTGCAAAGTGGCAGCCTTTAAGGGTCAAAGATTCAAGGCTCTGACCTGGACCTCTATCTATACATGTTTTTTGATGATACCAATGCCCTTCCTAATGTTGATGAATCCTCTACAGATGCCTTTTTGGAATGTTTGAAACTTGTTTTCTCTTGCTAGTGGCTCTATTAAACCAACATAAGATTGGTTTTAAATATTTTGATGGAATCCATCCTGTGTTTGTCACACTAATTTGAAATGTTAGATCATTTCTAATGGACAGGTTTTTAGGTTATTGGGTATTCCAATGGGCTTTAACACTAGAATGGTATAACAGGACATTTGTGTCCTGTTAAGTGACCATTTTTCTTGAATTATTTGAAGAGTATGAAAATGAATTTTTAGGTGCTATATATCCACAAAGTTGCCTTATGAGCTGAAAAAAACTTAGAATTTTTTTTGGAGTATCGATCTCACCATTAACCTTACTCTTGCACAACATTTTTGAACCTAAACTGTGTGAAAAAACGAGTCCTGTTTTTGGCTTTTTTTAAAATTTTTGGCAACTATACCACTCTAAACTTCATGTTTGTGAGGTTTAGATGGCTAGAGGTTAGGCCTTCATAGTTCTCAACATGTTTTGATGCTTGTAGGGAGAGCTAAGTGTTAAAATTGAAAGTTATGACCAATTTACAAGAATTCCATAATCCTGTTTTTTGGCCAAAATTAGCACTTTTATGATTTTTTTTGGTGGCTTTCTTGATTTCCAAATTCAATTTTGATTGTGAAAGTGTAATGTATAACATAAAGATAATCTTCCTTGAGGTTTGGGGGACCTAATATGCTATATAGCATAGTATATGATGATGGTTGAGTTTTTTGATTGCTGAAGAATACGATACATTTTAGAGTAGCAAGTATAACTTTCTCAATTTTGCTAGTTTCTTAGGCCAATTGTGTGTATTTTGTAGGTACTAACCATGTCTAATCATAGACTACAAACTTGGCTAGATATTGAGTAGTTTCTATGGGTTTCTAGAGGTCATAATGCTAAACCCAATTTTTTCATGTTTGCTGTATTTAGCACTTTATCATTGCAATTCTAAGAGATCCATTATCCTTTTGACATGCTCCATGGCTCCTTTTGAATCCAAAGGCCCAAAGGGAACCAAGAAAACATGTATATAGTATATGTATTGACCGTGACTATAGAAGCTTTGATGATAGGTCCGCAGAATGGCAAAAATGCAACTTTTTTGTACCTAATTTTTTTGCCCAAAAAAACATTAGTGAGGTAAAAGCAACCATATGTTTTGGTCACCAACCCATTGAAGTTAACGGGGCATTTTATCTCATGTCCTACAAAAATCCCCACTCTTATTTATATACAATCAACCGTAAGAAATTGTTGTTTTGGGCAAAATGCACTGGTCCATCAACTTTGGAGGCTTGTAGTGACCAAGTGATGAGAAAAATTACAAGTTTCTCATTTTTTCCATATGTAGTAGTTATTGAACTATAAGCTCATGAAAGGATTTTTCAAAATGAGTGGATCTACTATGGTTTTGGAATTTTTTCCCAAAACCCTGAAAGGACACTTTTATGTCCTGTTAGGTTACCATTCTAGTGTTAAAGTTACTATGGGACAAAGGTGAGATTGGGTCATGGAAAAATTTAGAAGGAAGGTGTTCCTTTTGGCAATCAATGCAACCTACCTTAGGTTCAAAAACCCTTGTCTTGAACCAATAATTAGTCTAATCAAGGACGTATCTAACTCCCCATTATATATAATTCAAAAACCCCATCATAGATGGCAAACCTGGTCTAGTTTGATGCTCATGTATTATGCTAGGGAACGTCTGTCCATGATTAGCTATTGTCTAAACTAATTCTTAGCTTTAGATGCCTCTCGCCCTACCTGAGAGTCTTGATGTAATTTTTCTTTTTGTTAAATTTTTATTTTCCTCTAAAAGAAGAAAGAGAAGAGAGAGGCCTAGAGAGAGAAGAGAGAGGGAGTATGCGCGAAAAGGGAATTCCTGCCATTTGGCATCGAAATTCGCTTTTGCATCATACTATGTATTAAATGTATTAGTTATATTGTTGTTTTTCACCCTATTACCACACAAAATCTTCATATTACAAGATTCTATACTCAGAATCCGCTAGAGCCCTCCGTTTACTTATAAATGTGGCTTTGAAATTGGCAATTTTTTTCTCCAAAAACGTCACGGGTTTTCTTTTAATTCATAGGTAGAAACCAAAAACTTAGCCATTGCACTGAAATTGTCTACAAATTTTGTATAAAACCCCGCTTTTGGAAAATTTATTTTTTTCAACTATACACAATTCCTTTTTAAGCATTTCTTGGCAGAATATTTGAGTATTTTCTCACATACTTTTGATTTGTCTAATGTATGGAAATGTATGGAGGATCTTTTCCTCGACCGATACGAAATATCAAGGTGATTGCCCTCGTGGCAAGGCACCCCCTTCCCATGCAAAACAAAGACCACCGACCACAGCCCTTTAAACGAAACAGCTCCGCCCTTTCCTTTTCAACTTCAAGTACGAACCTTTAGTTTCTAACTTGTCACTGGGCGTTAGCTTTCCCGATTAACACAATTGCCCTTTTTTTTTCCCCCCTTTCACAATGCATTTTGGGTCAAAGGGAATTTGGCCTAGTGGTCAAGGTAAAAGCTATATGCATGCACACACGTATGGTCAACGAATTGTTTTTAGATTTGTATTAGGGTAAAAGGGCCAGTTTAAGAACACTTAAGCTGAGCCCGAGCGCTTTTTTTGCATTCTAAACTGTTTTGATCGTGGAGGGGGACAAACTGTGGCGCAAGGTGGCTCCTACATGCCACAGAAGTGAAAGGCCAAGCCACAGGTCGAGTACGAACTTTTGCGGCAATCTTCAGTTCGTAGTATAAAAAAAAAGACCTCTAATAGGAGAACTACAAATGTCCAGATTTAAGAAAAAGCTGTCACTGAGGATTGAACCGTGATTGACTGATCCCGATTTCACTTCAAGCACGTAAACCACCCGACCTCTTGTGCTTTCGATCTCTACATGTGGTCCTTTAATTTTTAAACAAAGGAGGGTCAATGGGTCCTTCAAAAGGACCCCGTCCAGTTATGGCCCCTTTACCCTAGTGAGAATTTGATGAGATGCCCTTCTGAAAGGAAAAGTGAAAAGAGATAACAAAGTGAAAAGGGAAAGGTTGCGTCCAAATAAAAAACTACAATATGGAGGGGAGGGGAGCCACGTGGAGTGGAGAGAGAAAGAGGTGCAGATATTCTTAAGTTGCTGTCCAGATGCAGAACTCGCAAGTTCGGCTTCTCTCACCGTCTTTCTTGATTCTCTCCGTGTGGCTGTTGCACAGACAGCAAAGGGCCAGGGCTTTTCTCTCTCGTTCTCTCTCTCTCATTGCCTTGTGCACAAAGAGCAGATGAAGGGGGTTCGTCTCTCTCTCTCTCTCTCTCTCTCTCTCTCTCTCTCCGTAGAGGGTTGCGTCACTATCTTTCTCGTCTCTTGCACACCAGGGAGAGCACGAGGGGAGGTTGGACGAGACACAGGAGGCGTTCGCAAGCGGGGGCTGGATGCAACAGACGTTGGCTGTGAGAGAGGGCGGGTCAGCATGCTATTGTGTTTGCAATTGAGGACGTTGGCGACGGAAAGGGGGGAACAAGGGTGATGACATGGCTAGAACATTTCCCTTGCGATTCGAAAGGGAATCTAGTAGATAAATAAATTAATGGGTCACCACGACCCAATATACACCTAATTATGCTTTAACCCTTTGAGATTGCAAAATTAGCTTAGATGAAGCTTCAAATAGGAAAAAAAAAGATTAAAAATGTAAAATCATTGTGGGGCTAATTCTCTCATAAGTAGCACTGATGGCTGGCGAGGTTTCTTGCCAGTAGCGCAAGGCAGCTCCTTCAGTATAGCAAGCTGTCAAGGTTGCGGGAGGTGGCAAGGGTGGCTGGAGTAGGCAGAGAGGGAAGCTTACCACAGATAGAGCGGCTCGGTGCGGTGGCATCCAAGCATCGCTTTAAGTGCCAGACACAAACCACAAGCGATGCTATGTTTGGCACCACGGTAGGTATATATTGAAAAAAAAAGATAAGGCTAGGTGGTAGGTGGTTTTCTTTTTTTTAAAAGAGTGAGAAGACAAGTTACAACGTTGTTTAAGGAGAGGGAGAATAAGCTTTTACCCTTAATAAAAGGATGAAAGAGGTAGTGCCTATGGTCTTGGACGGGAGAGGGGGAGAGGAAGGAGGAGGGACAGTGATCCAATGACTACCCTTCTGTTTAGAGGAATTAGTCAATCAAAGAGGAGGAAACTCAAGGCATTATTAAGATAGATGGAAGCCAAAAGGGCAATGTGACTAAAGAAGAAGGGACGATCGGGATATCATTAGCAAAGGTAGTGAAGGGGAAGAGATGTGAAGAAATGTAGGCAAGACAAGTAAATTCAATAGTACATGGGTGTCCAAAATTTTTGACAACTTAATGAGGGAAAGAGCCAAGTTGGAAGCAGAGCTTCAAACAGTACAACATGAGCTGAAGAAAGGAGGGGAATCTAACACCCTCAAAAGGATATTAAACATGACTTTAGAACCAAGCAAGGAACTTTCATCTGCTATTGAGATAGCGTTTAACGAATTGAAAAAGGTGCTGCCACAATAGGTCGAATTAGAAAAATCCCTTACCATGTCTATTCCATCAGCTATTATTGAGAAGCAGCTAATGGATCAAGCCAACTTCTCCTTGATCTCTGGATTTATACCAAATCGCATGGAGCTTATTAGCTAGATCAATAGATCATTGGTAATGGAATATAGCTGAGCAGTGGAGCACGCTGATTATCTAGATAAAGGGTTTTACTCAATATGATTTATTTCCACTGAAGCAGTAAACAAGGTACTAAGTAAAATCCCTCTTTTCTTATTTAGATCAATTGTTTGTGTCATTTCATGGGAACCTCTCTTCACTTCAGCACATTCACTGAAGGAAGTTCATCCAGTATGGGTTGAGTCCGAAAACTTGCCAAGTTGGCTATGTGGGGCTATTAGAGAATTAGCAAGCAAACTAGGGACCCCTCTATTTGTGCCAGGCAAAAGGTGCATTCATTTATCAAGTGCAAGCCCCTTTCCGCCAGCAATATTTTGTTTTGGGCATCCAAAAATCACGTATGGTTATGTATTCATGGCCCAATTTTCATGCATCTCTTCCCATTTTCGTACTGCTTGTCAGAAAGGTGCAAGGCTAACTAACAAGAGCCCACATGTTTTGAGAACTCGACAATATCATGCATTCTTGAGGCCTCAGCAAGAGATAAGAGAGCGTATTCAAAGCTTGATAGCAGCCCTTTTGAAGGATTTCCATGAAGAGAAGGCATTCCTTGAATACTTGAAGACACATTGGCTCCAAAGATGGGCAATATTTGCACTATTGTTTCACTGTCCTCAAATTCAAAAGGATATGCTTCACAAGCTAACCTCCTCTGCTTTGCCCTATTATTGGTACGTGCAATGAAGAAGGACAAAAAGATTTGTTTGCAACAACGCAATTGAAACTGTAGTGGAGAACTCTTTTGAAAGCGCAACCTAAATCCCATTGAGCATGTCTCTATAGTCTCCGAGGATGTTAGCAATTATGCCTTTGTGCAGGGTACTTCATGAAAACTATGTGGGCATCTTGCACATGTGCATGGTTCAAAGAAGGAAATATATACAAGCATCAAATCAAGGTGATGCTTATGTTGGGCCTATCATAATCTACTTTCATAATCTACTTTCAAGGACACATGCATGCAACTGCTTGGGAAGGGCATTGAAGACCTTCCTTGTGATTTTGTAATAGGGCATCTATCGTGATGCAAGTAATTTTTAAAATTGGGCATTTGTCATAATGTAAGATATTTTTGGAACCTTTTATTGTATATGCTTGGGGAGAGAGAGAGTTTTATTTACAAATACATAACGTAGCACATGAGACCTTTATAAAGATACAAAGACATTAGATTACATTCACAGTAACAATGATATATCAATTAGAGAGTTTATCCAATTGATACATCCAAAAAGTCACAGGCCAGAGTCAATGGACATGTCCTGTAAAGTATAAGTAGGCAAGTGTAGAACATGTCCATTTTTCCCATCAAAAGACGAAGGAGACAACACCCTAACCTGCATCCACAATAAGAAAACAACCTATTGGTTAACTTTCAAATAGCATTGCAGGTAACTTGGGTGACCCTAGTTGTCATCCATGTCACCTAAGCCCTAAGAGAAAAAACTTAAGTGTTGTTTTTGTTAAAAAATAAAAAAACTTTGTCTTGTTGTCGAACCATCTATATAATCAATTCAATAAGTTACTACTTTTAAGAAACCTTTAAAAAAACCATCTCAGAGTAATAATTTTCATTTTTAAAAGTAGGCCATAGTCTTAATCACACCATGGTCCCTTGCAAAAGGGTTAACTTAAACTCCAACCCTGCAAAAGCTGTTAGTGTGTGTTGAAGATCAACAAAGGTCTGTCTAGCAAAGTAACAGCAAGATAAGATTAGCAAAGAACTAGCAAGTATGACCAGTAAAACCATCCAAGGTAGACTAAATAATGTTGCTTAGCAAGGTAAGACCAACAAAAAATAGAGTAAGGCCAGTAGGGCTCTGTCCAACAAAGAAACAGCAAGGTTAGCTCATTGTGAAGATCAGCAGAGTAAGGCCAGCATAGCTCTGTCCATTAAAGAATCAGTAGGGTAAGACCAGCAAGAAGATATCTAGTAAGCCCAGTAAGACCATTAAAACCAGACCAGCAGAATGGATAGTCTGGTATCTAGCTTGATTAGTAAATAACTTAATCTGTACCCACTGATGAAAGTAATTTTTTGTTAATATTAGGTTACTACCAACAACCCAATTTAAGGCTTTCTTATTTTAAAACAATACCAATACCAACAAGTCTGCAAAGAAATAGTAAGTAAAACTAGTAGGACTAGCCGAGTCATACCTCACAGTGTTGCTCAAAAAAGTAAGACCAGCAAACCAGAGGAAGACCATTAAAGCTCTTTCCAGCCAAGAAACATCAAAGCTAGTTCAAGGTGAAGATCAACATAGTAAGGCCATCATAGTTCTGTCCAGTTAGAAAAAACACAGGGTAAGACCAACAAGAAACAACTAGTAACCCCAGTAATAACAACACAAAACAGAACAGCAAGGTAAATAGTTAGGTAACTGGTTCAATCAATACCTAGCTAAACCATATATTAGTGCAATATAAGTACCATAATAAAAGCATCCAATGAAGCACATAGTTCTAGTATATCAAACTCTGTCCAGCCAAGAAACATAAAAGCTAGTTCAAGGTGAAGATCAACATAGTAAGTCCATCACAATTCTTTCCAGTTAGAAAAAACACAGGGTAAGACCATCAAGAAACAACTAGTAACCCCAGTAATAGTGATAGCCATTTTTCGGCTCTCTGTGATTGCCATAGTGAGTTATCCCCCCCTATCAAATCACTCAAACACTGTGGTTACCCTCACCCTTTCACTGTATATAGGTGCGTGTGAGTTAGGGGACTTTTCCCATATCTCCTTACTGAAATAAAAAACCCTCAATTAGCTAGTCATTGGGCTAGTTGAGCCAAAAAAAAAAAATAAAAAAAAATATAAGTATATTATGGCCCATGCGTATGTAAATATTTCTTTGTATATAGGGCCTAAATAAAAGATTTTTTCATAATTATTTTGGTATTTATTTAAATATTTCTACCTAGGTGTGTGTTATTTATGCTCTGTACATTGCCTCACCTTTACCACAATTTTTCTTACCATTTTTCATACTCTTTATTCCATATAGAAATATTTTCATGTAAGCTTCTCTTATATTTGGTGTAACTCCGCCCCAACAAAAATCCAAAAAAACTAGTTTTATTTATGTGTATATTTTTTCACTATTGTAATTTTTCCCTTCCTACATCTATTTTGTTTTTTTTCTAAAAAATTAGAATACCAAAAACATTTATCTTTTTATGGTAGCCTCATAATAAGAGAGATTTCTTTTGACCCCTTTATATTTTTTCCACTTATATTATTTATATTTGACATGTACATATTTTAGACCCCTCAATATTTGATTTTCTTAGTTGTACTATTCACTTATATCATGATCTCAACAATATCTTCAATTATAGACCTACCAAATAAGGTCAAGGGTAGGTGGCATGCATACATGCACTATGGAGGGCTCACTCTTGGAGGTATTCAAAAGAATCATCCAAAGAAGGACCCCACAAGGACCTTGTGCAGTGGAAAAAAACGATCGGTTTTGCTGAATTTTTAAAGTTCACTTGCTCTCTGAATTTGAAAAGGTGATACAAACAAAAGTTGTAGCTCGTGGGCTGAACTTTTGTCTCAAATTTTTTCATATTTTTTTGAGCTACGAGCTGTGAGCTATGATTTTATTAGTGGACCCCAGTTTTCCCATGCTATGCAGCCACACTCTCTCTTCCACTTTATCATTTTCCTCTTTCACACACACTTCTCCACTCATCATCCCCACCTCTCTCACCACTCCTCTCTGCACCCTACTCACCTTCTCCTCAAACTTGAAGAATAAGAGAAACCATGGTGAACTCATACCTCCCACACACAATTCCATTCCAAAATTGACCACCTAGTCTCATTTTTCCTCCTCCAAATTACCCATATCTATCAAAAAAACCACAAAATTCAGCATCTTCTCTTAAAAGACAGCATCATGATGGTTGATTACTCAGCTTCAATTACCTTGTCTCTCAAGGAAGGTCAAGAGTGGAGAAAAAATGTACCGTCAAAGCTAGTGGACCGTCAACAAGCGCCAAATTGGCCCTACTCAAGACACTTGGAGCATCAACCTTGTAAGAAATCCACCTTTTCTTACCTCTTAAGAGTTTTTCTTCTTTATTTGTATCCTACATGGATACTCCCATTGTAAATATCCAATTCCATTTGTAAATTAATACTAACTCTACTAACACTAACCCACTATGAAAAGTCCTATCACCTCCATTTCTCTCCTCTCTCTTTCCCCACCAACTTCTTGATAATTCCAAGCAAAAGAAATTAGATAAATTGCTGAAAATCTAACCCAACCATGGTTAGAGGAGTAACCCTAGCCTTCAAAATTGCTATAAAAGGAGGGTGTAGCTAGCACAAAAAGGGGGGAGAAGAAAGAGCACTATGCTATAGCTTGAGAAGCCAAGCTCAACCTCTTGAAAAGGAGCTCTTGAGTGGAATCTCATTGGCATTAGGCATATGTATGTGTTGTATTAGGGGTGATTAGCAGGGAACTCTATGCCATTGTAAGAGAGAGTGATCATTAAATTGAGAGTAGGAAATCTATCATTTCTCCTACTAGTGTAAGCCCAACATTTGCTGAATCAAGGAGGGTGAATTTGGACTAAGCATGGATACCTTGTCTCCCTTCCAACGTGAAGTCATGGACAATAATGATGTGTAAGTGTCTTGGTGTTTTATTTAAGTTCTTGATAGCTTGTCTCCGGGTATTGTTATCAATTTTATCCATAAATCCCACATTTGTAAGAGGGCGACAGGGTGGAGAGGACTCCCCTGGCCTTAAGACAGTGATTGGGGTGGCTTTTTTCTTGTGATGTGTTGTGGTGTAATTTACTCAGGCTATGTTGAACAAATACTAATCTCACTTTGATTGGTCATGACAGATTTGTAAGAAGGCATTAGTGCAACAAGCACCCCCTCCCCCCTTCTCTCTCTTTCTTACATATATATATTTATGTTTGCTTGATCATTAACGATACACTTCAAAGCAGCCAGAGCACCATCTCTCTCTCTCCCTCTCTCTCTCTCTCTCTCTCTCTCTCTCTCTCTCTCTCTCTCTCTCTCTCTCTCTCGTGTTTTAGTGTGTGAGAGTGTTCCATTGGTGTTAGGGTTAGTGTAAATTCCTTGCTTGTTTGTGGGTTGCTCTAACGATTCTCCTCTTTTGCGTCCTAGTTCGCTCTTAAACTAGGTGGTGCCCCTTGTGTAGTTGGGATTTGGCTGTGGGTTTGTTGTTTTGGTTTGTGTTGTGGTTTGCCCCAGCCCCATTGAGCAGCACGGGAGCCTTGAAGGGTGTCTAGAGGTTGCTCTTCTTGTTGCCCGCCCCGGACCGCTTCAATAGAAGCACAAAACAGACCAGCAAGGTAAATAGTTAGGTAACTGGTTCAATCAGTACCTAGCTAAACCATATATTAGTGCAATATGAGTACCATAAGAAAAGCAGCCAATGAAGCACATAGTTCTAGTATATCAAACAATTGTGATTAGGACAACCTTAAAGTTTCCTTGTACTCCCTATGTCAAGGTAAGTAAGGAAACAGGTGCCATATGAGGTAACCTTGAGAACAAGCTTTAGTACTCATGACAACCTATATATGAGCAATAGAGAAGAGCAAGATATATAATCAGTACACCTTAGTGCTCAAACATAGATCTGTAAAAGGTGTCACCTGATAGCATTCTGACTCTTTCAATAGAAAAGTCAGATTCCAGTAGAGGGAGAGGTTGTACCATTTAGATGCACAAACTCAGCAAGACCAGGGATACCAGTTAATAGTATAAGACAACAAGGTATGTGTAAGTGAGGCAATTATTGCATCAAGTAATGTTGAATTGCAAAAAAGAAGTATAGATAAATATATATATCCTTCAGAGTGTCCAACTTACTTGGGATTAGTCAAAAAAAGCACCCAAAAACAATCCATAGTAAGTCCAATTAGATACAAAAGTTAATAGCAATTAGAATTATGAAAAGCTCCATCAAATTAGAGTAGATAGTTCACATAGTAACATTCATCTATCTGGTATAAGTTAGATGTTAATTCAAAAAGGACCACGAAGATAATCTAGTTGAGTGCCATAAGGAAAGTAACCACTAAAGAATAGAGACCAGTATATCTAAAAACTTTGGTTAGGACAACCTTAAAGTTCCCTTGTACTCCCTATGCCATGGTAAGTAAGGAAACAGGTGCCATATGAGGTAACCTTGTGAACAAGCTTTAGTATTCATAACAACCTATATATGAGTAGCAGAGAAGAGCATGATATATTATCACTTCACCTTTGTGCTTAAAATAGATCAGTAAAAGGTGTCACTTGATATCATTCTGACTGTTTAAATAATTCAGTAGCAAAAGTCAAATTCCAGTAGAGGGTGAGGTTGTAACATTTTGATGCACAAACTCAGCAAGAGCAGGGATACCCGTTAATGATATAAGACGACAAGGTATGTGTAAGTGAGGTAATTATTGCAGCAAGTGAAAACAATAGTACATATAAATATATATATCCTCCAGAGCTCCAGCTTACCTGGGATTAGTCAAAAAATCACCCAAAACAGTCTACAATAGATCCAGTTAGATATAAAATTTAATAGCAGTTAGCATTATGAAAAGCTTCACCAAATCAGAGCACATAGTTCACATAGTATCATTCACCCATCTGGTATAATTTAGATGTTAAAAATAGACCAATAAGGTAATCTATTTGTACGAAGGAGTTTTAGTACTAGAGTGTAGAGGAAAACTCTCTATAACAAAAAGGATTTAGTACCAAAAAAAACGAGCATTGTAACTTTAGGTACCAAAGCCAGGGTGAACCAGTCTAGGCTAATCAAACAGCCATTGGCATTATCAAAATCCAACAAGACTGGAGCAGATGCCCAAAGGTGATTACTGAGCTAGTAACTGCTCTTTCAAAAGAACAACTAGGGATACTAGTAATACATTGTAGCCAGTTAGTAACCAAACTACAAACAGTAACCAGTTATTACCCAAACTACAAATAGTAAGGTATCAAAAAGGACAAATGTTCAAGTCAAAGGTCTTTTATTCAATCCACCAGAAGACCAATAGTTTTAAAGTGAAAACTTTATCAGTCCTAAACCTAGAGCTAAGTGCCCAGGTACTCGTTCCTTAAGGGCAAGCTCATTTCATTCATCCCTTTTTCCAAACATTTGTGCGGTAATAAGATTATGAATCATCCAGGATAACCCATCTTATAATACATTCAATCAAACAATAGTCAATCACTACTTACATCTTATGAGACAAGGTTAGTTTAGGTTATGTTGCAGTACTCAGTTCAGCCTTCCATAACCAGCATAAAGGTGCAGGTATTATGAACAGTCGAGCAAACTTAAGTCTAGAATGAAACCCCTTCAGATAAAATCAACAAGCAATGTTTCAGGCTTTCAACAAGACCATCCTCTAAACAAGCCAGTGAGAAATGGCCACACATATCTTCAGGCTCATTATTTTGGCCTAGTGGTGAGTCAAAATAGAACAATAATAGAAGCTAGATCTCAACAAAGTTCCTTCATGGTGTCATACTATCACAGACTAATCTCTTCCACTTAGTGATACCAGGGTAGTTTAACATAACATTGTCATTGGTGTTTTTAACAGCATTCTAGTCCAAAAATTTCAGCTAGGCAACCTTATATTATATAATCACCATGAGTATAGGCATCCAAGTTCAGGGGTCAATAAGAATTTAGCTAGTACCTTAATCCTTTTAGAAAGTATGAAGCACCACATGTTTACCTTCCAATATCATTCAGGTAACTATAGGTTCAATACATGTATGATCTTATAGTACTTTAGAACAAAAGATTACCTCAGAGCTTCAACAGAGGTTTTGTTGGTGGCCATGGCAATAATATCCACAAACTCACTCACAGTAATGCACACAAAGAGATGAAGCTTAGATTGCTAATGAAAGCTAAGTGAGCATAGGGGCTCACCTTTATAGGACTTTGCTAGTGCTGAACCGTCCACAGAGAAGCTGTACAAGTCGGCAACTCCACACCAAGGTAGGGTCCAGGAGCAGAGGTAGTGTGGCTATCCACCATTTCCACACCAATCGATGCTAGGGCCATATTCACGTACCCATCAAGGGTCTGTCCAAATGCAATCACAGAGAGGCGCACGTCGCATACATTAAAGACAAAGGAATAGTTGAATAGGTAGAGCTAGTATATCTATTAATACGGTAGGCTTAACTGCCAGTTGATATAGGAAAAAAAGTTATAGTTATCATAGGTCAAAAACCCTAGTTGAATGATATTGGCCAAAAAAGTAACACATCTAACAACAGCATAGTTGTAGAATAGGTTTGAAGGATAGGTTATATCGTGGTCAAAAGACACGAAGAGAGAGTGTGTGAGAAAGAGAATGGTGTTAATAGGTAAGGTAGTTTTAGCTACAAAAATAATGAATTAAGTTGAGAAAGGTTAAGTGAAAAAAAGTTGGTTACAACCAGGTCAAAGACACACACACACACAGAGGGGGGGGGGGGGGGGGGGGGGGGGGGGAGAGAGAGAGAGAGAGAGAGAGAGAGAGAGAGAGAGAGAGAGAGAGAGAGAGGGAGAGAGAGAGAGAGAGAGAGCAACTTGGGAGGAGGTATGCATTGCATGGGCATGCAAACCACTTGGCAAATCCTTTCAAAGCACTCACAAGAGGAAAGCACACCATATGTAGCACAAGTTAGATGTGTGTGCAAACAAAGAGTGTAGAGCACATAGTTAGTCTCCAAACTTGGGAGATTTTATGTGTAACTTTAGCAAAAAGCTCCAAATATAATTGAAGTACCCCTAGTTACTTGTAATTTAAAACTCCTCGAGCGTTTTGAAAAAATATTGATTTCAACACCCTCAGAATAAAGATGTGATGAATGACGACAAAAAGAACCCACATGGCAGCAGGCAAAGTCTTTTTGTAGCCTTGCCAGCATGCAAGTGCAAGGAAGCAGCCACAAGGTTCCTTTTAAAAAAAACATGCCAACTTGCCGTCCTTCCTATCCTCCGCTCTCTTCTCTTCAACTTGACTCCTTGTATAAAAAGTCATCGACTTGGGCTTTTATTATTTGGGCGGTACAATTATCCAAATTCAAACACATACAAAGTAGCCGATGGCTAGTCAAACTCTCTCTCTCTCTCTCTCTCTCTCTCTCTCTCTCTCTCTCTCTCTCTCTCCCCGCCCGTCTGCTTGCCCACATGTGTGTGTGTGTGTGTGTGTGTGAAGTTTCAGAATTATGGGAGAGCCCCATGTAGTTTGTTGGCATTGTTGAGATTGTTGTTACTGCGACATTATAGACTCCCTTGCTTCCCACCCGTGTGTGCAAGCATGAGTGTGTGTGTGAGAGAGAGAAAATAAAAAAAGAAAGAAATGTTCTATATACTTATTGCATGTCAAATAATTTCTTTAGGAATTTTTGGCTTTTGTATGCTATCTCTCTTTAAACTGCAAACTCAAGACAAAGCAATCACCTAGTTAGATGAGGTCTTTAGCTTGAGACTCATTATAGTAATCTAAAGCCAGCTATGAAACATCCAAAAGGGGAAAATTGCATTTTTTAACAAGACAAGTGTCACTCATCCCTGTGTGTGTGTGTGAGAGAGAGAGAGAGAGAGAGAGAGAGAGCTCCATCATCTTCTCAAAGTTTTTTCTAAATATGAAAAAAGTAACGTTGCCCATAATCTTGCATTTAATGTTGGTTTCTTAAGCAACCAAACGTAGAAAGATGTCGGTCATGGTTTGTTTTCATGTGTATGTGGAGGACTTAAGAAATTGGCCACTTGTCGTAAGCAAATAAAAAATTGGCCACTTGTCGTAAATCAGAAGATCTTTAAAGTTTTAATTTCAAAATGTTGAGTTGGACAAGAGGTGAAACCGCATTGTTTGATAAATGAGATATTTAGTCTTGCACCATAGCACAGATGCTTCATGATTGGAGTACAAACTGAAACAAATTGCTCCGCAAAGGAAACCAAAGAATGTAAAAAATTATCAAACTATACTAGTTTGGTTCTCTTATGGCAAAGTTGTTCGGAAATGTCATGGACATCAAGGTTTCAATTCCAAAATATTCTGAAACAAACAAGAGACGAACGCAATATGTTTGGCTTGGCACCATAGTATGGTATGCCTCATGATTAGAGTACAAATTGGATCAAATTGTTGCAAAGGGAGAGCTTCAAACAATGTAAAAAACTATCAAACTATAATGCTTGGTTCTCTTATGGCAAAGTTGTTTGGATATATCATGGAATTGAAGATAAGTAAGTACATTGAAGAAAATGGCAAATGTGCACGTGGATAAGGGGGATTTCATAAACATCATAGTACAATTGATCACCTTGTCACTCTTTTTTTTATAAAAAAATGCTCAATTTTGAGCTTTGTTTTGTATTAACTAAAATATATACAACCAAACCCTAGCATATCCTTTGCACAAGGGATTCCATCAATTAGAAAAGTCTTGCTAATGGACTCATTTATTGAACCTTCTTGTTTACAAGAGTGGAAAGTTGTTTTCTCCTAACTAGAATCTGGGAAGAGATGGTAGATTGATGCTTTCTTATCTTGATACTTCTGAGTAAAGTGCTTCTGTTGGTGTCCTCATTCTTTATGCTCTTCTCCTTGGGCTGTAATCTGAGGAGATTTGTCTCCTCCATTTCTTTCTCATGCAAAGTTTGCTTAATTTTCAACCATTCCAAATGTTCTTGGTGAGAAGCCTTTTCTGGCATCTTTTGTGATCCAAGTTCCTCAAATTTTGACATGCATAATGAATTTTCTTGTATGCATGCCTAACCCTTTTGATTGCAGTTTGGATTTTTTTACACAATCTTTTCCATGAGCCAAGTTGATCAGTGATGATATCCTGATTAAGCTCTTCTGCAACACGACACACTAGTGTCTTGAAGTGTTCATTTTTAAATAGATTTAGAGAGGTAATAAGGAGTTTCTTGGTACCCTGCGGTTGATGTAGTTCATCTGAGGAAAATTCCAAGGTTCCCAAATGAGGAAAATGATCTGACAGTTTTTCATTTACCAGGACTTGCATTATCAAAGGTGAGGGGACCCAATCTCCATTATGAGAGAAGTAAAGTCTGTCCAATCTGAATGTAGACAATGAGGATTGGAAACTATGATAAATGAATCCCGCATTGTTTTTCCATGGACCAACCTTCCATGCATTTGTGTCAGGGCCCATTTATATTCTAAAGTAATCCATTTCTTACGCTCTCCCCCATCCAAAATACTTGACGGGCCCTGTCAGCTTGTCTAGAATAAATCATATTAAAATCTCCAACCAAGCAAAACTCACCCTCAATCTATATTTGTGAGAGATCACTCCATAGCATCTTTCAGCCTTTGGCATCATTAGGAGCATAGATGTTGATAATGGTTAGTAAATTATTATTTATCTGAATTGATACTCCACTAAAACCATCCAGTGCAGAATAATAGATCACCGAGTGTTTGTTTTCTTGGTACAGTGCCATCAAGATTGTGTTCTTGCAAACACCAACAATTAACATCTTTCCTTGTATTCATGCATTGACAAAGCTGTCTTTGCTTTTCTTTTGTTCTTATGCCCTTCACGTTTCAGGAGAATACTTGGAGTGTAGAGTTCATTGGGAAAGAGGGACAAACTCCTCAACATCCAAATCTTGCCCAATCTCAACGTCTTTTGTCTTAGGAGATGACAAAAAGGCGTTCACCTTCTAAGGCTTTCCCTTCCTGTAAAATTTCAAAGGGATTGTTTACCAAGATGCTAATAGTCCCCCCCTTTGAAAGAGACACTGGATGAGGAGGGACCCTTCCCCTTTTGGGTGCTAGATGTCTCCCCTTTCTTGGCCTCTCTTGCCACTGCCTTCACCCTCTTGATGCTTTTTAACCCTGGGACCTCTATTGCGGTCTCTGTTGTTATTGTAAGTAGCTTTGGTTTAGGTGAGTGGAAAACAAATGAGTCTTCATTATTGAGACACTCCAGAGTTTGTCGTGTAATGCTTTGCTTCTCCACAAGCTTCTCTCGCATTTTTGTATCTCCCACCATTGCTTTTGTACCCTCCCCTTTCTTTGTTGTCTCATCCTGGGCTTGATTGACCACACTTGTATTGCTATCATTTGTCTTGGGATCAGCATTAGCATTTGTTTTCGTGGGCAGTTCTTGGCAAAATGACCAAATTTGTTGCATTGGAAGCAACCCCAAAGTTAGTCCCAAAATTGAGGGGAAGTGTTATAATTAGTCCTGCACCCACATGATAACCGTGCTCTTTGGTGGCAATTTAGAAATATTCCAACCAATACATACCCTGTTGGAAGCCTTACCCAAGCCTCTCTTTTCAGGCACAAACAATGGGGTACCTAGCTGATTGGCGAGCATCCCAATGTTGCATGTCCCAGAGCCAAGAAGGTAATCCCACAAACTCAACTCAGACAGGATGAATCCCCTTGAGCAAATCTATTGAGTCAAAAATTGGCTCCCATGGTATCACACACATGGTTGTCTTGTTAAAAACTAGGGAACCTTTTTGAGAACCTTTGAGACATCAGCATCCTCTTTGAACCTTACCGAGCAAAAGATTTTGTCCAAGTAGGTAGCATTTTCTACTGCTCTCGCACGCCCAAGAATTTAAGGGTCTTGGATCCATTAAATCAACTCTAACCTATTAAAACTCTACTACTAAATCCAACTATTATTGTTAACTTGGCTTGCATTACCAGTTGTTTCTTAATAGGTGTTGGCAGAATTGCAACTATAATTGCCTTTGTAACCTTTAAAGCATTATAGGCCCGTTCCGCCAACCCATCTTCTGCCTTCTCTCTAAATTTAATCTGTGAAAAAAAACTTTTACCGTGCGTTCCAGTGTCCATTTTCTTGAGGACCTCTCCCAACTCTCACTCTAGTCTTTGTTTTTCATATTTCAGTTTATCAAAACTCTCTTCGTATGAAGTCTCACCTGTAGGTGCTTTAATAGCCTCCAAGGAGTATTGTCCTTGCACAATTTAAGCTAATGAGATGTATGGCTTGACAAAAGATGTGCTGGATGATGCTTTCAATGCGCCTACATTAATTGCACTCTGAGGCACACATGTCTTCATTGTTGTTACCTCAAACCCGATTGGCATCATTTGGTTATTTGTGCTTTCTTTGTTGTTTCTTGATCGATCCAACATGTTTTTATCTACTTCCATTGGGACTCCTCATTTGTAGTCAAAGTCTTTGTTATGACATGCCGGACTGGTGCGATTTTTCTTCGAGACCAACCATCGAGTCAATGCTTCCACTGTTGACATGTTCGGAAGCAACCAAAATTTTCGTGTCCACTTTCATATATATATTTTTACTTTTCTTCTCCTTTTTCTTTTCTTTGTTTTTTGTTTTTTGTTTTTTTTGGGGGGGGGGGGGGGGGGGGGGGGCTTTGAAGCAAAAGGAAAAAAGAAAAATCAAAGACAAAAGAAAAATCAAAAGGAGAGAACTTATAGAGGGTAAAGGAGAAACAAAAGGAGCTGAAAAAAGAAGATTATATACTTCTTGTAGTCACGAAGAGCGATTATTTCAGCAAAACGGGCAATTATTTTTTACTTGGGCTAACAATATCATCGCGCTTATTTTATGCAAAGAAGTCGATTATTAATAGCAAACCCTCAACAAGGACAAGAGAGCCATTTGCAGTGGTAGAGAACTTCAAAGTAATCTACTCAAATATCTATTTAGCTAC
This sequence comes from Adiantum capillus-veneris, assembly GCF_014529385.1. Lineage (NCBI taxonomy): Eukaryota > Viridiplantae > Streptophyta > Polypodiopsida > Polypodiales > Pteridaceae > Adiantum > Adiantum capillus-veneris. The sequence goes on along the minus strand of NC_140942.1, from coordinate 115,775,551 downwards.
GTCATATTTCCTAACAACTGGTATCAGAGCAAGGTTTGCTTGTAGCTAAGTTATATGAAGGAAAGGATTCCTTGAATTGAGTGGGAGTTATGACAAAGGAAGGAAAGTTCAAGATTGAGAAGTTCAATGGAAAAAAATACCAACATTGGAAGATGCAGATTGAAGACTATCTCTACGAGAAGGACCTCTATTTGCCACTATGCGGTCTTGCAAAGAAGCCCGCAACAATGGCAGATGAAGCATGGATTGTCCTTGATCAAAAGGCACTGGGAACAATCTGGTTAAGCTTGGCGTCAACGGTGGCCTTCAACGTTTCGGAGATGAAGACCACGGAGGACTTGATGAAGTCACTTGATGACTTCTACAAGAAACCATCGACATCCAATAAGGTATTTCTTATGAAGCACTTGTTCAATCTAAAGATGGCAGAGAATGGTTTAGTTGTAGAACACCTAAATGAATTTAACATAAACATAAGTCAACTTCAATTGATGAAAATCAATTTTGATGACCAACTGCAAGTTCTCCTTATACTATCATCTCTACTGCATAGTTGGGACAACCTTGTGATAGTTGTAAGAAATTCTATCTCTAGCACAAATACTCTTAAGTTTGATGATGTTGTGGGTATTCTCCTAAGCAAGGAGAAGCACAGGAGCATCATCAAGTGCTGCACTATCAGTGGAAACAAGAGGAAGGCCTAAGGAGAGGTCCAAAAACCAAAAGGGTCGTGATCGCTCAAAACGGAGTAAGTCACGCATAAAGTTAGTTCTTGAATGTTTGAACTGCGGCAAGAAGAGCCACGTCAAGAAGGATTGCTAGTCCAAGAAGAAGAAGGAGATTGAGTCTCAAGACACAAGCCAACATTGGAGGCCAATGTGGCAGGTAAATTAGTGCAAGATGCTCTAATTCTCTCATTAGACAATGTGTCTCATTCTTGGATAGTAGATTTCGGGGCTTCATTCCATGCGACATCACACAAGCAACATTTCCAAGATTACACCTGAAGGAGTATGAGCGGAAGTGCGACGCGAGAGAGAGTGCGAGAAGAAGAGCACGACGATATGGTGAACTCGCTCTACTGTAATGTGTAGAGCATAGTGAGTTCTTATTAGGTTTTAACAAAAGAATATGTGTACATACCTGGCAGCCCGCCCACTTACCTGGGCGACCACATTGGGCTTTATACCCCAACAACCTCCCACTTAAAGTCCAATGTGGTACTTTATGTGTGAGAGAAGCTACTATACAAGATAATATACAAGAGATGTAGAGAAGTGATGTACTACCCTACACCTAACTGCTTGCGAAAATGCGCAAAGCTCTCTAAGGGAAGTCCTTTTGTAAGTAGATCAGCAGGATTTTCTATGGTGTGAACTTTGACAAGCTGAAGTTGCTTATCCTCAAGCATTTCCCTGATGAAATGATACTTCACATCCACATGCTTTGTCTTTGAGTGATAAACTGGATTGCGATCCAACTGTATAGCACTTTGACTATCACAATATAACACAGGCATCTCTTCTTTGATTCCCAAATCTGTTACTAGTCGATTAAGCCAAATTGATTCTTTGCATGCCTCTGATGCTGCAACATATTCAGCCTCTGTAGTAGACTGAGTAACACAATCTTGTAATCTAGAACGCCATGATACTGCTCCACTAGCCAATGTAAAGACATACCCTGACGTAGACCTTCGGTTGTCTAAGTCACCTGCATAATCTGAGTCTGTAAAACCCTTTACACTTAGCTCCCCACTCCCATAGCATATACGCATACTCTTTGTAGCTTTTAGGCATCTCAATATTCCTTTCACTGCCTCCCAATGTTTCTTGCCTGGGTCTTACTACTCCCACTGCAAATGCAATGTCTGGGCGAGTAGCAATCATTGCATACATCAAACTACCCACTGGAGACGCATATGGAATCTTATCCATTTCAGCCTGTTCTTCTTCAGACACAGGACAATCTTGTTTGCTAAGTTTCACATATGGTGGCAATGGAACACTCAGTGCCTTTCCCTTCTCCATATTGAAATGTTGAAAAACCTTGTCAATATACTCTGTTTGAGATAACCAAATCAACTTCTTTGATCTGTCTCTCTCAATGCGCATACCAAGTATATGACTTGCCTCACCCATGTCTTTCGTGTCAAACGATTTTGCCATCTTTGACTTCAAAGCTGAAATTTCTTCCAAGTGCTTGCCAGCAATCAACATGTCATCCACATACAAAATAAGGATCAACCAACTACCATCCTTAGCCTTCTTTGTATATAGACAGTGATCGAACTCACTACGTTTGTAGCCTTGAGAAAGCATAAACTTGTGGAATTTATGGTACCATGCCCTCGGTGATTGTTTTAAGCCATAAAGACTCTTTAACAACTGGCATACCCAATCTTCCTTGCCTTTCTCAACAAACCCTTCTTGGTTGCTGCATGTAAATTTCCACATCTAAATCACCATGCAAGAACGCTGTCTTGACATCCATTTGGTGCAACACCAAATCTAATATGGCAACCAATGCAAGAAAGCATCTCAATGTAGTCATCTTGACCACCAGAGAGAAGACTTCATCAAAGTCAATGCCTTGTTCTTGCTTAAAGCCCTTGGCAACAAGCCTTGCTTTGTACTTTGGCTGACTATCATGAGCGGTGATCTTATACCTGTAAACCCATTTACAAGGTAGAGCCTTTTTGCCCTGTGGTAATTTAACTAGCTTCCATGTCTTGTTTTTATGTAGAGATGTCATCTCTGACTGCATGGCCAATTGCCAATTCCCGAAGTCCTTCATTTGCACTGCTTCCTTGTAACATGAAGGCTCATTGCAATCAGTCAACATGCCATAGTTCATAGATGGAACAAATCTATCAGGAGGTCGCGTGATACGTCCAGATCTACGCACAATAGGTGGCTCAGGCTCAGGCACAACCTGTGGTTCCACTCTATCCTGTCCTTGCTCCTCTTGAGCCCTGACATTTTGTCTTGCACATGCAGGTCCATCTTCTTGGAAGACAACTCTTCTAATCTCCTCAACCCTCTCTGGTTTAGAATGATATTTGGATTCATTAAAGTGAACATCATTGTTGCGGACAACCTTTCTGGATTCAGGATCCCAAAGTTTGTACCCCATCTCACCAGAATAACCATAGCCTAGAAAGATGCACTTTCTACTCTTTGGCTCAAGTTTGTTCCTAAATTCCTTTGGAACGTGAGTATATGCCTCACAGCCAAAGACTCTGAGATGCTTGTATGAGGGCATTTTGCCTGACCATACCATCTCTGGCACTGAATCCTTCTGCAAAACCTTGCTAGGAGATCTATTTACAAGATGAACAGCTGTTGATACAGCTTCAGCCCAAAACCCATTTGGCAGCTGTGCATTAGACAACATACTTCTGACCTTCTCTTGTATGGTCCTATTCATCCTCTCAGCAACACCATTTTGAGGAGGATTGTAAGGAGCAGTAAGTTCACGTTTTATACCTTTTGACTCACAAAAGTCCTGAAAGGCCTTTGAAACATACTCTCCACCATTGTCAGTGCGTAAGCATTTAAGCTTCTTGCCACTCTGATTCTCCACAAGTGTCACAAACGTTTTGAAAACACTAAACGCTTCATCCTTGTGCTTGAGAAAGTAAACCCATACTTTCCTCTAGTAATCATCTATAAATGTCATAAAGTAAGAAGCTCCCCCTAGAGATAGGTTAGGCATAGGTCCACAAAAATTACTATGAACAAGTGCCAACTGTGTATCTCTTCTACTGCTTCTATGCTTATGTGGCTGCTGTGTTTGCTTACCATACAGACAATGTTCACAGAATTCAAAATCATTAAATTAAAATCCAGGCAAATAACTAGAACGAGACAAGATTTCCATTCCCTTCTTGGACATATGTCCTAACCGGCTATGCCACAAAGAAACGTTCGGCTGCTCGGTTACATTGATTACATTTTTAGAGACATTTGATACATAAATCATGTAAAGTCCTCTAGACTTTACTCCATGTGCTACTGTCATAGAACCCTTGGATATCTTCCACATGTTCTGTCCAAAAGTGGTGACGTAGCCAGCATCATCAAGTAAACCTGTGCTGATCAAGCTCTTTGTAATTGCGGGAACATGTCTCACATTCTTCAGCGTGAAAGAAGAGCCATTCTGAAACTTCATTTGAACATCTCCAACACCTAAGATCTCACATGTCTGCCCATTGCCTAGCCAAACATGATCTTCAGTGGTCACATAAGAGGTAAACCACTCCTTGTTTGGAGACACATGAAGTGATGCCCCTGAGTCTATAATCCAGTCACTCAGTGCATTTCCATTAGATGTTGTAAGAAGAGCTGAGTCCATTGTATTCTTCAAGAAGTAGATGTCTCCTGACACTAGATTGTCATCCTCTGCAACAGTGTTTGTCACATTTATTTCTTGAATCTTCACTGAGGACTTGTTCTTCTCACTATGGTCTTCAGCTTTCTCTTTGCCTTTTTCTGCTTTCCATTATCTGCAGTCTCTTTTCATGTGACCCTTCTTGCCACAATGGTAGCATTCTATGTCACTCTTGCCTTTAGCACTGCGGGACTTGCTACGAGACTGATTCCTCTTTCCACCTTTGTACTTTTCTTTCGTCCTTCCCCTGACAACTAAGGCTGTTCCTTTGCCTTTGTCCATTGTCTTTCTATTGGTTTCTTCAGTAAGCAGACTTCCTTCTACACCTGCTATGTTCAAACCATTTGGAGGTGCAGAATTACTCAAAGCTGTGCGAAAAGTGTCCCAACTTTCCGACAATGTGATCAACAGGAACATAGCTCTAACAGGTTCATCAAACTTGACACCTTGAGCTGACAATTGGCTATAGATTGTGTTGAATTCATTCAAATGATTGGACATAGGTGTCCCTTCTTTCATCTTCAAGTCAACAAGCTTCTTAAGCCAGTATACCTGTGAAGCTGCACTCTTCTTCTCATAAAGATCACTCAGCTTTAACCATGCTTGATAAGCCGACATCTCGTCTGCTACATTGAAGTAAACGCTTTCTGCCAAAGTCAGCATAATGGTAGAAAGTGCCAATTCATCCATTTCGCTCCATTCATCTTCGTCCATATCTTATGGTTTTATCCCCTTGAGCTTTATAGGTTTTATCTGCTTCTTTTGTACCAACACGTGCCAAATCTGCTTCTTCCACAATGGGAAATTGGTTCCATCCAGCTTCTTGATATTGTAAAGAGCAGTGTCCTGTGATCCATCCATAGCTACACTTCACAGTAGTTTACTTTTCTGGGGAAAATTCGGCAGAGTTTCCCCTGTAAACTGACCTCTGAACCAATATCAACTTGTCAAATGAACCAAGAAAGCTTCAGATTCTGCAGAAATTTTGGCAGAGTCTCCCTTGTAAAATGGCTCTGGTGTACTAAAAACAGACCAAAAAACAGCTCAAAAAAACATTGTCTCTCTGACACTGTAAGTTGCGGGTAAACCTGTCCTGCACCTATATTGTCTCTGACTGTCTTGTAAGCGTAGACTACGACAATGCCTCAACGGCAGTAAAGCAAAGATGGAATCCCAACTGTCTAACTCACAGTCAATACATCCTAGCTGCCTATCTAAGAGTGCTCGAGGGATCGCTCCAAGACCTGTATCACCGAAAGGATCTCAACATTCGAGAATCCCCCAGCTCAATAAAACCTCACTCGACCCTCAACAAAGGCTGCAGTAAATCTGACAGTACATAGACTTCCCACAAAGTCATACATCCACAAATTTCCCACTATATGCTGTAACCTCTGCGGCGGTTGTTTGCTGCTTGACTCACAGCCAGAAACCCTCAACAAACATACATCATCTTTGACAATACATCCCATGTGGAAGTAGCTGCAATGTCAGGATGAAATCTGGAATATCAAGCAGCAAACACAAGCTACCTGATGAACTAGTGGATGTCGCCTACAGTCTGTGTGTAGATGCGCCCGTGTCGTATGTGACACGCCTCCAAGAACTGTGAGCCGTCCTTCGATGTGTAGACAGCCACAAATCAACACTCTGGGAGTGTCGATATCCTCAGCACCTGTAGTCGTAGGCCGAAAACCCCAAATTTGCAGAGTCGGATCTGCACCCGCTGAGACCACGTAGTCGAAAATGGCCTGCGTAGACCTTTGTCGAAGCCGAACGGTGGCCGAGATGACCTCATAATGAAATTCTGACAACACCAAGCCCTTTGGGCTTACCCACGAGATTTGGGGCTGTGTCTTCGCCTGTCGAATTTCACTCCAATCTGAGTTGGTGACTCTAGCCTCCTGCAGTGCTGCCCCGAGCCTTGATCTGAGCTCTGATACCTGTTGAAGGAGTAGGAGTGGAAGTGCGACGCGAGAGAGTGCGCGAGAAGAAGAGCACGACGATATGGTGAACTCGCTCTACTGTAATGTGTAGAGCATAGTGAGTTCTTATTAGGTTTTAACAAAAGAATATGTGTTCATACCTGGCCGCCCGCCCACTTACCTGGGCGACCACATTGGGCTTTATACCCCAACAACACCAAAGGTAATTTTGGGTATGTATACTTGGGAGATGATGAAGCTTGTGAAATTGGCGACAAAGGTACAGTTTCTGTCAAAACTGTTAACGAAAATGAATGGAAGCTTAAAGATGTTAGGCATGTTCCTTCTCTTTGGAAAAATTTGATCTCTACAGGACAATTGGACGATGAAGGTCACAACATTGCATTCAGAAACAAATGGTGGAAGATCTCAAAGGGATCTTTGGTGGTTTCCAAGGGAGAAAAGGTCGGTACACTTTACTTGTGTACTATTAGCACGCAATCTTCAGCTTGTGCAGCAACTTTGGTGGTTGCCAAGGGAGAAAAGGTCGGTACACTTTACTATTAGCACGCAACCTTCATCTTGTGTAGCAACTACAGCAATTGACAGTGCGGTGTGGCACTACCGGCTTGGGCATATGAGTGCTAAAGGAATGCAAATCCTTCAAACGAAGAAGCTTCTACCACGTTTGAAAGAAGTGGACTTAGAGTTCTGTGAAGATTGTGTTTATGGTAAACAAAAGAAGGTAAAATTTCAAAAATCAGGAAATGAAAGAAAAAATAAAAAACTTGAGTTGGTTCATTCTTATGTTTGGGGTCCTGCAAGTACACCATCACTTGGTGGCTCATTGTACTATGTAACATTCATAGATGATGCAACTAGAAAAACATGGGTTTATGTCATGAAGAATAATTATGATGTATTTTCCATATTTCAAAGGTGGAAAGCCTTTGTGGAGAATGAAGTAGGTACCAAGGTTAAATGCCTCAGATCCGACAATGGAGGGAAATATTGCAGCCAAGCTTTTGAAAGCATTTGTGCTAGCAATGGAATTTGGAGGCAAAGGACAACCCCAAGGACACCTCAACAAAATGGGATTTTGGAAAGGATGAACAAGACAATCATGGAGCAAGCACGAAGCATGCGGCTACATGTAGGCCTATCGCTTGAGCTTTGGGCGAAAGCT